>NW_016107354.1:8752907-8810722 GCF_001604975.1 Cebus imitator
CAGCCTCCTGAGTAGCTGGGACTACGGGCACCTGCCACTACTTCTGGCGAATTTTTGTATTTTTAGTAGAGACGGGGTTTCCCCATATTGGTCAGGCTGGTCTGGAACTCCTGATCTCAGGTGATCTACCTACCTTGACTTCCCAAAGTTCTGGGATTACAGACATGAACCACCACGCCTCGCCAAGATTCATATTTTCTTTGGAGGTCTAACTTCTCTTTACCTGGAATTCACACAATTTAGATTTGATCAAGCACCATGGACTGATATAAATTACAGCATTTAAAAGCTGACAAGAGGTTTAGAGATGTGAAGACCAATTCTTCATGTTATAGATGAGAAAACGGAGGCACCAAGAAACTTCCACTCATGTTGACCCGGATGTTGAGGTAAGGTACATGTGGAACCCAACCAGGAGGTTTATGATCCAGCCCTCACATCAGATACTACCTCTTCGGTTACCTGCCCACAAAGCAATTGGTTGGATGATGAAATATTTCACTGTCAAGGAGATTGTGGCAATGCCACAAAGACAGCCATGGCATAGTCTCCTATGAGATATCCTTGATCTGTGTTTTCACTGAATGGCATCTTCATCGTAGAAATGAGGCAATCATGAGGATCTTAGAATGTTGAAAGCTAGAAAGGACTTTAGAAATCATCTAGGATTGTCACTTTTATTTATTTGCTTGTTTATTTAGAGAAAGGATCTTGTTCTGCCACCTAAGCTGGAGTGCAGTGGCATGATCACAGCTCACTGCAGCCTCAGCCTCCTGGGCTCAAGCAATCCTCACATCTCAGCCTCCTGAGTAGCTGAGACTATAGGCACATGCCACCACTCCTGGCTAATTTTTTTGTAGAGATGTGGTTTCACCATTTTGCCCAGGCTGGTCTTGAACTTTGGGCTCAACTGATCTGCCCACCTTGACCTCCCAAAGTGCTGAGACTACAGGCTTGAGCCATTGTACCTGGCCAACCAATAGTAGCTTTTAAATTTGTGTGTGTGTATGTGTGTTTGCATCAGAGTACTTTTTTCTGTAGACAATCTTAAGAGGAACATCAGCATATAAAGCAGATAAAAGAGGAGCTTTCACTTATAAGTGGGAGTTGAACAATGAGAACACATGAACACAGAGAGAGGAACAACATACACCAGGGTCTGTCTGTTGCAGAGTGGGGGCTGAGGGGAGGAACTTAGAGAATGGGTCAGTAGGTGCAGCAGACCACCATGGCGTATGTACATCTATGTAACAAACCTGCACATTTTGCACATGTATCCTGTTTTTTTTAAGAAGAAGAAGAAAAAGAAAGTTACAATTAAGCATTAAAAAAAAAAGGAGCTTCCTTGCTTGAAGTGAACGGTGCACTTTCACCATCATGCCTTGCCCTCTGCACACACAGAACTTGCCTTTACACACCTGCCCACAATATGGTGTGTAGTTTCAGTTTTGGATTGTAATTAGTTTTGTTCATTATGCATTAGTACTTACTTAAACCTGGGATAAATTTTAGTGCTTTCTTCACTCAATTACTGTTTCTTTTTTTTCTTTTTCTTTTTTTTTTTTCTTTTTGAGACTGAGTTTCGCTTTTATCACCCAGGCTGGAGTGCAATGATGTGATTTTGGCTCACTGCAATCTCTGTCTCCCGAGTTCAAGCAATTCTCCTGCCTCAGCCTCCCGAGTAGCTGGAATTGCAGGTGCCCATCATCACACCCGGCTAATTTTTATATTTCTAGTAGAAACAGGGTTTCTCCATGTTGACCAGGCTGATCTCAAACTCCTGACCTCAGGTGATCCACCTGCCTCAGCCTCCAAATTACTGTTTCTTGTTTACTTTTTGTATCTTACATTTTTAATTCTGTGTGTGTGCGTGTGTGTGTGAGGTAAATCATTCTTGATGAATTCATTGAGAGAGTCTGCTGTAAACTTACTGAATTATCACATAATGTAACAAATGCAGAGACGGGCTGGTTTAAACCACAGAAACTTTTTTCGCACAACTCTGGAGTCTGGAAGTTCAAGACCAAGGTGTTGGCAGGGTTGGTTTCTTCTGAACGTAGATGCGTCTTTTTTCCCTCTGTCTGCACGTGGTCTTCCCTGTGTGTCTGTGTCATAATTTCCTCTTCTGAGGACACCAGTCATATTGGATTAGGACCCACCCATAAGATCTCATTTTAACTAACTACCTCTTTAAGAACACTACCTCCAAATACAGTCCCGTTCTGAGCTACTGGGAGTTAGGACTTCAACATAAGAGTTTTGGAGGGACACAATTCCGCCCCAACAGTCATCATTTTGCTTTCACTTGAATGCTAGTTTGATTAAATGTAGGAATCTCTATTCAAAATAATTTTGAGTCAGACCTTTGAAACATTTTTTCCAATTATTTTTAGTAACGTACATGACAGTTCTGGTGCTGGTCATATTCATGCTCCATTATTGTCTTGTTTCCTCTAGAAACTTTTAGGATCTTCTCTTGAATTTTATGACAGTTTTCTGAGTTAGGGCCTTTTAAATTTTATTTTGCTTGAAATATAGTGGATGAGTTAAACTTGAAAACTCACGTTTTTTTTTCAGCTTTAGGAAATTTCCTTTTATTATTTCTCTCATTAATTCCTCCCTCTATTTAATCTGTTTCCTCTTGCTGAAACTCTCATTAGAAGTTAGAATTTCTTTGTCCTTTTATGTTTATTCAGGGAGAATTTCTTAGCTCAATCTTACATGGAACTAATTTGCATTTCCTCCACATACATTCTACTCAGCTCATCTACTGATTTTTAAAGTAATTACATTTATAATTTTTAAGATATCTAGTTTTTTCATATAGCCCATCCTTGCTTTATGAGTGACATATCATCTTGCATCTCTCTGAGGATATTCATTATACGAACCTAGGGGAAGTCTTTGTTTGCTCTATTAATTCTAGTTTCTTAGATATTTGTTCTTTTGTGTGTTGAGCTTGGTGTTTCACCTTCATTGTGCTAGTGTTTCAACTATATTTGGGATTTTTTGTTATATGTTTACCATGTCACTTGAGAATTCCTGTTTTCCTCTTGGTGGATACCACCTCTGATTAAGGGAGCTTTCCCACAGGGACTGGAAGACGGGTGGAGCCTGCTACCAGGTGTGTGCAGTGGCAGTGTGTCTCCTGGGTGTGGGCTCTCCCAGGCCCTCTGGAGGTCATTGGTTCTATGGGGAGTTCCCCTGGGATTTCTGGCTCCTTAGTGTGGAGCCACACTGGAGAGTGAGGGAGGCTCCTAGACCTGAACTCATCTTCTTACCCATCATCCTTGTGATAGCCCAGGGCACCTCCCACTCTGCACATCCTCTGATTCCAAGTTTGGGATGCCCCAGGACAGCTCCTGCCTCGCCACATGCTGCTGTACTGCCTGTGGCCAGGCCTTCTCGCTCTGTTAATCCACAGCTTCCTGCTTTCTCTCTGGAATTCTTCAAAGTTTCTCACTTGTTAATGGACACTTTTTTTTTTTAAATGGTGTTGTTTTCAGTGTTCTCTCTAATTTATTTTCTTGTCAGTTTCCGGAGTTCTATGGTCTGTCGGCATTCTCCAGCACTGTGCTGTCCAGCTCGGTAGCCATAACCACACGAGGTTGTTTAAGTTGAAATTATTTAAAGATAAGTAGAATGTAAAAGTCAGTTTCTTAGTCACAGAAGCCACATTCTAAGTGCTTAACAGCCACATGTGGCTAGTGCCTCCACAGTGAATGGCATAGCTATAGAATGCTTCTTCCATCACTGCAGAAAGGTCTCTTGCACAGCACTGCTCTAGATCTTCTGCGTCTGAAAAGCGAAGACATTCCTAAATCCCTTTTGAGATGCTATGAGGCTTAGATGACATTAAGCCCATGTTGGGCACACAGCAGGGTGCTCAATCAGTATGAGCTGAACATCCACTCAATGGCAAGTGAATTGATGGTGCTGGGACTGGAACCTGCTGTTTCTGCCTCATTGTTCCCAGAATTACTATAAATGAGTGAACCATTGAGAAACAGAGGCCATGAAGGAGACCAGACAAGAGTGTGAAGCAGGGCAGTGAGGGTGACCTGAAAGCACATGCCTTAAAACACTACCTTTATGCCCCAAATCAGAAAAAGAGAGCTCAATTAGAAACAGTGATTTATTTAATCCTCACAATAATGTTGTCAAGAAGGCATCATTATTCTTTTCACATTGTGTGAATGAGGAATGAAATAAATGCAGTCCATGGAAATGAACTAAAGCTCACACCACATAGTTAGGGCAACTGGAAGTTCATGGCAATGTTAGGACTAGAATCCCCTGCTTCTTCATTCTTATTCCCTAGGTTAACTGAACATTAATAAGTCACTGGGAAACACATCACGAAGGTGACAAGGAAATTCAAACCCAGATCTAACCCAAAACCCTTCCGCAATGGGGTTCCAAAATTTGTTTGATCACGGTCACCTCATAAAACATTTTGAGCAACATACACATGCACAAACACACACACAGGTTTATATGTGTGTAGATACATATACACACAGTGAAAAACATATTCAAAATGATGAACTAAAAAGATAATAAAAATAGAATACAAGTCTCAATACTTTGTCTCATACTCTAGTATTATTTCACATGTTCCCTAGGGGGCTCCCCACCTCCTACTTTGAGAACCACTGACCTAAACCATGCCACATAAAAGAGGGAATATTTTGTAAGCAGGACTTGTAGGCCTGGGAATCTCAGCTTCCATCTGCTCATCTAAACCACTCTGAAAAGAAACATAATTGGACCATAATGTATTCAATGTCAGCCACATTTTTTGGGTAAACAGGGCTTTTCACTATTTCTGTGCACCAGTGGTCTGATATTTGTCATTGGCTCTTATTTCAAAAAGAGAATTAACTCTAACCTACTGTTCAATGGTTGCTCCTGGCCATGCATTCCATCTGCGAAAGGCATGGAAATGGGCAAAGCAACATGTAAGTGCATCAAGATGGTTCTTTTTTCCAAGAAATAAAAACAAGTGTCATCTTTACTGAAATGAAGTGAGACTTGATGAAACAAACAGCTCATTTATTTACATCATCCAGATTTTAAAAAATTGGTCTCCTTGTTTTTGCGGCCATTCACTGCTTGCTGTGATAACAGTGTTTTCAGCTTAAAAGCACTATGACATGTCTGATTCTCTTTTGGGTGCAATCTCTCTCCTCTCTGTCCCTTTACTTCTGTTTCTGCCTCTCTCCAAATCAAAGGAAAGATATAAATGTTATTATCTCCTTTTTATAGATGAAGAACTTTGTGAAGTTGGGTTACACAGCTAGTATATGGTAAAGTCAAACCTTGAACCCAGATTCTCTGTTCCAGAGCCAAAGCTCTGATGGAAATTTTAACTAGTGGAATTGCTGTGGTCAGAATTTGATCTATTTGCCTTATGAAGATGGGAGAGAGAACACCGTGGGCTGAGCACCTGCACAGACAAAGTACCAGCTCAACTTTATTTTGCACTGAGAGATTAGCAGGGTTTTACAGAAACAGTCCATCAGGTTCAAGAAAAGCCTGTTCCTACATTTGCTATTCAGCTGGTACAAAGCCTTTAGGAGAAGCCTGGAGCAGCACAAGTCCCCGAAGTGGGTATCGCAGGGCCAGTAAATCAACGGATGTAAATCATCTTGCAGAGGTTCAGAAGTGGATCCGTGGGATCGTCATTGGAGGTATTTCCATGGACTGAGTAGTCTTTACGACTCTTCACCTGCGTCAACAATCGGCGCTTCAATGTCATTTGAATTTAGCCCTTCCTTTGTTCCCCCTCTTCTTATTGCCCCAGTTCAGATGTATTACCTAGACTTTTTTAGAAGCCCCCGCACCCAATTTTCCCACTTCCTTTCCATCTGTGACACCACCACCAGAGTCATCTTTCAAACATGGATCTGATGATGGCACCCTTCAGCTTGCAGACCTCTGTTAGTGCCCTGTTACTATAAGATCATGTTAAAAATTCTGACATCATTTTCAAATTTCTTCATCTTGCTCCAAATTAACTTTCCCACTTCTTCTTCTACCATCCCACTTTTCTCTATCCTATCTAACAACCTCTTCAGTCTAATCACTGTTCTCCAAAAATAGCCAGCACTTTCATACCTCTACGCTTTGCTCATGCTCCCTCCTCCGTCTGGAATGTCCTCCGCCTCCTTCACCTCCTCCCTCTGGTGAAATCTTCCTCATCCTTCAATAAACAACCCAGATGTTCCCTTCAGGGAAATCCTCCATCCCTAACCTCTGCACTGGATCACATCCTCTGCACTGGAATCCTAAAACATGCTCACGTTACCGGGAAATTTGTCTGGTTGTACACATGTCTTTTTGGATCATTAGATGGTGAACTCTTCTGTAAAAAAAAAGCTAGCATCTTGTTCATCTTTGGGTCCTCAATGTTAGCACCTAGTAGGCATTCAGAAGTTGAGGGTTGAATTCATTCATGTAACTGAGTAATTTTGAGAGGACTTAAAAGGGCTAAATTTTACCATATCTGAGATGAGCTGCAAGAGATCAAACACAAATTAGCCAAAATTTACTTACTTAGATCTATAGCCACCCCTTCTAAACATAAAGATTGGCTGAATTTTTTTTTAATATCTGGGAACCTTTTATTGGCTTTCCCAATAAGTCTGTGCTGTGTCCATAGTATAATAACACTGGATTAGAATGAACAGTTACGGTTTCTAGTCTTAGCTTTACTGATAATTAGCTGTGCCTCTAACAAGTCAGTTCTCCTTTCTAGTTTCTTGCTTATAGAATATTGGTGCAAGGCAAATGATTTCTAAGGAGGTTTCTAGTCCTGTAATTTGATAATTCTTATTTTCCAGTTAGGAAAACTAAGTCTTTATTTCCCTTTGAGCATGATGGACCTTAAGCAACAAAGAATAAACTTTCTACATTGTCATAAAAACATCTCCCTTCTACTATGGCCCTATTACCAAAATTGCGGGTATTAGAAATGGTACAAGGTATTTTATGAAGTGAGAACTCCTGGTATGGGGAAAAACAAGACAAAAAAGAGCAGACACAGCTAACAAACAAAAACCTCGTTATTGCTAAAACATCAGAGTTCTGCTCCTTTAAAATTGGAAGGCCTCACGTTAGGAGAAGAAAAAGACCTCAGACAGATTAGTTGATCTTTTGTGTTCACAAAGATGAAGGAGAGAATAAAGTGGTCAAGCCCCACCTGAAAGATGGTTTGGAGCAAAAGGAGAAGAGGCTTGCATGTCCAGTTTAAAACTCCAGTCCTCAGGGAAGGCATTTTACAAAGTGACACACGTCCAAAGAGAATTAGAATCTTCAAGATAGTGTGTGCAGCGTTGTCACTGTTCCTTACTGGATGCTGTGACAATTATCCTTTATATAAGAAGAAATCTGAGAGTCCCCTAATATTCTGAAGTGCTGTATTCCAATTTTTAGAAGATAGTCTTGGCCAGGTGCAGTGGCTCACACCTATAATCTCAGCACTTGGGGAGGCTGAGGCAGGTGGATCACCTGAGGTCAGGAGTTTGAGACCAGCCTGGCTAACATAGTGAAACCTCATGTCTACTAAAAATATAAAAATTAGCTGGGCATGGTGGTGGGCGCCTGTAATCCTAGCTACTCAGGAGACTGAGGCAGGAGAATCGCTTGACCCCAGGTGGCGGGGGCTGCAGTGAGCTGAGATCATGCCATTGCATTCCAGCCTGAGTGAAAAAGGCGAAACTTGGTCAAAAAAAAAATCATAAGTCTTTATATTTTAGAGCAATTTTAAGTTCACAGCAAAATTGAGTGGAAGATGCAGAGTTTTCATATATCTTCTGCCCCCACACATACATTGCCTCCCCTACTATCAAGCACCAGAGTGGTACATTTGTTGCAATCAATGAGCCTACAATGATACATCATTATCTCCCAAAGTCTATAGTTTACATTAGCGTTCACTGTTACTGTTGTTCCTTCTGTGGGTTTGGACAAATGTATAATGACCTGTATCCACCATTATATTATCATACAGAATAATTTCACTCCCTTAAAAATCCTTTATGCTCCATCTATTCATCTCTTCTTCTCCACTAGCCTCTGGCAACCACTGATCTTTTTACAGTCTCCATAGTTTTGCCTTTTCCAGTGTATCATACAGTTGAAACCACATAGGATTGTAGGCTTTTCAGATTGGCTTCTTTCACTTAATAATGTGCATTTAAGGTTCTTCCATGTATCTTTATGGCTTGATAGTACATTTCTTTTTAGCATTGAAGAATATTCCCCTGCCTGGATGCACCACAGTTCATTTATCTATTCAACTACTGATGGCTATCTTGGTTGCTTCCAAGTTTTGACAATTATGAATAAAGCTGCCAGAAACATTTGCGTGCAGATTTTCATGAGGACGTAGTTCTTGTGCACACATTACTCATTTGGGTAAATAACAAGGAGTTTGATTTCTGGATTATAAGATAAAAGTACATTTAGTTTTGCAAGAAACTGCCAAACTGTCTTCCAATATGCCTGTACCATTTTGCATTTCCATCAGCAATAAATGAAAGCCCTTGTTGCGCTGTGTCCTCACCAGTCTTTGATGTTGTCAGTATTTTGAATTTTGGCCATTCTGATACATGTGTAGTGGTATCTCGTTGTTCTAATTTGCAATTTCCTAATTATATATGATATTGAGCATTTTTTCATTTTCTTATTTGTTCCCTGTGTATGTTTGGTGAGGTGTCTGTTCAGGTCTTTTTACTATTTTTCAAATTGGGTTGCTCATTTTTTTTTTTTTGAGTAATTACTATATGCCAGATAGATTGTGATTTTTTTCAATATTTTTATAACATCTTCATGCATGAAATAGGCACTATTTTATTTTATTTTTTATTTATTTTTTTTCAAAAAGAAAGAAATAAAAAAATAAAAAGTAAAAAAATAAAAGGATGAAGGAGAGGAAGAAAGAGGAAGAGGAAGAGGGAGAGAGAATGGGAGTGTTGCTTTATTGCCCAGGCTAAAATGCCGTCTAAAAATGGGTATTGAAAACCTCTTTTACATCAATAATTGTGCTTAATAATGGAGACAGGAAAAAATGAGGGAAAAAAATAACAAACAAGCAGCCAACCATTATTTCATTTAAACCTGTAAGTAGGTGTGACCTGGTGCTGATGAGTGTATATTTTGTGTATTTAAAGTGGAGAGTTCTATAAATGTTTATTAAGTTTACTTGTTCCAGATCTGAGTTCAAGACCTGGATACCCTTGTTAATTTTCTGTCTCATTGATCTGTCTTATATTGATGTTGAAGTCTCCCACTATTATTGTGTGGGAGTCTAAGTCTCTTTATAAGTCCTATATTGGGTGATCATTAGCTCTTCTTGTTGCATTGATCCTTTTACCGTTACGTAATGTCCTTCTTTGCCTCTTTTGATCTTTGTTGCTTTAAAATCTATTTTATCAGAGGTGAGAATTGCAACTCCTGCTTTTTATTTATTTATTTATTTATGCTCTCCATTTGGTTGGTAAATCTTTCTCCATCCCTTTTTTTTGAATCTTTGTGTATAGATGGGTCTGGATGCAGCATACCGATGAGTTTTGGCTGTGTCTTTTGATTGGGGGATTTAGTCGCGTTTAATACTGCCATTTGATGTTAGCTGGCTGTTTTGCCCATTAGTTGATGTAAATTCTTCATTATGTTGATGCTCTTTACTTTTTGGTATATTTTTGGAAAGGCTGATACTGGTTGTTCCTTTCTATGTGTAGTTGTTCTTTCAGAGGCTCTTGTAAAGCAGGCCTGGTGACGATGAAATCTCTGAGTACTTGCTTGTTCACAAAAGATTTTATTTTTCCTTCGCTTATGAAGCTTAGTTTGGCTGGATATGTTATTCTGGGTTGAAAGTTCTTTTCTTTAAGGATGTTGAATATTGGCCCCCACTCTCTTCTGGCTTGTAGGGTTTCAGCTGAGAGATCTGCTGTGAGTCTGATGGGCTTCCCTTCGTGGGTAACCTGACCTTTCTCTCTGGCTGCCCTTAGTATTTTCTCCTTCATTTCAACCCTGGTGAATCTGACGATTATGTGCCTTGAGGTTGGTTTTCTTGAGGAATATCTTTGTGGTGTTCTCTGTATTACCTGGAGTTGAATATTGTCCTGCCTTGCTAGGTTGGGAAAGTTTTCCTGAATAATATCCTGAAGAGTATTTTTCCAGCTTGGATTCATTCTCTTCGTCACATTCAGGTACACCTATCAAACATAGATTAGGTCTTTTCACATAGTCCCATATTTCTTGGAGATTTTGCTCATTCCTTTTTATCCTTTTTTCTCTAATCTTTTCTTCTCATTTTATTTCATTAAATTGGTCTTCGATCTCTGATATCAATTCGGCTGTTAGAACTTGTGCATACTTCGCGAAGTTCTCATGTTGTACTTTTCAGCTCGATTAATTCACTTATATTCCTCTCTAAATTGTCTATTCTGGTTAGCATTTCGTCAAACCTTTTTTCAAAGTTCTTAGTTTCTTTGCATTGGGTTAGAACAAGTTCTTTTAACTCACAGAAATTTCTTGTCATCCACCTTTTGAAACCTACTTCTGTTAATGGAACACACTCGTTCTCCATCAAGCCTTGTTCCATTGCTGATGAGGAACTGTGACCCCTGTAGAGGGAGAGGCGTTCTGATTTTGGGTGTTCTCAGCCTTTTTAGGCTGGTTTCTTCACTTCGTTATAAATTTATCCATCTGTCGTCTTTGTAATTACCGACTTTCTAATTAGGTTTCTGAGTGGACGTCTAACTTGTTGATTCCCAGCACCGGAATCTGAGCAACCCAGTGCGCCGGGTAAAAAAGTGGTGTTAAGATTGATGGTGCTTTTCTGACTCTGCACCAAGAACCGCAGCGCCGAGGCGCCGGCAAAACCGCCACACGGGCCACAAGAGTCGCACTGGTGACTCGTGGGGCTCCTCCACTGGGAATCTCCTGGTCCGTGAGTAACAAAAATTCGTCTGAAAGTGTGGCGTCCTCTCGTTCTCTGCGCTTTCACTGGGAGCTACAATCCCGAGCTGCTAGTGATCAGCCATCTTGGATCTCTCTCTCTATTCTTGAGTTTTAAGGTTCTTTTCATATTTTGGATAACAGTCCCTTATCAGATATGCCTTTGGAATATTTTCATATTTTCTTCCAGTCTTTCCATTCTCTTCACAGCATCTTTGCTGGTTTTCTTGGTAGAACACTGCAAAAATGTTCTTCCCATTTAAAATATAGTTTTTCAAGTTAAATTCTACTTTTAAATTGCTTTAGCAGAAATCTTAACTATCCAGAAATGTCTTTCCAATCCACAGAAATAAGATTTGTTTTATTTGTGTTTCTTCAACTTACAAATTAGTAGAAATAGAAGTTTAAATAGAACCTGCGTTCAAATTTGAGTTATAACTTTGAATATGCATTTCAGATTCCTTGAGGGAATGTCTTGGGGTGGCAGACTTCAGCCCTGTGTCCTAAATTTTGCTCTATCTGATGCCATAGATTAAGGGACTTCAATTAATATCCCATAAACCTGTAGGAGATGACATTTATTTCTTACTGAGTATACCTACAGTTATGGCAACATCCATCAGCTGGAATGTAGGCTAAGTAGTTGGTGAGATGCTTAGTCTGAGGAACTAAGCATGTGTGAGAGTGAGGAACACTTTCCTGAGAAGATTAGCTGGAACTTAAGAAAAGTTTCCTGTCTCTTAGAAGATGGGAGGATTTCGCCTCATTAGTATTTGTGAGGAAGTGGTTAAGGCAATAGGACCTCTGGCCACAGGATGACATGGTGTTGGAAAGGGGCCAAGTATATAGTATGACAACTGTGATCTTTTTATAGATGTGGACCCTTTTATAGAGGCTGAGAGATGGTGCTGGAAGCTGTGTTGTAGTTACTGTTGACTTGTTTGGTGATGTTTCTGCATGAATTTCTTCTAGTGAGTTGTTTCCAAATGGCAGAATTTAAAAGTGCAATACGTTCCAAAAGCTACAGGGCCAGTACAGGTAGACCACAAAACTTGATAACCATCAGACCCTGTAATATTTTCAGTTTGTAAAGAAAGATTGCATTGTGCATACTCTCCTAGACCTGCGAAGGCAGAAATAATGAAATAAGTTTCATTAAAAAAATTTTCCACCTGACACAATGGCTCATGTCTGTAATCCCGCACTTTGGAAGGCCAAGGTGGATGGATCACTTGAGGCCAGGAGTTCAAGACCAGCATGGCTAACATGGTGAAACCCCATCTCTACTAAAAATACAGAAAAATTAGCTGGGCGTTGTGGTGTGTGCCTGTAATCCCAGCTACTCAGGAGGCTGAGGCAGGAGAATTACTTGAACCCAGAAGGTGGAGGTTGCAGTGAGCCAAGATCATACCACTGCACTCCAGCCTGGGCAACAGAGCGAGATTCCATCTCAAAAAAAAAAAAAAGAAATTTCCTAGCATAGACTAATTGAAAATCGAGTATCATGTTCTGTTATGGCAATTGGCAGAAATATTGAAAATGAAGATAATTGAAAATAATTGAAATCACAGGACAAACTGCTCTCCCCAATTTGGCAACTGTAACCCATTCCCACTATAGTGATTGGGAAGCTCTGCATTAATGGGATCGTTAGTCTCTGAAAATAGTAATTTCCTCACCACAGGAAACCTTCAGGTAGAGCCTGGAAACAACCTGGATGGAGGTGTTTTGATGGCAATTTTAAAATGCTTTTAAATGTATGTACTTTTTATTATAGTTTTATAAGTTCTGACAAATGCATGTATTCACATAATCACCACTGTGGTCAACACAGGACAGTTCTACCACCGCCCCAAAATTATTTTGAGCCACCCTTTTGTAGTCACACCTATTCCCCTTTCTAAGCTCTTGCAACCACTGATCTGTTTCTGTCCCTGTAGGTTTGCCTTTTCCAGAAGGCCATATAAGTGAAATCACGCAGTATCTAGCCTTTTGAATCAGGTTCCTTTCACTTAGCTTAGGGCATTTGAGATTCATCCACACTGTTGACTCGTCTATGGTTTGTTCCTTTTTATCGCTGAGTAGTATTTGATTGTATAGTTGTGCCACAATGCCCATTCATTCACCAGCTAAAGAATACTCGGGGGACTTCTGGCTTCTAGCCCAACATTTAAGGACATTAGAAGTCATCACTTTATTCTAACAAGTAAAAAGCTGAACAAACTGAAAACCAACAGCTCTTCTTAGCTCCATGAAATAATTGAAATCACAGGACAAACTTATCTCCCCAATTTGGGCAGACAGTGGATCAAAGAACCTACAATTTACTGGAACAGAAATCTCAGTGGGAACCAGTATTGAATTAATTTAACCAGTACATTATAGCTGGATTTAAACAAAAAAAATTACTAGAACATGCTAATAAGCAAAAAACAGTTTGAAGAGACAGAGCAAGCATCCGTACCAGACTCAGATATGACAGGGATGTTTGAATTATTAGAACAGGAATTTTAAACAATTATGATTAATCTATTTATAAGTCTAGTAGCAAAAGTGGACGGTATGCAAGAACAGATAGGTCACGTAAGCAGAGAGATGAAAACATTTAAGAAAGAATAAAAACGAAATGTTAGAAATCAGCTCCGTAATCAGAATGAAGGACTTTGATGGGCTTATTAGTTAACTGGACACAGTTGGCGAAAGGATCAGTGAGCTTGAGGCTATGTCAATAGAAACTTCCCAAACTGAAAAGCAAAGGAAAAAAGATTTATGATAAATGGAACATATCCAAGAACTATGGGACAATTACAAAAGATTTAAAAACGCATAATGAGAATACCAGAGGAGAAGAGAAAAAGAAACAGAAGAAATACTTGAAGCAGTAATGACTGAAAACTTTCCAGATTAATGTCAGACACAAAATCACGAATACAGGAAGCTTGGAGAACACCAGGCAGGATACAGGGCTGTTATTTGGGTTGTGTCCAGTTTGGGGGCAATTATGAATAAATAAGCTACAAATATTATTACACAGCATTGTTTTTTGTAAACATAACTCTTCATTTTTGAAGGTAAATATCTGAGTGAAATTTCTGGGTCATATGGTAAGTCTATGCGTAAGTTTATAGGCAACTCCCAAATCATGTTTCAAAGTGCCTGTGGATTCCCACCAAGCATGCCCAGTTGCTCTGCATCTTCACCAGCATTTGCTGTGATCAATCTCATTGGTTATTACTTAAGTTTTGGCCATTTCAACAGATGTGTAGTGGTATTTCAGTGTGATGCTAATTTGCACTTCTTTTTTTTTTTTCTTGAGACGGAGTCTCACTCTGTCACCCAGGCAGCAGTGCAGTGGCACTGTGTTGGCTCACTGTCTCCTGGGTTCAAGCAATTCTCCTGCCTCAGCCTCCCAAGTAGCTGGGATTACAGGTGCCCACCACCATGCCTGGCTAATTTTTGTATTTTTTGGTAGAGTTGGGGTTTCACCATGTTGGCCTGTCTGGTCTGGAACTCCTGACTTCAGGTGATCCACCCAACTCGGCCTCCCAAAGTGCTGGGATTACAGGTGTGAGCCATCGTACCTGGCTAGTTTGCACTTATCTAATAAATAGTGATTTTGAGCATTTTTAATTAATTATTTTTTGTGTGTTTTTACATTTTATTGGTTCTTCCTCTTTAGTAATGGAGCTTGTGCCAAGTCAGTATTCTCTAACATCAGCCAAGTGATATAAAAATTACGATGTTGAGCATTTTTTAGTGTGCTTTTTTGCTAACCATACATATTCTTGAGTAAAGTGACTGTTCAAATCTTTTATCCATCTAAAACATTGGATACTTTTCTTATTGTTGAGTTTTGAGAGTTAGTTATATGTTCTGGATACAAGTCAGAGGTGCTGTTAAAATCCTCTGGAGAATGTTGACCTTTGTTTATTTTAATAGGCAACCAACCTGGTTAGGTTCATACCACAAGTTGTGTCTTGCCCTCCAAGGGTGGTGGTTCCAATGCCAAAGCCAAGAGGTAAAGAAGGAAGGAAAAACGCAGTAAGCTCACTGTCATACAAGCTATTCTTCTCCCAAGTAATAGTGTCTGTATTCTGTCTGGAGATTTTAGTTATAATCAGTGGAGGAGATAGGCTGTAATGGGCTTACTTCGTCTTGTCTAGCACTAGTTCTGTAATGACAATTTAAATACTGGATGGAAATTCTCCTAGATCATTAGTTGTCAAACCTGGCAACAAATCAGAATTACCTGAGAAGCTTTGTTTGCTTATTTACTTATTTATTTTTGAGATAGGGTCTTGCTCTGTCACCCAGGCTGGAGTGCCATGGTGTGATCGTGGCTCACTGTATTCTCTACCTTCTGGGCTCAAGTGATCCTCCCGTCTCAACCTTCTGAGTAGTTTGGATATAGGCATGCACCACCATACCCAGGTAATTTTTAAAGATTTTTTTTTTTTTTTTTTTTTTTGTAGAAATGGGATCTCACTATGTTGCTTAGGCTGGTCTCAAACTCCTGGGCTCAAGTGATCCTCCTGCCAAAATGTTAGTATTACGGGCATGAGCCACCATAACTGGCTTCCTGGAAAGCTTGAAAGAATATAGATTTAAGAGTTCCACGCTAGACCCATCTCCATTAGATGCCCAAGAATCTGTCAAAGATGCTGTCTGGTGTTTCTAATACAGCCAACCTAGTACTAATTGGGGGGGAGGCCATGTTAGAGTTAAGGTTGGAAGTTTGTGAACCCCTGGATGAGATGATCTCCAGGGTCCTTTCCAGCCCTGAGATCCTCAGGCTTTATATTTTCAGAATATTCCATTCGCAAAGGTGCTTATTAATGAGGTACCATTCTATTCATTTCTCTCAAAATTTGAACTGAAGCTGTAGATCACATAGGTCATCTTGAGAAAGATAAAAAATATGTCCCAGAGAAGATAAAAAATATGTAACTGATAGCAAGGTCAAGATATTAAAACCAACAGGAGAACAGATGGACTCCCAATCTATAAGATTAGTTTCATGGAAATAACAATTTCTTGCAATAATAGCAGCAATAAAACTTAAATACTTTATGTAGTATTAACCAAGAGGAATATCGTGTACTCAAGTCCGAAGATTAGTGGTTTTATTAAGAACCTCCTTTCCTCCCTAGGATCAGCTCTTTCCCATATATTTGAAAAAACTCTTTCGGTTGAGTTCAGTTTCTGCTTATGTACTAGGAATCACCAGAGAGTTTGAATTTGCTTTTCATAAAAATTTATTTCTAAGGACCTCAGAAATCATCTCCTTGGTCTCACTTCTATAAGGATAGAAGAGGAAACCAGCCCTGACAGGTTAAGTGCCTTATTAGGGAGTGCCTTATTAGATTAAGTGCCTTTATTTAGGAAGTCTGAACTGTGGCTTGAAGCCAGATTTTGACTCCTAGAATGTGCATGTCCTACCTTTCTGAGTTGTGTCAACTGAGATGTTGGATGCAGAGTCTCTTAACATTTTAACAACACGTCAGATGGCTGCAGTTGGCAGCAGCTGAGCTCCATGCAATGCATTTGCAAAGGGTGCTTTGACCTAAGAATGTTTCAGCTCCTGGATTTGCAGCTATGAAAATACTGGCAACTAAAATGACTCAGAGCTTGCAAAGTGCCAGCTTGCTGGCACATCCTATTATCTGGGTACTGGGAAGTGGATGGCCCTTGGCTCTCTCTGGAACTTTTTTCACCCCATTTCCTCTCAAAAGTGCCACATAGTACTGTATGGCCGGGGTTTCATCAGGTGAGGCAGAATCCCTATGAGTTGTGAAGTAAATAATTTCTTATGGAAATTAGATCTTACACGATTGTGAGAGAAGCTGGGAAAGTGAAAGTTTGAAAGGGCTTGTTGGAGGATCAGAGTCACAAACTGGACAATCTGAGAAGCTGAGCATGTCCAGCCACCACAGATGAACTGTGTGGGAGGAGCTGGTGGTAGAGGAATGTATGGGGGCTGGTGCCTCTGTGGGTCTGCGTGGAAGTTTCTGGCAGCAGGACCCGCCCTCAGGAGGAGGCTGCGGACAAAACCTGGTGGACAGCCAGGCAGCTGGAGCCAGGGGCACTTTTGTGTCAGTCACTGCAAGACGTTGCCATGGCCTTCTGATAGGAATGGTGGTTGTTTCCTTTCTCCCTCTAACGTGGTATGCAAGCTCCTCTTTGGGGCTCAAAATCACAACCGTAACATGAAGGGGTTTTTGTGAAATGTTGTTCTGGCTTATGCAACTTGATACGGAATAAATCACCGCAAGTATAGAGCCTGAAACAGCAACAGTGGTCACGCCTTGGGACTAATGCCATGGAAGCACTGTTCTCATTTGCCATGAACAATCTGGAATCAGCCTGCTTCACCACAGTCTGCACACGCATGACGGCGCCAGGCAGCCCAAGCTCTGGAGCGCGGGCCTCGGCGCCAGGCACAGCTGCACGCACACGCTGGTGGTGCACAGGGTCTATCCCTCAAGCTTTCTGAAATTAACAAGATGGGGCCAATAATAGCTACCTCGCAATATTGTTTGGAAGTAGATATAATAGCAGATGCTCAATAAAAATTATTCCTTTTCTCTCCCAAGTGCCACTTCTTCCCCTGGGTCATATAGGACCTGTCCTGTTTCTCAGAACGTCTCCAGGTAGAAATTATTGTCTCAAAATTGTTCAACCCGCCTTATTTTGTTGTTAGTGCTCTGTTTTATTTTGTTTTAGGCTTTTAGAAGCCTGACGTTTTTAACGATAACGTTGTCTCTAGTGATATGAAGAAAAGAGGGACGAGGAAGGGGCTTTGCTGGTTCAA
Source organism: Cebus imitator (assembly GCF_001604975.1). NCBI lineage: Eukaryota > Metazoa > Chordata > Mammalia > Primates > Cebidae > Cebus > Cebus imitator. Next base: position 8,770,684 of record NW_016107354.1, read on the forward strand.
CTAGAAATAGAAATTAAGAACCCGCGAGTGTATTTTCTCCCTTGAACACCACTGGAAGTGTTGAATTTTGATGATGAATATAGGTACGTAATTTATATTTAGCATTTCTGGCGTTTAATCATGGTCCTAGATTCCGAGTATCAACAAGTTCCAGTTTGTGTGGATAGTGAGAAAGACCACTGATTGGCAAGGGAAACATCTGCCATCAATTTATGGCCTTTTCCTGCAGAAGAGGGATGGAGCCCTCCTTACGCAGCTAGACCAAAATCTATTGACTTGGACATGCAAGATCTACTGGTTTAGAAAAATGAGTTTGGTGACAGAAGTTCCCTGGGGATCCTTCAGTTTTCCTGGGTCAGAAGAGATAAATTACCATTCTGTAAAGACATTTTGCCATATAGGAAGGAAACACACACATATATATATCCATGAATCTTTACATATCAATACATATCTATATATATATTCATATAAAGCAAAAGAGATACTATATATATTTATAGATATATGTACTTAAAGTAATATAAAAACATATACATACAAATGTCTGTCTGAGATATAAATAATATATAAAGTAGGATAGAGGAGGCAAGACAAGTAGAAGCTGATATAAAAGTTGGAGACAGACAGCATAATATTTTGGAGCTATGAATTTTAAGAGGATGTAGACCTATACATTTATTAGCCCCTGAAGCCATTACCCTGTCATAGGTGGTTTAAACTGTGTCTGTTGAATTGGAATTTAACAAAGCAACAGTGCTCGTGAATTTCTGAAATGTGAAAGAAAGGTTATAGTCAAAGTACAGTGCTCTATTTAGGAAATGGGAAGCGTATTATTATTTTAGAAAGATTTTAATTCATAGTAATTGAAATAAAAGTGTTCTGGCTGGGCGCGGTGGCTCACGCCTGTAATCCCAGCACTTTGGGAGGCAGAGGTGGGCGGATCACAAAGTCAAGAGATTGAGACCATCCTGACCAACATGGTGAAACCCCATCTCTACTAAAAATACAAAAATTAGCTGGGTGTGGTGGTGAGCACCTGTAGTCCCACCTACTCAGAAGGCTGAGGCAGGAGAATCGCTTGAACCCGGGAGGTGAGTGTTGCAACGAGCTGAGATTGTACCACTACACTCCAGCCTGGAGACAGAGCAAGACTCTGTCTCAAAAAAANAAAAAAAAAAAAAAAAATGTCCTTATTCAGGATAAATTTCTAGAAGATTCACACATAGAGGATATTTTATTAACCAAAAGTAGGATAGTATAGGCATTGTTTTGCACAACACAGTGCTGAGCACATGGTAAAAACTGGTAAATACTTGAAAAAAATTCAGTATATACAGGGCCTTTCAAAAATGCACTTGATTACTTGACTACTAGAGGACACTGATAATACATTCCTACCTACATTTTTCTACAAAATGCTGAAAATCATACCAAGTCCTCATTTAGCCGCTGATCTGATTGAGCAAGTCACTGGCCTGCGTTCACTCAAATGGGATACTAAAATCTAAAACCACTTTTTAAAAAGTTGATTAAGAGATTGATACTTTTTTCAACCTAAAATAATAACATATTTCCTTTGAGCTTATCTCTTATTTTAAGCCCTTAAGATACGAAAACTACTACTGATAAATACTATAAAGAATCTGCAGTCAACTCACATTCTTTTATATAATTAGTAGGATTGCTCAGACAGCTTATCTGTTTTAAGTTCTGAAAGTCTCTTTATCCTTTATCTGCAGGAACACCAATCACTTGAAAAGGATAAGACTGAGAGAACTTGTTTTAAAGTCAATTAAAACAATTTTTTTTTCCATCAAATTCTATTGCTTGAGTTTCCTGGGTTTCCTATATCTCTTAGTTCAACTATTTCCCTTTCTGGTATTTGAAATGGTACTTTACATCCACTTGAGCATAGGCGAATTATTTGCATTTTCTGGTGAGATAAGCATCTCTGAAGGCCTTTTCTATCCATTTTTTGGCCGAATTTTACTAGGCCCAGGGAACAGGAAACAACTGGCCTGAGAACTAGGAAGCCTTTGCTCTTGGTTTCCCTCTGTGATCTGGTAAGAGCCCTCTGACTACCTGCCACAGAAATGACTGGCAACATTAAAGAAACTCTTGGAAGGATAGCAAAGGCCCACAGACTCAGTGGATGGCTGAAAATCAGGTTTGAAGATGGGCTGGTGCCATGGCCACTTCAAAGGCTGGGATTCAGGGGCCTCAGCAACAGTTGCAGCAGGAACAGGTAGCAAGAACACTGCTAGGATGAGATGGAACATCCAATCCTGGAGGACTGGCCCAGGCTGGATGACAAGTCCATCCTTGTTAGACATGGGTGGGGTTCCCAATTAGTCCACTGGGCTCCATCCAGCATAAAGAATTACCTTCAAATACACATGTTTTTGAAGGAATGTCATTCCTTAGAGGAAATAAGGAGGCAGTTTGAGAAAATGACACCATGTCATTCCTTAGAGGAAATAAGGAGGCAGTTTGGGAAAAGAAACTTTTCCCATTGCATGCTGGCCAGATAACTTTGTCCACTGCTGTGCTACTACCTGGTATCTTTAAACTTGCTTCCAGCTTTGAAACAAATGGAGACTGCTTCTCCCATTAAAGCTGTTGGAATTACCGCATCCTAGGGATGTTTCCTTCTATGAATGCCCATGTAACCTATGAACAATAGGACAAACCAGATGACTTTTGTGAACAATGGGGGGTTATGTGGCTGCAATATTTACCTATTGCTGTATAATAGTATTATCCGCAAACTTACATCTTAAAACACACATTTATTGTCTCACAGTTTCTGTGTGTCAGCAGTCCATGCATGGCTTAATTTGGATCCCCTGCAGGGTCTTATGAGGCTGCAATCAAAGTGGCAGTGGGGGCTGTGGTCTCATCTGAGGCTTGACTGGGGAAAGAGCCACTCTCAGCTCACTCAGGTTATTTACAGAATTTGTGGCCATATGCAGGACTGATTTGTTTCTTGCTGGTTGTTGGCTGCAGGCTGCCTTTTGCTCTGAGGCTGCCCACAGATCCTTGCCACTTTGGGCCTCCTGACATGGCTGCTTTGATTCCTTAAAGCCATCAAGGGAGAGAAATGACAGCAAGATGGGTACCGCAGTCTTATGACATGTGATCACATAACAACACACCCCATCATCTTTACTGTATCCTATGGGTTAGAAGCAAGTTATGGGTCCCAACCACACTCAAAGGGAGGGGAGAACATGAGGGTGTAAACACCAGGAAGCAGGGATCAAGGGACAACCTCACCAATCTGTCAGAGGGGCAGTACTGGGTGGAACAGTGTCCAGAGCTGCCTGGATATCTGACTTCCTTTCTTCCTATGCATCTACTTTCCCTGGGAAGGCAATTCTTTATGTGGAGAATTGATGAGGGGAACAAAACAAAACCTTGGCTTCCAATCTCTCTAGCTCAGCCACAGAAGAGGAGGAGGCAGATGTAAGAACCTCCTCAGAGCCACAGCAGCTGTCTTGGTTGGTGTTTCTCTCATAGTTCTGTGTAAGCAATAAAATCTAGTAGCCTCTACAGAACTATATATTTTGTCTATAGCTACCATTTGGCAACTTACCTTTTCCTTATTGCATGGAAATGCTTTATTCATGTGTACATACTATCTTTCTCAAGTCTATTATTAAAAGGCAGGGGCCATTTCTTAAATCAGAGACCATTCACACATTCTCCAAGAAGGATAAAAACAAAGGCGAAGGTACTTTGGAGGAAATATTTCATATTGGTTCTCTAGTGGTAGAGGAAGAGGGGTTTCTAGGTCAAGGTGAAAATCTGCCCTCTCCTAGCTGCACTTGGTTGTGCAAACAAAACATGTGTATTTGAAAGGGATGACTTTATGAATGCTCAGATTACCCTGACTCGTACTTGATTCCTACTAGAGCTGCCAGGCATGTCTCTAGAAGTAAATGGGCAATGGATAACGAGGTCCAATACACGAGTACTTGCATACCATCAGTGTGACCATGGACTTGGGGCTTTAATCCCTGCAAGCCTCAGTTGCAGCTCATAGGTATGATACATTTAAAGTGTGTAACTGTGTCTACATAGAGTAAACATGTAGGAAATAGATATTATGATGCTCCTTTAAGACCCTGACCAGGGAAGGCCCTTGTCAATTCTCAAGGTGCAATTCATCCCATAACAAGGGGATCAAAAAGATGCACACTGAACACATTGGAACTCATCCCTTCTCTTAGAGTTCCTGGGGGTTTGGTGCAGTAGTTCTCTGGGAATGGAGGGCATTAGAATCCTTACTGCTGTTTTCCCATCCCTGGAGCTGAGCAATCCAAGAATTATGTTAAGAGGGCTGGTACAGACACACCTCTGGGTAAAGTAAGAAGCGTGGGACAGACGATGGTCACGCCAGGGCCACTAGGCACCTGCCTTTCATTTCTAATCTCCTGGAGTGTGGTAGGAAGCACATGGGACCTAGCTGGGTGTCCTTGGCCGAGCAACAGCCTCTCCAAAGCCAATTTTACTTCTGCAAAAGTGGAGCAATCTCAAGGGTCAAAATAGGGTACAGAATGTAGAAACATTCTATAAACTTGGCATATCTAAGGGAACCCAGGGTGGATACTCTTTACCAAGAATTTGCCTCTGTGATTAGGTCAATTTTAATTTTCTCCCAACAGTGCCCTAACAGGCCAAATGAAAATGTTAACTACATTTTAGAAAAGTTTTAATTTGAACAACTTATGATTAAAAATACATTTTATAAATAATTTTCCATAGACTTGATTGAGGATTGTTGCAAACTTTACAAAAAGATACACTGCAACAGCAGATTAAAGAAATTACAAAAAATATAGCTATACCCCTATTTAAAAATACAATATTATACATCACACAGCATTTTCTTTGTGCAAAATGTTTAAGGGAATGCTGTGTTAGGCATGTCAAACATATTTACTTAGAGGGAAGTAAACTTTAATACAGTTACTTTGCGTAATAGTATAGGCACAGCTAAAATAATGGATTTTTCCCCCTAGAAGTTAATATACCTTAGAATTCAACATTTTACTTTTATTTTGTAGGATTGAAAGCTAAATTGAGCTTTATACAAATATAAGTGTATGTGTATATATATGTACGAAAACAAGTATCTGCTTTCACATTGAGCAAATCCCCAACGTATTTACAGTATTTTCAGAGAATGTGCTTTCCAAATCAGTCTGTGTACATTTTCTCTATTAAACAACTCTTTAGAAAATTAAACTAAGCCAACATCTGTTGATTAATGGACATCCTCTGTTGAGACTTCCAGTTTTCGCTGTGGGACAAAGAGAGTTCCTAAGGAGGTCTTATTAGCACCATTAAAATCCATGCAGGATGAGCTGGTTGGCTTGGTAGGTCCACCTGGGGTGCGGAAGAAACTTTCAGCCACTAATTGTGACCCTTTGGGTGTCACAGGAATAGTCTGATTGGAAAGAGAAGAATTGGACAAAAAAAGTCAATCATACGCAGATACATAGGCCTACCAGACTTGGAAGGCTGGGCTGGATGGATGTATTGCACATTGGGAAACCAGCGTATCTTGAAATTGGCGAGGGAAGCTTTGATGCGTTTTACATTCTCAATTATTTTTGTTAGGGAGAGACAAAAATCTCATGATAACCCAAGAATATGAGTGCCTTGGACACTCTTCTTGGGTTCTGGAAGAAAGGTAGGCCTTCAATCTCCTCACTCTCCCATCCTTTCCCTCTCTAAAGAGGGAAAGCATAAGCGAGTCTCTTATGACACATATACTTGGGACTTAATAACTCCAGGAAAAAATAAATTAAGTAGAAAGCCTCTCACCTGTTGTGCTCCTGTCACAGCAATGGATTGTCCATTTGGCTGGCTCCGGCCTGGGACTGGTGAGTCATAGTTGGTGGCCCTTCCTTGCTGAGTGCCTGCATTTTCTGGTACGACATTAACAGCCTCTATTCTTGGAGACACAGGAACGAGTCCAGGCCCAGGGCTGGCAGACATCTGCACACTGGGTGAGATGAGTCCCAAGTGCTGCAGGGTGAAGTTTACAACGGCTGAGCTTGGGTTCTGGATGGGAATGGGGTGGCTTGAAGCGAGAGCCGGGCTGTTCCCGACAGGTACGGCTGCCACGGAAGTTGGTGAGACCATTAGCTTCAAAGGTGTTACATGAAAAGAGGGAAAATTAACAGCAGTGAGTTCAGATGATGTCACTGGAATAACACCTGGAAAGAAAAGGGGGAAGATATCTTAAAAGCACAGGCATTTATCCAAGAAGTTGACAAGGCTTAAGTGAACTTGAGACTGGCCCATGTCTGGTTAGTGTTTTATGTGCACTCACCTGCAATTGGGGAGCTGTAAATCCTGTGGTTTGGGGAAAGAGCACCTGAGTTTTCTTTACTAGACAAAATGGACTCTGCCCCCAAGGATGAGCACTGGGTGAGAGGGATTAGGTATCCTGATGGGAACAAGGTCTAGAAAACAAGGAGGGAGGGTTTATTTTACACACAAATACAGGAAGAAAAATGGCCACGTGCCTCTTTCAGGACTAATACCCCTTGATGGTTGCCACATTGGACCAAAGCCTCCAGAGGTATGGGCTGCAGGCAGGCTGGCCACCTGGTTCCTAGAGGACAATACCCTCCCACCCTTTCCAATGCTTGCCCTGAATAATACAGAACATCTGTTTCTTAAATGCCACCTGTGATCTTAGGACATGTCTGGATGCTGGCACTGACCTTGCGTGGGGTAAGGATTCACCCAGCACACCACCCTCACACTGATAACCTAACTCCTGCTATTGGACTCCTTGGTATGATGTAGTACTAATTGATCATTCTTGAATTATACAGAATGGTATTTCCCAAAGGGCATCCTGAGGGACCCTAGGTCCATGGGATGTAAACAGGAATTACCTGATTTTTGTCAAATATAATTGAATTAAACAAAGTCAAATGATGTCTTTATCAGAGGACTTCCAAGAGACTTTAACGGTGGTCTGCATTAAAAATCTCCAAGTGGGGCATGCAGCAGGTAGCATTTCCCAAACTATATGGCAACTATATTTTCAGTAGGTGATTAAGGAGAACTAGTATTTAAAGGAAACACTTTAAACGATGTTGATTTAGTGAAAGGGGGATAAACTATGGGCCATGGGCCAATTCCCTCTCCCTACCTGTTTTGATAAATAAAGTTTTACTGGAACACAACCATACTCATTCATTTATGTACTGTCCATAGCTGCGTTCCTGCTATAATGGCAGAGTTGAATAGGTGCAACAGAGTCCCTATGGCCCTAAAACCCAAAAAATGTCTACTATCTGGCTCTTTAAAGAAAGTTTGCTAACCCCTGATTTAAAACAAATTATATAAGTAAAGATTTCTTTCAAGTACTGCTTGCTCTAATGATAATCAGCAGTCTTAATATATGCAAAGTACGCCAGAGTTAAAAATCACGAATAAGAGAACTGATTAATTCATATTAGAGATGCACACGTCATTGAGCAAACGTTTTAGGCAATAAGGTTACACTGCAAATAGAAAAGGCCCAAGGGTAGGGCTGCAGGTACCTCCCCGATGCCTGTTAGATCACTGTACTTTACCAAACAAAACGTTTACATGGGTGGCTGAATTGCATGAAAAGTCTGCTTTAGCCTTACCATGAATGGGACTGGTAGAAGCTAAAAACTGCTCTTATAAACTAGGGCCCTCCTTTTATCTTCCTTTAGACCTTTTTTCTCTCCATTGTCAAAATAACAGTTTAATTTAGTTGTTAATATGTCTTTTCCTTGGGAACTAAGGAATTCAGGATCTACAAAGCTGAAAGTATATCACAAGCTTTTAATTTGGTTTCTTAGGTGCTTGGGACCACTCAAAATCTCTACTAGTAGATGCCTTGAAAACTACAGGAAGAGAGATTTTTTTTAAGGGGTAAATTTAGGTGCTTGATGAAGAGCTACTCTCTGTTAGTTTTAGTTACATTCTCTCATGGTACAAATTATTCTGATTGCTGGTTTAACTCTTTCAAGTCTTTAGTAAAACCCATAGTGATATAATAATTTTTTACATTTCCAACAAACTACATTCATTATAAAATATTTTACCCATAATGCCAATTCCCCCTTTTTTTTTCCTAAAAAATTAGAACTATTAAATTGCAGAATGAGTGAATCTGACATATTTGGACTTGAATGTCATCTCTTCTAGCCTACAGTAGCCCTCCCACCCCCTCCTCCTATCATGCCATCTTCGTTCCTGTCATTTACTACCTGACATGTTTGTGTTTATTTGCATACTTGTCTTCCTTCCACCCCTAGAAGTGTAAATTCTCAGTAAAAGTTTGTTGAATGGATTAACACATGCATCTCTCATTGTCTGTTTTGCTCAGGCCAGACTAAAAAGAAATGGCTAAAGTAGGCTGGGCATGATGGCATATGCCTGTGATCTCAGCACTCTGGGAGGCCAAGGAGGGCAGATTGTTGAGTTCAGGAGTTTGAGATCAGCCTGGGCAACATGGCGAAACCCCATCTCCCCCCAAAAATAAAAAATTAGCTGGGAGTGGCAGCACACCTATAGTCTAAGCTACTTGGCAGACTAAGGTGGGAGGATCGCTTAAGCTTTGGAGGTCGAGGCTGAAGTGAATTAAAATCATGCCACTGTACTTCATTCTGGGTGACAGAGTAAGACCCTGTCTCAAAAGAAGAAAGAAATGGTTAAAGATGCAGATATGTAAAAAAGCTGGAGTACATGGAAAATGTATCCACTGAAAACTCTAATCCTGAATAACTATGTAGGCAACAGGAGATTATTACTAAATCATACCCATTCGCCAAAAGAGATTATGAACCTCCAGAAAATTGAATCAAACAAAGCCTTTTGATTTCCCCCTTAGCATATACATTAAATACAAAATGATACTATGTAACATAATAGATGTTTTGAATGGTTACCATGAGGCCATCCTCAGGGAAGATTTGACAAACTCTAAGGCTTCCCCTTAAAAACAACAATAACAGATAATAATACGTTTCAGCTGATACCACGTCTATAAAGGATCAAACCCCTTCGTATATATCATCATGGAATAAATTCACTTAACCCCACAAAAACTGTAATATGGCCACAGGCAAGTATCCAAAGCAATTGTCGCCAAAGGCAGATGCTGGGTTAAATCTGATCCAGAGAATAGTGCTTTATACCCTGTAGGTAGGTGATGGGGAAAAACTGGTGGAATAAATTCCTTACAGATGAGGAAAAACAAGACAGGGAGAAGTAAAATAGAATGCATTAACCAGCAGAGGCAAAATGAGAGATTAACTTTTTTTTTTTTTTTTTTTGAGATGGAGTCTCACTCTGTCACCCAGGCTAGAATGCAGTGGTGTGCTCTTGGCTCACTGCAACCTCCTCCTCCTGGGTTCAAACGATTCTCCTGCCTCAGCCTCCTGAGTAGCTGGGATTACAGGTGCCGGCCACCGCACCTGGCTAATTTTTTTATTTTTAGTGGAGATGAGGTTTTACCACGTTGGTCAGGCTGGTCTTGGACTCCTGACTTCGTGATTCGCCCACCTCAGCCTCCCCAAGTGCTGGGATTACAGGCGTGAGCCACTGCACCTGGCTGAGAGATTAACTTTTACTTGCACAGTAAGTGGTATTTATTGGATGATACAGTAATGTCTTTCATATATAATTGTCCTAAGGGAGAAAAATGAGATACTGTATGTAAAAGTTACTAATACCTAGTATGTCTGCTATATGTGGGTAGGCATCCAATAAATGTTAATTCTCTCCTGAACTAACCTCCACCTAGAAAAATTTATCTAGTGTGTCAACATCTCTAGAAACCAATACATGAATTATATCTAAAACTTGCCAAGATCAGCTTGATTTTTCTATGTACACAAAATATAAATTTTGATTTAAATTTTAGGTAGAAAGTAAAAACAGGGAGAAATTTATCTTCTAAGCAACAGATATCAGTTACATGACATCAAGCAAACATTAGGTAATGATTCAGAAAGCAGGAGTTACAGGAACCCAATGCATCCATCCATTCATCTGGGGTTACGTCTGCTTGTAAATTATTTAAGACTTTCATGACAGGTGTTTGCATTCCAGTGTGTGATGGAGAAATGCACTTAAGGACAACCACCCATGATGCTTTAAAAAGAGAGTAAATAATCCCTTCCTCCAAAGGTTAAAAATGTCCCTGCCGTCATCCCAGCCAGGGGATTAGCTGTTAAGGGCCTCATTTGGATTATGGGATGCTAAGGAACAGTTCCTTGTCTTCTGAGAGAATGTTCTTTGGTAAATTTCACAAGCCACCAATCTTCCTGTAATAGACTTTGGAATTCCTAATGCTTTGTGCAGTTCAAGGCTGTACTTACTGCGGAGACATTTTCAAGTCCTCTTAGGTCCTCTTTAAATTTCTTTTTGGAACCACTGTCCTCTAGCATGCTTGCCCTCTTTGAGACTCTTTCTCCAGCCAGCTCCCTGTTTCGGCTCTTGGCCCCCTCCCTCTCTGGTGCTGGCAGCAAGCTTCCAGGCCTGGTAGAGGCACTGGCCTTTGAGGTATCATTGGCCTTCTCGGTGGTGGTATCTGTGGAGTCTTTTGATCCAGTAGCCTTAGAAGAGTGGGTGGAGTGGACCGGTGGGCTCAGGCCTTGGGGTGGCGTCACACTTTGGTGGGCTTGAGTGGGCTGCAGGTAGATAGCATAGGATGGGCCTGAAGAGGCCTGAGGTAGGATCAGGGGCACTGCTGATGACAGTGGGCTGGGGATCAGGGGAACCACTCCCAGGGGCTGCATGAGGGATGGTGCTGTCAGCTCCATCTCAGCATTCACCGGGGTGTCCAGAGGGGCCACTGGTTTGTATGACCCAGATCTTGCCAGCTGTACTTTCACTTTCTGTCTGGATTCACTAAAAGACAAGATTTAATACATGACACGATAGAGATACGTTAGATACATTTTCTCTGAACTGTTCTATCACTTTAAGCCTCAGATAGAAGCCACACTTTTATGGAGCATGCAGATGGTTTCTGTAATGAGTGAGTATGAGATACAGGCAGTTTCTGTAATGAGTGAGTATGAGATACAGACAAGATTAGCTTTCCAGTTTTTAAGGCTAGCGCTTCTTCTCGTATAAAATAAATAATCCTAATAATGTAATGTAAAAGTAATTCATCCTGTTATTAAAGAGCATTGCCAACCTACCTTGATTGCTCTTCTAACTGCATTTTACAAATAGCGGCGAGCTGAGCCATTTTACTTGGGAAGGGTGCAGAATTCTGAAAACTCTCAGCTGGTAAAACAGAAAGGAAGAGAGCATCAGTCAAAGCTAAAGAATAAATGTTTGCACAGATGAAACCTCACCAAAGTCAATGGAACAGAAAGTGTGCAACCCCCACCCAAAGTTGCATAGGAATTAAACAATGAACCCCACAAATGACTTTTTGTCCTTTAATTTATACATTAGTTAGGCTTCGAGAGGGCTTGTGTATATAGATATTAAAGTAATTCTCTGACAACGATTTTAAGGATCAAGTATGCAAAAAACAAATGAGATAAAAGGTTCCCTGACATTTCTGAAAACATACCTTTGCTGGTCTTGATAGGGCTACTGGGAGCAGAATTTATCTTTCTCCGATCACTTTCTATGCTCTTTACCAATTTGATAAGAGATGGGTGTCGAGTAAAGTTTGGTTTCCCACGTGTGGAAAACAGATTTTTGGCACAGTTCTCTTTTGAAGACCGACTCGCCTCCAAATCAGAGGGAATGAAAGGAATCACAGGGCTGGAGCCTGAAACAGAAAACGTCTGTGTGTTAAAACCTAATGGCTCAGTTTCCTTTTGGGATATGAAATAAAACAATTTTAGGAATAAAAGTGGCAACAGTTACAGAGCACTGACCACGTGCCTGACACTATTCGAAGGGCTTTACAGAGAAAGCCTTGTTTATCTTAATAAATGAATTCTGAGACACAATATTTCCTATATTAGCATTTTAGAAACTGCACTATATCTTATAAGCAGTGGTGTGCTAGAGTGTAGTTATTAGTGATTTTTCTTTCTTAGTGATATAGAAAGAACTGTGCATCTTACAGTCAGTCAGTCAGTTCTTAGATCTGATGAAATATGGGTGACCTCACAGCTCTATAAGGTAACTCCTTCCTCAAGAAATGTGGCCCTGTGTCAGTGATGAGCACTCTGACCCACAGAGACATTAACCACTGGGTCAAGGTCTCTCAGCTGGGAGCACGTGGGCCTGGGATATGAATCTGGTCAGTATGGCCCCAGAACTTTCACTCCAAATTCCTGCACCAAAGGACCTCTCTCTGAGATTATGCCAAAATCACAGTAATTCCACTGAGGTGCCATAGTTCTTCCCATTTCACCAATGAGAAAACTAACCCTGAAAGACGTAACTTGCCTCAGGCCACAAAGCCAGAGTGGCAGAGCTGGGATTGGAACCTAAGTTTCCCTTTGTCTCCATGGCCCATGTTCTTGTCATTTTCAATGATTCTGGGTGGTGATCTTAGGTAGAGTGCAAAATGTCAGCATCACAGAGTTAAGATGAAGACTAGAAATATCTACTCTGATACCAGAGTAAGCTCATTTCATATTCTCAATGGGCAAAGTTTCCGTTGCAGTCACTGTGCCACACAGCAGCAATAGTATCTTATGCTTTGTGGTGCTTTCAACTTGCTGAGTCCTTTCACATACAGATTCTATTTCTCTAATACAGTGTGAGAGGTGGTTATGCATGTTGGTATGCTGATGGAGCCAGTAGCCAAACTTTCTATATTGCCATTTGTCTTGAATCATCTTTTCAATCATTTATATATCTTTTCCATGTGGGGCTATGAGTAGGAAGGGGAAGGGAAAATATCTCCCAATGTATATTAATTCAAAATAATAAAGCAGGATAAAGAAAATGTGGTACATACACACCATGGAATACTATGCAGCCACAAAAAGGAATGAGATCATGTCCTCTGCAGGGACATGGATGGAGCTGGAAGCCATTATCCTCAGCAAACTAACACAGGAACAAAAAACCAAACCACCACATGTTCTCACTCATATGTGGGAGTTGAACAATGAGAACACGGACACAGGGAAGGGAACAACATACACTGGAAATTAAAAATTAAATACACACACACACACACACAAACACACACACACACAAATAATAAAGCAAAGGATAAAATAAAAAAATACACACCACTGGTATTTGGGCTTATTTCTGGGCCCGTCCATTTAAAAGCTGGTTTTCGGCCTCTTTCCTCTGTAACATGAACTTTCTTGATAAGATCCAAGCTACTCAGAACATTGGCTATATCATACAACCTCCTAATTTTTGCTGGAAAATATAAGTTTATATATCACTTAATGGAATAATAAAAGATCAAAGAATTTTCCTTCAGAAGGACCTCATGTATATTCTAAGAGCTGTCTTAACCATCAATGTCAGATAGAGAAACATCTGCCTCCTTTTAAGTTGTTCTAGTGATACAGCTTTAATTAAGATAAAAAAGTTTTAAATATTTAAGACTCAGTTACTGCTAGTACTCAATTTCGAAATGACAATAGCATATGTTGACAAAGGAAAATGACTTGATGAGATCACCCTATCTAAAACTGTGTTACAGATTTTTTTCAAAAATAAAAAGTCACCATTCCTGGGTATCTTCTAATGAGGATTCAGAAGAATTTTATGAACAGGGAAAAGTATCAGTGACAAATGTCTTGCTTTTCTGCTTGCAACAGCTTATAACAAAATTTATTTAATATCACAGCATGGAAAATTCTGTACTCCATCAATGTGTAATTTTTTAATACTGTCTTTATGTAATACGCAAAACATAGATCTATGAATTTGACAAATCTCACATATCTTAAAGAGTTTTGTCACAAAAAGTCTGTTTTTACTGCTGTCTTGATAGTAGAAATTACGAATCGAGTCCCCTTCTTCCTAGCCATACCAGAAGGTTCTGAATGCCCTGGGGATTCAGTAACTTACACATCTGCAGTTCCTGGAATAGTTTTCAAGGCCATGACTAACCAGTGAAACAGAGCTGAAAACCGTCTGATGACTCAAAAAGGGAGGTAACCCCTCAGTAGTATCAGGACAAATTGCAGATCTCCCAAGCCAAGTGCCCCTCCCCACCCGCTAGGCACTTCTTTCCACACCCTTCTTGCAAAATCTGGTGTAATGGTGAGGGCGTAGCTCTTTGTTAGGAACCCAATCTACAGTTCCTTCCCAATTTTGAGCAGGTAACCTAGCTAGAACCATTCTTTCAAAATTTTCTGGGGAAAATTTTATGAATTATCTATTTATTTATTTATTTTTTGAGATGGAGCCTCACTCGTTCTGTTACCCAGGCTGGAGTGTAGTGGCATGATCTCGGCTCACTGCAACCTCTGCCTCCCGGGTTAAAGCGATTCTCCTGCCTCAGCCTCCTGAGTAGCTGGGACTACAGGCAAATGCTACCATGCCTAGCTAATTTTTTTGTATTTTTAGTAGAGACGGGGTTTCACCATGTTAGCCAGGATGGTCTCAATCTCTTGACCTTGTGATTTACTCACCTTGGCCTCTCAAAGTGCTGAGATTATAGGAGTGAGCCACCCCGCCCAGCAAAGTTATTTATATACCCTTTATATCAGCATCAGTGGAAGGAGACCTGGGGTCCAGACCCCCTTTACAATTTACTCCTCATTTAGAGCTTACACAGAACAGATTCTCCTAGTGTTTACTTTTAATGAGAACAATGTTACAATATCAAATGAAGCAATGTGTCAAATAAGAGTAGTGACACTATGTATCATAACAAATTAGCTAAATCAGTATTATTGTGGCTTCTGGGGAGAAGTGAAGATATAAAAACATAATTAGAGAAGATCTGTTTATGCACCTATGTTTCCTGATTTGGAAATGAGTTTACGACTGAGAGTTTATTGTTTAAGAATACGTTCAAAACTCCATGGCAGTCATGACACTTACTTTTAAACTTGCTTTTATCCAAATCTTCCACATGGTCCTCCCCAATTAAAATCTTGGCAGCAACTTCTAGGCTTACTATCTGAGGCGTTGACACCAAAAACAGCATCACAAATTTCTGGCTCATTACCCTTAAAGACTTGTCTTTGCGGCTGTTTACAGAAGCTTTAGAGAAGGATGAGGATTAGAGAATTAAAATTCATAAAGGGACAAGTGACTTCTAAAGTAACAAGGCTAAAAATACCACCACCTGATCATACAGCTGACAACTGCAGCATTTGAACACTAAAGGCAGCAGCGGTAGCTTTAGAGCCATGTTCTCCACAAGGCATTTTCTTTAGACAGAGGAGAAATACCACGCAGCCTGGGTTTTTCACTACCATGTCTCACCTGCCCGAAATTCCACTCCAGGGAGTTCCACAAAACACATGTCTGGGTGTCCATTTGGGCCAGTGTTTGATTTGATGATATGATCCTCTATACTGTAACTCTTAATAAAATCAAACTCTTGCTCATATTCCTTCTTTTTGATCATCATAATCTGCTCAGCGTACTTATTCTCCTCCCCGACGCTCTTCAAGGTGCCGAGGGTTTTGTTGAGATTGTGTCGCCCGTGCCAAGTGTACCTGTTTTTGGCGAGGCGGCTCACCATATGTAAACTCTCTAGGACGTTCACAATATCGTAAATGCGTCGACGTTCAACATCTACAAAGAACATGCAGTTGTGTGTTACGGATTTCTGTGACATGTTTAGAATTGAATAGCTTTTTCTTCCATGGTTTATTTGTCAGTACATCCTAGATAATATAAGTTTCCTAACTGTAAGTGCACATACTCAACAGATACTGTGAAGGTGAGAAAGACATGTCCTTGCTTTCAAAGGGTACAAATAATATGAATTAGAAAGGCAACATTTAATGAGGGCCTAAGATGTGCTACACAGTTTTAGGAAGTTTTCACCCTAAACTTGGGAAGTAGGTATTATGATCACACTTTAAGGATGAGGAAATAGAGGCTCAGACCAGCCAAACAGCTCACCCTGAAAGACCTAGTAAGTAGCAAACCAAATCTTTAAAACTCTACATCTCACATTTTCCAACCCATGCCTTGTATTACCCCTCCAATACACACAAACACATACACACATCTAAAATGATCATATGATAGAAACAAAATGCTGAGATTTCAGAAAAGTACAAAAACCATGATGTAGTTTTTAAAAACTCACATAAAAATAAAATACCCCTTTTTGGGTCTAATTTTGCTTACTTTCTATCATTGCTTACTAGCTATCATTAACAAAGTGATATTAGTAATTCTGTGACTCTCATATGTCTATTTAAATTGGGTTTTCAATATTCTGTAATGTTAGAATTCTCTTCATTCAAGAAACTTAATTTCAATTTAAATATTTGATGAGATCAGCTTTTCTGGAGAAGTGCTCTATAAAACACTGTTTCATAAGGGTGCATCCTACTGACCTCTTGCTGTTCCTGGAACCTGCCAGATATGCACTTGCTTTGTACTGGCTGTTCCTTCTGCCTGGAACCCTTCTCCCTGATGTCCCCACAGCTCCCTGCCTTGCTTCTTTCAAGTCCTTGCTCAGATGTCACCTTTTCAATGAAGTCTGATCTGACCACTTACGGCAAAGCACCTCTCCAGCACTCCTGATCCCTTTATGCTGATCTACAATTTATTTTTTCCACTGTGTGTATTACCTTCTAGCATACATTATCTTTACTTACTTCCTATATCCTTAACTCAGTATCTATTGCCCCACTAGAATATAGGCTCTAAGAGAGAAGGGATTTTGCCCTTTTTGTTTATGGATGTATCCCAGGCTCCTACAACATTGCTTGGCACATAGTAGTAGGTGATTAATAGACATTTGCTGAATTAAAAGGTACATCCTACCCAGCTACCATTAAGCATATATGAAGACTAGATGAATCTAAATGGCATATTCTTAAAATGTGAAATGAAGTTGATATTTACAAACGTGTTAGAAGGGCAACTTTTCTTCAAGAGGTGATCAATTTGTATTAAAATGTATTATCTTGCACAGCACATCTCTTCACAGATTTAGATTAAGATACCCACATGACTCCAAAGGTACCCCAAATTTGCCACAGGCCCCTTTTTAGCTCCAAATAGATTCAGGTTTTTGAACAGAGAAGTAAAAAGGGGCAGGAGGAATAACTTGTGCCCAACACAAAACATTCAGAAAACTAGTCCTCAGAATAGTGCCGAAGGTCCAGGAGCGTACAGTTCCTGTTCCCACTCACAGAAGCTGGTCCTCAGCATCAACTAGGAAGGTAACCATTCATCCTGATTCTTCAAGAACAGCAAGGGAAAGCAATGAGGCAAAAGTTCACAGTTGTAACTGTGTGAAACAAGTTGTAAGACAATGTTGCCTTTCTTTAAGGCATCAGCAGTAACTGCAGTCAGAAGCAACCTCCATTGTAACTTTTCTGCCTCTACGATTGGCTGAAAATTGCAACTATTTGTCTTCATTCTTAAACTGGAAGAGGGCTTTAGAGATTGAAAATTTCAGTGTGGTCTTATTTGTTTCTTTTACAAACACTGGCTCCATGAGCACACTGGCTAGATGAGCGTGGGTCTGAAGGAGTTCAGTCCATAAAGCCACTTTAATTATTAACTCTTTCAGTGAGTTCTTTGCATACTTACTAAGTTCCTCTGCCACTTCATCAAGGCAGATGTCGTTATTCACAGCAGGGTTGGGATAATTAGGATATCGTGCTAAGAACTTATGGCACAATAATCCTAAACTTTTCTCTTTTCGACTTGGTTGGGATTTCTCGTACTCATCTCCAGATAAGTGTTCCTACAAAGGAAAAGGTAAACAATGTGTTATTCTAAAATAAAGTTTGACAGATTTATTAGGGGCATCTGTGCTCGATGACTAAAGCTTCAACAGCTGCAAAGTCTGGGTGGGAGAAAAGGCTGCGGGGAGACAGTACAAAATGATTGGCAAACCTGAAAGGAAAGCCTGAAACGAAAGTAGTGCAAAGGTTCAGAATTCCCAGTGCTGTATTTCTTGGGGTCCAAACCTTTCTGGTGCTCTGAAGGAAGTTAATAACAGCCTTTGGGTGGTGATGCTTTAAATTACTGGCACTTCTCCAACAGCTACACACCCCCAACAATTTCCCCAGTCTCCAACAGTCCTCTGAAAACCTACGTGTAAACAGTCTTTGGGTTCAGGTAATCCACTTCTGTTGTCAAACAACCCCCTTTTCTGATCTCTGTTGCGGATCTCAGGGCTCACAGCACTGATGAGCATTTTCAGGTTGGCTGTCGGTGTCCATGGCTCTCCCTGGGAGCCTTCCTTGGGCTTGGTGGGTGTGGTTAAAGGGCCAAAGTCAGGCTGGATCTCTGCCAACATGATATTTGCTGTGGTGGATTCTTTCAGAGGTGTTTTCATTAGTCCCCTTTTATGTGGCTCACAAAAGAGATTTTCCTGGTTAAAAAATGTAAATAATTAAATCCATAGTAAAACAGGATTTATCAAATAGCTTTGGACTCTAAAATTGTACACTGAATAGAATCATGCCAACGAAAAAAATGTCTAATGAAATTGTAGAGCTGATGGAATTAATAACTGTATTCGGATGGTCATGTGATATGTATTGTCCATTCTAATAATTAAATTTCCCATTTTTAATTTTGCAATAAGGCATAAATGTTTTCACCTTATGTTTTAACCACTGAAAAAACAACTTTAGTTAGGACTTATAATTTTAATTGTATTTGGAAATAGTTTTAGATTTAGAGAAGAGTAGCAAAGTTTGTATTGAGTTTCTGTATACCCACATACACCCAGTTTCCTCTGTTGCTAACATCTTACATGATTGTGATACATTTGTCACAAAGACAGTATAGCATTCCCAAATGCCCTTCACTCAGCTTCCCCTAATTGGACTAACAATATTAAGTGATCTCAAACTCCTAGAAGTGACTTTTTTTACTCATGACACTGTAATAAGTAAAAACCTCCAGGGCAGAAACTCTTATCCACCTAGCATAATGGCTGCATGCAGTGGGTGCTAAATAAAATACCACTGAAGAGTCAGAGAGTCAAGGAGACAAGGATGAGGGATAGCATGTGGTCAGATTTACCAGGAAAATCTAGAGTGCCCAACAGCAGGATTTCTGACCGGAAAAGTCTGTTCTTTGAACATCTACCCCCCCTCACTTTACAGGTGGAGAAAATGGGATCCAGAGAAGTAAAATTATTAGGTTAGTGCAAAAGTAATTGTGGCTTTTGGTATTGACAGTAATGGCAAAAACAGCAATTCCGTTTTCCCCAACCTAACAGCTACCTATGACCACAAAGCCAGATCCTGGCAGAAGCAGGATAGCCACTGAGACAAAGGGGAAATCAACAGCAGTTCGTAAATAAGGCGAATGGAGACTATGTTCTTTCCAGTTTTAGACACCAGGGACTTCACACATTAACTCCTATCTTTATCTATTTTAAAGAAAATGCTTGGAAAAGCAATAAGTAAACATAATAGGCAGACCAAATAACTTTAAGAACATGGATTAACGGGACTATTTAACATACTGTGATATCTTGGGTTTATCAAGTGCATTTCCATTTGTATGTTCATAGAAACCTGCATTCCTATCTTGCAGAAGAAAAGATGCAGGCTGAGAGAGGTCACACAGGACTGGAATCCAGATATTCTCACTCCAAGTATGGTGCTCTTACCAGGAAGTCAGTGTGGTGCACTCAACAGGAGCTCCTTGCCAGCATGTGTATCTGAGATGTGCTGATCTGAGAAAAGGGTTTTTCTTTGCCTCAGATTATCAGAAGCAATAGTAATTCTCTTATTTGACTAACATCTAAAACTATTAGGAAATGTACATGTAAGTTCACTTTTTTTTAAAACCTATCAGTAGTTGGACACTCCCCACAGATGAATCTTTTGTAATTTTACAAAATGTTTGCCCCATAAACAGAGAATTTTGCAGCTCCCATAGTTAAAGAAGCTTCCAATCTGGTAAAAAAAAAAAAAAAAAAAAAAAGATATTAAAAAGAATTTCAGTCTCCAATCTTGTCAAATGCCCTTTCTGAATTCCAGTTGTTCAAGAATCCTCAGACATGCTGTAATGAAACTAACAAGTCTTATTATTCTTAAAAATACCTTTTCCTGTCTTTGAGACAGCTACTAAATCATTAAAAACTAGAAAGATTGTAAAGGGGCAAACCTACCCCTCTTCAAAAATTCAAGTTTCACTTTTTCCAGGTTTTCCCAGAGGCTAACCAAGGATGTGGCATTAATAAGATATATTGGATAGGGAAAAATTATGAATCAGGATGATACTGCATTTAAAACTGCAATGATGAATACTGAAGTTATAAAGTACCTTTTCATTCTCCATTCTGTTAATTTCTCATACATTTAGAGTTTAAAAAGGAAAAATCTGGAGTTCCTCCCCAAATCCCGATGTTTCAAGTAGTCCAATCAATTGTACTAAAAGTTTTAATATCCCTAAAGAAAAAAGGAAATAGAAAAAGTTAGAGAAAAACAAGAACCAAAAAATCTGTTGAAAATTCCTTCACGGACTACAGGCTGCGGAAACAAAAGACTAACGAAAAATGACAAAATAGATTTACATTTTATTCTCGACCAGAGATCACCACACTGTGGGGAGAACGCCAACAAATACCAGTATCCTTCAGCAAAATGGATCGGCTGTCCTAAGACGTCAAGCAACCCACAGAATTTCCAGTGACAGCCCTCTCCCATCTGTAGAAAAGGCGGGCCATTCTCCGGACCCCAGCAAACAGACTGTGGCAAGCACCCACCTGTTCGCAGATCAGGGCTCCGGACTGAGCGCACGAGCCCAGGTCTCGGCTGAGCGCACGCGACACCAGGTATCTGGGTACAAGTCTGCATCGAGATGCCCGGATTTCTCCCCTTAAACACAAGTGCACAGGCTCAGCAGTAAAGTTGTGGGAGGCTGCTTGACAGGAAACTTCCAAATTCAGTCCCAAAGCTCTGAGCATACAGCTGGGCATTTAAAGAGTCCTTTATACTTAAGATTCATTTTTTTAATTTTAATAAAGGGAGTTCCTTAAAGATACAAAGCGCTACGTACTCGCATTCGGGCGGCCGGTTCACACCACGATGTTAGACTCAACCATGGAAGGCTGCATTTGCCCAATAAGGCAAGCAGGTACAGTCCCCCGGCCGCCACTCTCTCCGTGCACTTCCCCTCCTTTCAGTCAAAGGCCCCTCCCGCCGGTCCGACAGTTCCCGGACAGCATCACTGTGGTTTCCAGGACAACGATTCCCGACCAATCAGACGGCCGGCCGCGGGCCTGCGATTGGCCGATGGCGCCAGGGGCGGGGCCGGACCTTCCGCCTTCGATTTAAAAATTTGGCGCGGAAAGTCGGGCAGTGGCCGGCGCCTCCCCTTAGCTGCGCGGGGACTGAGCGCGGGCAAACCCGCGCCCGGAACCACTGTATCCCCGCCCCTCCCCCTCGCTCGCCCCCGCCCCTCTGCGCGGGAGCTCAGCTCCTCCCTCACGGCCCCCGGCGGAGCGGGAGGCGGGAAACGGCCACCGCCGCCGCCGCCGCCACCCGCTGGATCCCGCCGCCACCCGCCCGGGCGCCGCGCCCCTCTGCGTCCCGCTGACCTGTCAGTCCACCTCATGGCCCGGGCCGGCGGGGGCTGAGCCCGGACTCCTCAGCACCACTGCCCGGCTCAGGCCCAGGAGCCCGCGTACCTGGCAGTCAGTCCGTCTTTCCGCCGCGCCGAGGTGGGTGCCGGAGACAGACGCCGGGATCGGAACTGGCGGGCCGGCTGGCGGACAGAGGAAGCGTGACCGTCCAGGAGCAGCCAAGCCCCCGATTTGAAATTAACCCGCTCCCGGCGCGAGCTGATCCCGCGGGCGGGGAGGGCCGCTCCCCTCCCCCAAGCCCGCTCGCCCCGGCCCCGGCCCCCGCGCGCCAATCCGAGCCTCCCGACCACAGCCGCCGGCGAATCGGTGCAGGCGCCGCCCTCCGCTCCCCCCTCTGCGGCAGAGTTGGGGGAAAAGTTCGGCAACTTTTTTTCCTTTTTTTTTTCCCATACACCCTCTCCCCTTGCTCAAAGTTGGGGAA
This sequence comes from Cebus imitator, assembly GCF_001604975.1. NCBI lineage: Eukaryota > Metazoa > Chordata > Mammalia > Primates > Cebidae > Cebus > Cebus imitator. The sequence continues at coordinate 8,792,823 of NW_016107354.1, forward strand.
CAAAATTTGGCTCGCCCAGGGCTCGCGGGCTCGGCCGCTGGCGCCCTCGGATTCCTCGCTTGGGGCTATCTCACCCCAGCCCAGCCCCAGGCCGGCTCACCTGCCCTCGGACTCCAGCCCGACCTCCCCGCTTGCACCCCTGACTTGCATGATTGTGCTGCCCACCGTCTGCCCCATGCCTTGCAGACACTGGTGTGAGGAGGGAGAAGCGTGGCTCCTGGTGCCTAATCTCCACGGGCGCGGGGCCTTGGCCCCGCGGTGAGAACTCAGGTGTAGGAGGAAGAGGAGGAAGGCGGAAAACCCGCCAAGCCTGTCCCCGCCGTCTTTCCTCTCGGTCTTCCACCCACTCTTCCCTTTCTCTTCCCTGTTGTCTTTCCCTCTTTTTCCGGTCCCCGAGCCTCGGGCAGCTTCAGCCGGATTCCCTGTTCCTGGAGGAACAGCAGGGTCGGGAGACACTTCGATCCTCCGTCCTCACTTTGCAGATCGGGACACCAAGGCCTGGGGCGGCGGCACTGCCTCGGCTGCACCTGGATCACTTGTGCCCGCGTTGGCTCCCTTTGCTCTCCTCTGCCTCAGACTTTTCTCCCGACGGGTGCTGAATGTTCCCAACTGCGCCGAGATCTGGGCGCCGGTCTCTTGATCCGGACTCGGTTTGGCTCTTCCTCCTCTGTAATCGCGCGTCTTTAGGCTCCAGCAGGGCCCGGGGCCACGCTCCCCAACTCCCACCACTAATTGGGGATCAGTCACTCTCCCCATTGCTGACTATTAGGGCGAGGCATTTTTTTTTTTTTTTCCTGCGGAACGCGATGAGGGTGGGGATGCTGTGATACTGAGGCTGGGTCGCAGCACAGCAGCTGCCGGCCACCGGGCCGGGGTCTCCGTGGCCAACGAAGGCTCACCTCCCCGCAGAACGCGACTGCAGGCTTCCAGGGTGGTCGCCTTGGATAGCTGGCGCCATCGTTTCCCTGTCCCCACTTCGTTGCCAGCAGAGGTGCAGGTCTTGCTCAAGAAGGCGCTTCGACCTGAAAGCGGGCTTTTCAGATACTGCGCAGAAGGGGCCGCTGGCAGATTTAAAATAAAGCAGGGGTCACTACACAGGGTTCCACTGTTGCTAGCACTGAGCACCTGGTTCTTACTAAGCCCCGGTACTCCTTTTTTGGAGCAAAGCAGGGTTCTGATGTATCAGCAAAAAGTGGGGAGTTGGTGCTTCTGCTTTAGCCGTTAGCTGTTGGCCAGATTATCATCTCCCCCAACCCCCTAAACAGTCAGCGCTCCTAAGAGTGCATAGGTTCAGCTATGCCCAAATGTACCCGAAGTTATTACAGCTCCGGAGTCTTGCCGGCCATTAGTCCCCTTTAAAGTTCTTTAGAGGCAGTCTGTCTCATGCACTTGTGTTCAGAGATAGTGGCTAATTCGTTCAAATCTGTGATGTACAGGACCATTCATGCTGCAGATGTCTGAGCGACAAGTACCTGTAAGGCACATCGTGCAGGGATCAACCACCTCTGGTGACACTTGACTGATGGCCTCTCATTTCATACTCAGCACAGGTGTGAAAGCTTGGAGTATGACTCAGATGGAAACAGAGCATTTTAAAGTGACAAACCCGAGGTCTCATTGTAAGTGACAGGACTGGGATTTGAAGCCAAGGCTGTTTAACTCCTTAGGGCTTTCCACTGAAAGCTGTGTTCATCACTGTGCGGAGTGCTCGTCGTCACTTGCTTCACAGGATAGTCGTGTCTCATTTTATAGAGTAGAAAACTGAGGGACAAAAGGGTTCAACTGATGGCCAAGTTAGCTATAGAGCCAGAATTAGAATCCAGGTCTACCCGCTCCAAGTTCATATGTCCCATTCCACTGCCTCTGAAAGTTCCTATGAGAGCAATGTTAGTGCCAACCCAGGCTAGCCCTCAACCATTTCAACCCCTCCCCAAACACCCAAGAAAACAAGAAGGTGAGAATGTAATTCTTGCTTACTGATAGTTGTCATTGAAAGAAGTGAAATTATAGTCAAACTCATTGAATATTAAGAGTGAAGTAATATAGTTTTGAAGTCTTATCAACCCTTTCATGTAATGAAAGGTAAGAAGAAAGAAAGTAAGGTGAAACAGTTCCAGTCATCACTTTGTAGAGTATCAATCTGAAATGCAGCATGATTGTAAACCAGAGAAAAGACCAATGAAAACTTTCATGTTTACGGCATAACCAAGAAGGAAGGATCAGGGCATAAGCTTGAAATCTGTTTTTCTTATTTTCCGATCAAATATGTGTTCCACTTATTAGTTACATAATCCAAGGGAATATGTGTGTATTTGTTTCTAGTATTTTGTTCATCATGTTGTGTAATCTGTGTCTCACTGAAGTTAGACCAGTTTTTCTACTCTGTGCTGCCACCCTTCTGGATTGCACAACTCAGAGGGCTGATATGTTGTGTAACATGTTAAGCATTAAATAAAGTAGTATTAAAAAGGATATCAAAGGTAAGAGGGAAAGATAGGCATCATCGGGGGCGCCTACATTCAAAGGTAACATTTGGGATTTCTGAAGCATGTCCTTTTTCATCACCAAAAAGACAGCAAGATCTTCCTCTACTGGCAGGTCTTGAAAAGACCAGGCAAGATCTTCCCCTGCTGACCAGGGAAGGATAAAGGGCTAAGGAAGGAGTTGCTCTTGCTAATGGGTTTCTTGACCTGTTCTGTCTTCCTTGCTACCTCCGCCTCCTAGGTGCTTGTATTACCAGCTCTGCTTCCTGACCTAGTGGGGCAATTTGGGTTGGTGCTTTTTCTGCATTACTTGTTGGCATAGATACCATGAAACAGTTGTCTGGAACTTAAAATTGCACAAATCCCTATGTGTGGCTGCTCACAACTAGATCTCAGCTCTTCCTGGTCCTTGTACTGAGCCTGCAAATGGATCATGCCGGGTCCAGTCTGGGCAGAACTGAAGAGGATGGATACAAGCAAGGACCCAGGAGGCAGGTGTGCCTCGAGCTGGCTTGTGCTGACTGGAGCAAGACCAGGTAAGAGTATGTCCTAGGCAGCAGCAGGGCTGTGTGTGAAGTCCCCTCAGACTCTCCTGGGACCTCCTGTGGGAAACTGCTGATGGGCCTTGGTCTATCCTGATGAGCCCTATATAGACATTTGCAGCCCTAGACTCAGCTGCAGCAGCAATAGTTGTTGCCATTTATCGAGCAATTATTGCTTCTGAATTTTTAAAGTACTTTGGGGATAATAGAACACAAAATATTGAGGGTCATCATGTGAAGCTAGAGTCTGAGTTCTGTTCTCATTTTATTGCACATATAATCTTAAAATTATCATAATGTCATGTAATCCAGTGCTTATCAGTGGGTTGGAAAAAACCTCTTTTCTAGATTCTAGGACATTAAAGAAGTATATGCAGAGATTCCTAAGAGTAGGATTCAGGAATTTATTACCTAAAAAAAAGTCCTACTGGGGCTAGGCATGGTAGCTCATGCTTGTAATCCCAACACTTTGGTAGGCCAAGACGGGTAGATTACTTGAGGTCAGGAGTTTGAGACCATTCTGGCCACATGGTGAAATACCACCTGTACTAAAAATACATAAATTATCTGGACTTGGTGGTGAGCACCTATAATCCCACTACTTGGGAGTTGGGAGGCTAAGGCAGGAGAATCACTTAAACCCCGGTGGTGGAGGTTGCAGTGAGCCGAGATTGCACCACTGTACTCCAGCCTGGGTCACTGAGCAAGGCTCTGTCAAAAAAAAAAAAAAAAAAAAAGTCCCATTTAATGCAGGAATTCTATAGCCTCCCTGATCAATCAATTATTACTGCTCTTTGCTTAAAGCTGGCAGTGAAAGGTAACTGTGCTGATCCCCCCCAGGCAGATTTAACACATCCTGTTCCTAATTATATAGGCACCTCTGTTATGGATGCTTCCCACCTACACCACTGTGAACTCCTTAAGGCAGGGAGTGGGACTTCTTCACCTCTTGGTCTTTCCAGTGCCCAGTCAGGTGCTTGACCCAGAGCAGGGGCTTGATACATGTTGGTTGATGGAATAAAGTTCTACTCTGGAATGTTATCCCACTGTGCCCAGATGATAACTTGTCTTTTAATTTCTTTACCTTCAGTACTGAATTCAATGCCTGATACATACTTGGTCTAAGTTCCATAATGCTAGGAAAATGAGCTTGTAATTACTACCCCCTTTTAAATGTCAGGATTTTTACTTTAGCTAGGTTCTTCTGTTTTATTTATTTACTCACTGAAAAATAGTGTATCGAGTGCTATACCATGTCCCTAAACTCTGAATTAGGTGCTAGATATACACAGTGAGTGAAAGAGATAATGTCCTTGCCCTTTTGGAGTTTACAGTCAAGCAGTAGAAAGTGTCTGGTGCAAAGTGTTAGCTTTCATTGTATTTTTTTTTTCGTGTAAGTATGAGATTTATCTGCCATTCCTCAATTCAACAAATATGCCTTTAAACAAAAAATAAATGTCCTACCTCTATAGCAGTTTTTAAAAGTTTCTGTAGACATTTTTCTTCCTGAGGAACCCAAGTTCTGTTCTCCTTTCAGCCCATATGTATAGATCACTTGCTCCAAGCCCAGGGTCTCTGCTAGGCACCAGCTACAGGACATGAGGGCTGTCCTTGGGATTCCAGCAACAAATCTAACTCTTCACTTACTCCATTCTCCTCTCTCTTTCTCTCTCTTCTGCAGAGATGTGGACTTCATTTGGACAAACCATCTGCTTCTCTGAGTTCTTCAAGATTGTGGCTTCTTAGTCACTGGAGGAAGCCCTGTTTATCCTGGAATGATATTGAAGTCAGCATAAGTGGGTTCCTTACACCTCAGTGGGCACTCAGTCATTGAGGATACAGATACTGGGAAGACAGAACAGGCTCTTGATTAGCTGTATTAGGCTGGGGGTATCCCGCACATAATGTTCTAGGCAGTCACCAAACATTCTAATAAGCCACTTCTCCCTGAAATCTGAAATCTACCTGATTTATTCCAACTCCTTGGCACTAATGAATACCTCTTAAAGTCATGGTTTTCAGGATATGATTTGACCTAATATGCTTCATGATACCCAGATATATTATGATAAAGCATTATTGCTCATTGTACTGCTTTATTGTAAAATACAGAGACAGAATAGGACCTACACAAATTAGTTTTGTTGACAAAAAACTTAAGATTTTTCCAAAAGCATTAGACAGCTCTCCTGTAAGCCTTAATTGAAAATGTTTAATAAAAGATCACAACAGTTGTCAATATGGAAATTGACTAGAGTATATTAATCCACAATTGGTTATGGTTATTAGTGAATTGCATTTGAATTTGCCCACAAACTGTATAGTTCTATATACTCTTTTAGAAGAGTGATAACATGGAACATACTGTATGACTGATCATATGCTCGGCCACAAAGAGACTAAAAAAAAAAAAAAAAAAAAAAAAAATCAAAACCGTATCAGGCATACTCTCAGCCACAGTGTAATAAAAATAAAAATCAATACCAAGATGATCTTTCAGAAACCACACAATAACATGGAAATTAAACAACTTACTCCTGAATGAGTTTTGGGTAAACAAATAAATTATGGCAGGAATTTTAAAAATCTCTTGGAAATACATGAAAACAGAGACACAACATACCAAAATCGCTGGGATCCAGCAAAAGCAGGGTTAAGAAGAAAGGTTATAGCACTGAGTGCCTACCTCAAAAAGTTAGAAAGATCTTAAATTAATGATCTAACATCACACCTAGGAGAACCAGAAAAGCAAGAACAAATGAATCTCAAAGTTAGCAGAAGAAAAGAAATAATTAAAATCAAAGTGAAACTGAATGAAATCAAGGCTCCAAATCTATACAAAGAATTAACAAAAATCAAGTTGGTTATTTGAAAGGTTAAACAAGATCAGTAGACCACTAGCTAGATTAACAAAGAAGATCCAAATAAGAAAAATCAGAAACAACAAATGACTGATTCCACATAAGCACAAAAGATCCTCAGAGACTACTGTGAATATACCTCTATGCACACAAACTAGAAAATCTACAGGAAATGGATACAGTCCTGGAAACACACAATCTCCTAAGATTGAATCAGGAAGAAATTGAAACACTGAACAGATCAGTATTTAGTTCCAAAATTGAAGTAGTAATAAAAAAAAAAACCTACCAACCATAAAAATCCCTGAACCAGATGGATTCACAGCCTAATTCTACCAGACATACAAAGAAGAGCTGGCACCAATTCTACTGAAACTATTTCTAAAAATCAAGGTGGAAGGACCCTTACCTAACTAATTCTATAATGCCAGCATCACCTTGATACCAACACCTGGCAAAGACACAACAGAGAGCTACAGGCCAATATCCCTGAGGAACATAGATGAAAAAATCCTCAACAAAATACTAGCAAACTGAATTCAACAGCACAGCCAAGAGTTGATTCACTATGATCAAGTAGGCTTCATTCTGGGATGCAAGGTTGGTTCAACAAATATAAATCAATAAATGTGACTCACCACATAAGCAGAATTAAAAGCAAAAACCGTATGATTATCTCAACAGATGCAAAAAAAGCTTTCAATAAATTCAACATCCTTTCATGATAAAAACCATCAAGAAACTAGGCTTAGAAGAAACATATCTTTTTAAAAATAATAAGAGCCATCTATGACAAACCCATAGCCAACATCATGAGAACTGGAAGCATTCCTCTGAGAACTGGAATAAGGCAAGGATGCCCACTTTCACCACTCCTATTCAACATAGTACTAGAAGTGCTAGCCAGAACAATCAGGCAAGAGAAGTAAACAAAAGGCATCTGAATAGGAAAAGAATAAGTCAAACTATCTCTTCATGGACTATATGATTCTATACCTATAAAACCCTAAAGAAAAGACTCTGCCAAAAGTCTTCTGGAACTGTAAACAGTAAAGTTTCAGGATATATAACCAATGTACAAAAATCAATAGCATTTCTATACACCAATAGCATTCAAGCTGAAAGCAAAATAAAGAACTCAGTCCCATTTACAATAGATACACACACACACACACACACACACACACACACACACAATTAATACCAACACATTGTGAGGCCAAGGCAAGAGGATTGCTTGAAACCAGCAGTTGAAGACCAGACTAAGAAATCAGAGATAACACAAACAAATGGAAAACATCCCATGCTCATGAATTGGAAGAATCATTAAAATGGCCATACTGCCCAAAGCAATCTAGATTCAATGATACTCATATCAACTACCAACATCATTTTTCACAGAATTGAAAAAAAAATTCTACAGTTCATATGAAACCAATAAAGAGCCCAAATAGCCACAGCAATCCTAAGTAAAAAGAACAAAGCCAGAGACATCACATTACCCAACTTTAAACTATACTATAAAGCTACAGTAACCTAAACAACATGATACTGGTACAAAAACAGACACATAGACCAACAGAACAGAATCGAGAGCCTGGAAGTAAAGCCACACACTTACAGCCATCTAATCTTTAACAAAGTTAACAAAAATAAGCAATGAGGAAAGGACCCCCTATTCAATAAATAGTGCAGGGATAGCTGGATAGTCACATGCAGAAGGGTGAAACTGAACCCCTACCTTTCAAGATATATAAAAATTAACTCAAGATGGATTAAAGATTTAAATGTAAAACCTCAAACTAAGAATCGTAGAAGAAAACCTAGAGAACACCATTCTGGACATCAGCCTTAGGAAAGAATTTATGACTACGTCCTTAAAAGCAATTGCAATAAAAATAATTGACAAGTGAGACCTAATTAAAGAGCTTCTGCACATAACAGAAACTATCAGCAGAGTAGGCAGACAACCTAGAGAATGGAAGAAAATATTTGCAAATTATGCATCCAGCGAAGGTCCAATACCCAGAATCTGTGAAGAACTTAAAGAATTGAACAAGCAACAATCAAATAACCCCATTAAAATTGGACAAAAGACATGAACGCTTCTCAGAAAAAGACATTCAAGCAGCCAATAAATATATGAAAAAAATGCTCCACATCACTAATCAGAGAAATGCAAATCAAAACCACAATGAGATACCATCTCATACCAGTCTGAATGGCTCTTATTAAAACGTTTAAAAACAACAGATGTTGTCAAGGCTGTGGAAAAAAGGGAATGCTTATACATTGTTGGTGGGAATGTCCAAACCCATTTCCGCAGTGACTGAACTGCGGAAATGGGTTTGGAGATTTCTCAAAGATCTTAGAACTACCATTTGACCCAGAAATCCCATTACTGGGTATATGTCCAAGAGAAAACAAATTGTTCTACCAAAAAGACATATGCACTTGCATGTTCATCAAAGCACTATTCACAATAGCAAAGACATGGAATCAACTAGGTGCCCATCAACGGTAGATTGGATAAAGAAAATATGGTACATACATACCATGGAATACTACACAGCCATAAGAAAGAATGAAATCATGTTCTTTGAAGCAACATGGTTGCAACTTTAGGCTGTTATCCTAAGTGAATTACCGTAGGAACAGAAAACTAAATACCACATGTTCTCACTTAACAAGGGCGTGTTAAACTTTGGGTACTCATGGACATAAACATGGCAACAGTAGAAACTGGGGACTACTAATGAGAGGAGGGAGGGGGAAGAAAAAGGTTGAAAAATGAACAGTTGGGTACTAGACCTGTTATCTGGGTGATGGGATCATTCATACCCCAAACCTCAGCATCCTGCAGTATACCCAAACTTGCACATGTATCCCTTGAATCTAAAATGAAAGTTGAAAAAAAATTAAAAATAAAAATTGGAACATGCATTTTTATTTTAAAAAAATAGTTAAAATAGTGCTAAACTTTGTTACACGTTCAATCTTTGAGATAACAATTTAAAATCATTTTAAAGTTGATTTGAAGAATACAAAATGACATTAATTTTAAATTATTTTTCACTTTTTTAATTATTAGAGACAGGGTCTTGCCCTGTTGCCCAGGCTGGAGAGCAGTGGCATGATTATAGCTCACTGTAGCCTTGAACACCTGGCCTCAAGCAGTTCTCTCGTCTGGGCCTCCTAATGTGCTGAGATTACAGGCGCCACCACTCCTGAGCTAAGATGGCTGCTTTTAGAGAAACTCAGGTTTTGGAGGACAGAGAAATATCTTCTAGTCTGTAATCTTCCCCTTGAGATAGAATAAGATGTGGATGAAAATTAGGACTTTGTGGTGAAACAGACCCTGGTTGGTTCAAAGGCCATCTCATCATTATAGCTGTGCATCCTTAGGCAAATGACTTAACATCTCTGAACCTCTTTCCCCTGACTCCCTACAATTGGAATTAGAATATAGATTTTCATCAGTAGTCATGAGGATTAGATGAGATAATAGATGCAAAGTACTTAGCACAATGTTTAGCACCTGGCAATTACTTAATAGCTATTATTATTGTATATTGTTATATACAATATAACCCAAACCAATCCAGAGAAATGCGTATCTGTCTTTGTGTTTGTTTTTGCTTTCTTGATCACTTCGTAGAGATTCCCAATAGCCAGATTGTGCCTAAGAACTCTTGGTCAGGAAATTGTTTCTTCTGAGCAGCAGAATCTGCATCCTCCATCCCCCTCCCCGACTTCCCATTTCCCTGACTGCAGGTGCAGCTATGTTCAGTGCTCAGCCGAGGGAATGCCCAGTGTTTTTGGAATCCTTACAACCAGAAGCCTGCTTTATCTTTTTTTAAAGGACTTAATTTATAGAAACGGCTTGAGAAAGACATATTGAAGAGGAAAAATACGTAAGGATAACATGTTCTTATCTATTACTAGAATTAGTAAATGCATCATAATTGAAGGTTTTGTATCTAGTTTACTGGCTCTATTAGTAAATATCACCTTTCCTGTACTTCACTTTCCTGTCTCTTTGCTCCCAGCACAGAGACATCTTAATTGCTTGAATCACAGGCCCAGGCATAGAACTGGATTTGGTTAATATTTGCCAACTGGCTTAGAATCTGAAGACTCCAGCTCTAACCCCTGACTCTGGCACCTACTAGCTCTGTAACTTTAGAGAAGCCACTTACTTCTCTGAGTCTCAGTTTCCTCCTCTGAAATGGGCCTGTAAAATCTAGGTCATAAAGACTTCAATGATGGTGTGGGACCAACTGAGTCTATGTGTGTAAAACCATTGTTTGAAAATGTTAATTGCTATTTGATTATAAGGAAATAGTCTTATTAATATGATCAAATCTCTTGCTAGCTTACTGGTTTTCATAGTAGGAGCTGTCACTTGCTGTGTGATCTTAGACAAGCCACTGAACCCCTCTGAGCTGCACTTATCTCCCCTGTGACATGGGGAGAGTAGACTTGATTACTTAAACCTCCCAACATTGTACAATTCTATGCTGATGCCAAGCTTTTCTTGATAACTCAAAAAGCATGGGCTTTGAAGTCCGATGGACTGGGTTTAATTCCCTGCTTTGCAGCTTGCTTGCTTTCTGTCTCTCTGGACCCATAAAGGATTGTCTCAGAAAGTCCTGGGTATTTTTGAAAAGTAATAGCTTCTTGGCTGAAGGGCAATTTTGCCCATAACAAGGCATCAGCTGTGAGCAGAGTTCTGCAATGTCAGGAAATGGATCAGGCAGAGATTCAGGTCTATAATTTCCAAACTCCAGTGGCCCATGTGGTAGAACCAGTTTGCATTTGTATGTAGAGTTTTTGTTGACTAAAAAACAGTGATCCAAGAGCTCAGACGGTTTATTGGTCCTTTTGGGGAGAGCTGTATTGCTGTGAAGGTGTGGGGATAAAGCATTTCAGGCAGGCCTGCCCCTGGCCCCTGGCCCAGTGGTGTGCAGCTGTGTCAATAGGTCTTTGAAGTCCATGCACACCAGCTGACTGGTCAGCAGCCCCTGGGATCATCTCTACAACCTTCGTCACAGGAAATTGGGAAAGGCACGTGGAAGCTAGCGTTGCTGGAGAGGGAGAAGAGGAAAACTGTTGGGCTCCTTGATGAAAACGTGGGAGAAATTTACCCAAATTCACAGGCTGAGCCCATCAGCAGGATCTGGGATTGTTGGTCACTGCTCTCCCTCTTTCTGGCTCCAGATTAATGTGATGAGCTGGCTTATCTTTATTCGGATCTGAATATGTGCCAGCTAGTGCTTCTGTGAGGCCTCAGCATAGTGATAGTATGCTGGTGGCACTGATGGTGCTGGGGGTGCTGTGGTGCTACAAGATTCACAAGGAGCTTCTGAATCATTAAAACGTGAATAAACCCTGTTCAGGAGAATTTAATGCAAAATATTTTTCATTTTTATTTGTTCATCTTTTCTGGTATTCTACATTTTGGAGCACTGGTCCCTTTTTTCCCACCAGGATTTTCCCCATGTGCAGGTGCTTTATCATCATATGATCTCATTTAATCTTCACAACATCCCTGAGGTATGTTGTCTTTAGTCCTTTGGCAAAAGAGGAAAAGGAAGCTCTGAGTGGTTAAAAGTTGCTGACAATAACACAGCTTAGCAGGAAACCCTGGGCTGTCTGACTCGCAAGGCTGTGTTGGGAAATCCTGCTCTGTGCTGCCTCTCACTGCAGAGATCCTATCTGGATAAAGTGCTGGGTAACCAGGAACCAGAACCTCTGGAGGACGAGTAGGACTCCTTTTCTGTCCTTGCTACCTGAGTTCAAATCCTCACCATCCTCTCCTCTTCTTCCCTATTCTTGCTCTGTACCTCCACTCTGTCACTGAGTCTTGTCATTTTGGTCCAGTGTCCCCCCTTGCACCCCTGCCTTTCTTTTTATTCTTACTCTGGTTGCCATACACCTGCGGCACAACCGTATCTGCCAGCTCCCTTTGTCACCCATCTTTCCGTTTCCCATCTTTTCCACTCACCCTGCCAGTCTTATCTTCCTTTAACACTGCTTTGTCCTATTTCATTTAAAATATCCCAGAGATTCATGGGATAAAGTCAAGACTCAGCACTTGACCTGAAGCACCGCCCAGCTCCCCCAGGCAGACCTCAAAGCTCCTACATTAGTCCTTTTTCACGCTACTGATAAAGACAGACCTGACACTGGGCAATTTACAAAAGGAAGAGGTTTATTGGGCTTATAGTTCCGTGTGGCTGAGGAGGCCTCACAATCATGGTGGAAGGCAAAGAGGAGCAAGTCATGTCTTACATGGAAGGCAGCAGGCAAAAGAGAGCTTGTGCAAAGAAACTCCTGTTTTTAAAACCATCAGATCTCTTGAGACCTATTCACTCTCACAAGAACAGCATGGGAAAGACCCGCCCCCATAAGTCAATCACCTCCCACCAGGTTCCTCCCATGACATGTGGAAATAGTGGGAATTATAATTCAAGATGAGGTTTGGGTGGGAACATAGCCAAAACATATCATCTCCTTTCCAGCCTTGCCCATCACTTTCTGCAATAACTTGATGTTGCCTTGGATTTTCTGACTTCAGCATCTTTGCTCATGAGGTATCTTCTGCCTTCCCACCCAACCTCCCCTCTGTTAAAAATCTCATCATGGTCTGGCTGAAGTGGCCTATCTTTAATGAAGCTTTTTCCAGTCATCTTGTAGGAATGATCCCCTCTTGAACACTTTGAGACACTTAAACAGTACTTCTTATATGTTGCCTCACTGTAATTGTTTGTGTACCAACATTTCCTCTCTATAGGCCAATGTGATGAGGGAACCCATGTGTGTATATCCCCCACTACGGTCATTAGCATAGTGCTTTATATGTAGTGGGTCCTTACTTTGTTGGATGAATAAACTAATGAACAGTGAAAAGCAAATAGTAAGAAATAAGTCATTTATTGTTTCCTATGAGTCAGACGGTGTTCTTAGTGCTATTCAAAGCAATACTTCCTTTAATTCTCATAGTAACCGTAAGAGGTAGATGATATTGTATCTCCATGATAGAGATAAGGAAGCAAAGGCATGGTGAGCTGAGCTAGTCAAAGAATTAGTGACTGACCCAGGATTCAAATCTGAGCGATCTGCCTCCAGGACCTAGACTCCCACTGTAGATATCTTTCCAGGACTCTTTTTACCTCTACCTGGAAGGTCCTGGCAGGCCAATAGGTGTACTCCTATAAGAGCTGCCTCATGGGCTTATGGATTTCTCATTCATGCAGGTTCCTGAGGGCCTGAGAATGGTTAGCATCCAGCGTTTCTTCTCTAAGCCAGTACATGAAGTCTTGCCCACCTCGGCAATGTGCATCAGGCAACGTAGTGAGAGAATGGAAGGTTCCCTAGATGACAGGTGCTGTGTAAAAATGAAGCATGTTTTTCATGTCCTATACAACATGGTAACTTCATTACACAGTAGTCAGAGTGTGGGCCTAGGACTCTTATAACACTCCACCTTTGGCATGAGATGATTACTTGGTTAATAATCCTAATCGGCCTAGTGCACATACCCTGTGTTTATCACTCCCAACTTACAATTAACTTATATATTTTCCTTAACTTTACAACTCAATCTGTGCACCAGCGTGCCTGCAAACCCATATTTATCTAATTTAGCAAACATTTGCATGCACTGCAATTAGATTCACATGTTGTGTGATCAACGTCCTTTGCTAATTGCATAATTCCTTTTGAGTTTAATCATCATATGGCATCCTTTTTTTCAAATGTCTGTGTGGTTTGCTGTTGGTTGTGAGCTGCATGTGAAATCTCAGGCTGAGGCACCTGCAATCACAGAACCAAAGATATTTGAGAGGCAAAGACAAGGGAGGAACTATGTTCCTTGTTGACAGGTGAAGAAATGGGGGCTCAAGGAAGTTAAGGGACTTGCCTATTCAAACAGCTCATTATTAAGAGTTCCAGAAGATGTAAAAGGATAAATACATTTGCAAAGAATATCTCCCAAACCATTCCAGTGTGGAAATTCCATGAATAATTGAAGTCAGTCCTGACAGTTAGCATGGAACTTGAGTCTGGACACAATTAGTCTGGGCCTAAAAGAAATCAGGTTATAGGCAAGGACAAATCCAAGGATATTCTGGAATTATAACCCTTGGCAATTGTTTTACAGTTTTGGGCTGCACATTGCCAGCAGATGTTTTGGTATAAGGGAGGCTGGTTAAACTCTTCCCTTTCTTCCGCTCTTTAAATATTTTTTTTAAATTGTAAATCTAGATTAGAATAGAGTAGAGGGTTTAGCCAGGAATTAGGGATTGGGCTAGGAAGAATCAGAATATTGGAGTTGAAAGTGTATTTAGCTTGTTTTATAATAAAGTTCAGACCGGCATATCCCAGGTCAGAGTTGGTTGCTCACAGGTCTGGGACTTGATCCCCTGTCTCTTTAGTGGATGTCCAGGTTTTTCTCATGACAGTGCTCTACTAATCAAGAGACTAAGTGGATAAAGTGCTTCTTGTCTTCTCCTTCCCTCATGCAGCAACTTTACACAGCGGCTTGGATGCCCAGTGCCAAGCAGGGGTATATGGATGCAGGTGCCCAGACCTTGATCTAAGCTAGGATACAAAAGCAAAGGATACAAAGGAGAAGGGGGTCCACCGGGATGGGGAAGGCACCAGTCCCCATTGTGGAGATTTTGAACTCAGAGAGGATTTAAGGGAATGCAATGGAGCCTAACACAGTGTCTGACCCATTGTGGGAACTCCACTGATATTTGTCAAATGGACATGTTCAAGGGGATGAAGGTAGGGTGATGAGGTCAGAAAGATAAGGACAGGCTACTGCCACCTGCAGATTTTGTTGTTTTTTCTTGAAAAGCAGAGGAAATAATGAAAGGCCTGCCACGATTGATTTTCATCCTTACCTGCCCAGAAAGAAAAACTTGATCATGAATGTGGAATCACTAAGAATCACTAGGGGCTGGAAAATACAGCCCAGCAGTATGTTCAGAAAGAAAAGGAGACTGGGTCTTGGTTTCTGCCACATCTTATAAACTGGGAAACCTTTCCACTGCTGCTGGCCACAATAGAGATGCCCTGTTCTCTGAGCCCATGGTTTGCTTCTGCAACAGTACTTGCCAGCCTCTGACAGATACATCCTCTGCACCTTTTGGTTCCTAATATAACATTTAGAAAGTAAGTGCTCAGTTGATGTAGGTTGAATGCATGAATGGATGAATTAGACACTGTTGAAATGTTCAACTCTTCCCAAGTCAGCAGGGCAAGGTAATGTATGGAATGGTCAAAGTGGTAATAAAAATATTTTAATAGCCTAGCTGGATGGACCAAAGCAATAATATTAAATTTATCTAGAGGAAATGTAACCAAAGTCTATATTTAGTTTTAAAAATGTCAATTACCCAATCAAAGAGTGGGTAGAATGTGGAGTGTAGTCCATATTTTTAAACAGCCATTTAGGGTGGGTCTTAGTGGACCATAAGCTCAACATGAAGTAAGTTTGTCATGTAGCTGTTGAAATATTGTTGAAGTCCATCAGTAGATGTCTGATCCAGATCAGTGCAAGTGACACTACCTGTAGCTTTGTTTATTTAAAAAATTTTTAGCCATGGGGTCTCACTGTGTTGCCCAGGCTGGAGTGCAGTGGACATTCACAGGTGCGATCATTGTACACTACATCATTGAACTCCTGGCCTCAGCAATTCTCCTGCTTCAGCCTCTCAAGTAGCTTGGACCATAGGTGTGGGTCACCTAGCCGAGCTCCCCTGTGGTTTTTGAGCTGGGTCAGGTCACCTCTGGGGCAAATGTTCACTTGGGGTTCTATTAACAGTCATACCTTGCCCTGGGTCCAGTGCTTTAGTTTACAAAGTGTTTTCCCAGGCATTATCTGGTTACATTGTTCTAATGAGGTGGTTTATATACTGGTAAAAGGCAAGCTGACTTACTCAAGGTTACTCAGCCAGGGTGGCAAATCCTAGTCCTCCTAATTCTTGTCTGTATTCTTTTTGCCACATTGTGCTGACTTTATGCAGAACAGAGACCCCACTGTGAAGCATCTAGAAGTGAGGCCAGCATGATGCTTGTCAAATTCTGTCAACTGTGGACACGCTCAGATGGGCACCTCGCAATCAGCCAGACTGACAGTGATGTTTCAGAAACTACTTTCCTCATTGAGAGGGGCTTTGATGGGCCAGCTCACATTACAAACACAGTGATCTTGACCTGTTTCAAAACTGCCAACAGGCAAACGCTGAACATCACTTTACCTCTGAATGAGCCCAGGAAAGGACAGATCTCTTTTTGAGACAGTGTTTTGCTCTGTTGCCCAGGCTGGAGTGCAGCAGCATGGTCCTGGATTATTGCAGCCTTGACTTCCCAGGCAGCTGGGACTACAGGCATGCATCACCATGCCTAGCTATTTATTTTATTTTCTTTTAAAGTCTCACTATGTTTCCGAGGCTTGTCTCAAACTCCTGGGCTCAAGCAGTCCTCCTGCCTCAGCCTCCCAAAGTGCTAGGATTACAGGTGTGAGCCACTGCAGCTGGTCAGATTCCATTCTTAACTCCTCATATACTATAGAAAGGATTTGTGAACTGGGTGTGTAAAAGGGGACAGAAGAAAGGGAAAAGAGCTAACATTTTTCAAGTTCCTATTAAGTCCCTGGCATAATTTTTGCGTTAATTTAGTTTTTTTTGTGTGTTTTTTTTGCAAAAAAGGGCATTTTTGCATTTATTTAGGTTTCCTGTTTTTAATGCTCTACCGGTATCTAGCCTCACTGCTTACCCTTGCCACCATTTGACTCCTACAATCTCCTAGCATTGACCGTCATAATATTCACTCACGCCAATATGGTCTTTACAAGTGGTTATCTATTCTTCCAAAAAAGCCTATGAGGTGGGTAGGATAGGGATTATTCTCTAATTTCCCGATGAGGTACAAGAATGTCTGTCTGTCTGTCTATCTATCTGTCTATCCATCCACCCACCCACCCATCCATCCTTTTATTCATTGAACAAATATTTATTAAGATAATTCTATGTTATAGGAAATATACAATGCACTGGGGAAACAAAGTGTCTAGAAAGCTCTTTGGGGAGATGTATAAACTCATGAGAAAAGGAGGTATCATAGTTGGGGCTTTTAATTAGGAGGGCGACACAGATAATGGAATGTGTCATGGCAGGCTATGACCAGTAGGTGACACCCAAAGTCCCAGAAGGCCCAGGAGTTCCTCCAAGCCAAGCTTTCATTTTCTATTCATTACTGTGCTTAAAATTAAATTCTAAGACATATCATTGAAAAGCTGTATTCAATTTGATTTTAATTCCATTTATTTGCTGTTAATTGTTCCATGCTTTTCTAAAAATGATCAAATTAAATCTGGTTGTGTCAGGGCTTCCTGGGTAAGTGAAAGTCATGTCCAGGAAATGTAGACTCCTAAATAAGTTAGCACCTCCACTGATTGGCATTAGGTCCCAAATTCCTCTCTTAGGAAATACTCATGAAAAGTTAATCCTATTGGGAAACGATCTGGAAGGATACACACTAACATGTTAGTTGTGATATCTCCCAGTGGTGGTAATACACATGGTTTTTAATTTTTTTTAATACTTGTATACTTTAGGCATTTTTTTTTTACAATGAGCATATGTTAATTCATTTATTTTAAATTTTTCATTAAAGTATAATCTACAACTGGAAAAGTACACAAATCTTAAATGAACATGTAAGTTTTAAGATATATTTGTATATACATATAGCCATCACATAGCTTAAAATACAGAACATTACCAAAACCCCAGAAAGTTCCCTCATGTCCTTTCCCAATGACCTCCACGCCTCAGGAACCACTGTTCTGATTCTACTGCCACAAATTAATTGTGACTATTTTTGAACTTAATATAAATGGACTCATACCAGATGTTTTCTTTTTCAGGTCCAGACTTCTACTCAGTATTTTCTTTCTTTTCTTCCTTCTTTCCTTCCCCCCTTCCCTTCCCTCCCCTCCC
>NW_016107354.1:8811089-8857036 GCF_001604975.1 Cebus imitator
TCTCCTGCCTCAGCCTTCTGAGTAGCTGGGATGACAGGTGCCCACTACCACACCTGGCTAATTTTTGTATATTTAGTAGAGATGGGGTTTCACCATGTTGGCTAGTCTGGTCTCAAACTCCTGACCTTGTGATCTGCTCGCCTCGGCCTCCCAAAGTGCTGGGATTACAGGAGTGAACCACACCCAGCCCATTCAGTGCTATTTATTTAGGTCAATGTGTATAAATATATAAACTTACCAAGCTCTTCTGTTGTATGTAGCAGCACCTGTTCTTTTTTCATTGATGTGAAGTGTTCCATTGTGTGAACATATCACAAGTAGGTATTTTTATCATCAGAAGAAAAATTTGCTAAAAGTGATTAAATATAGACATGGCAACTGCGTCTTTGCTGGAGGCCAGGGAGACATTTCAGTGATGAGATAATCCTCAGGGGCTTTGGATTTGGACAGCCATGCTGGAAGTGGCTCGGGCTCAGAAGCCCTGGATCTTTAAGAAAGAAGTAAAAGGAGCGGTAGGGGGTCAGGTGTTCTGACTCAAGAAGCATTGAGTTCATTGTTTCATGGTGGGTAGGGTTAGCTCTGGCTCTCTCTCTGGGTATCTGCCTTTGGGGGAAAGTTACTGGAGCTTTCTGTCCTCCCTGAGCCTCAGTTTTCTCATCTGTAAAATGTGTAAGCCTGCCATATTTAGGGGAAAAAATGAAAGAAAAAAATCAAGAGAACCAGTTAAATTTGAGTTTCAGATAAACAATGAGCAATTTCTCACTAAACGTAGTTCCTGAGCATTGCATGGAATATATTCATACTAAAGAATTACTCATTGTTCATTTGCAAGTCAAATGTGACTGCATTTTATCTGGCAATGCTAAAAGCAGGTGTAATATAATACCCTGCTCACACAATAACACGATTGTGAGAAAGTGTTTGAAAACAGAATAGCATGTATAGATGAAAGAACAGAGAGAGGGCCGGAAAGGCAGGGAGGAGGACCACTGTGCTTGGGATTGAGGCCTGAGAGCCCCGAGCAAGATAGGAGCCTTCCCTCTCTCATCCACCACCAAGACCCCAGTGCCAGCTCCATGCCTATGCTGGAGAAAGAGACACTGAAACATCATCTACTGAACAACTGAGTGGATGTGATTTCCTGCTCAGGCCCTTACCTGCTTTTGACCTTAGGTAAGCTATTTAATCCTTCTGTGTTCTTTTTTCTGACTGCATTATTCAACTAAGCCTTCAAGGGACGAAACACTTTACTGGGTAGAAGGACTGATTAACTGAGGTTTCCACCCTCTTGGAGTTTGTATTATTAATATAAGGAGGGATGAGAGAATGAAAATATGTAAACAAGGAAAAAGATAATTTCTGAAGGTAAAAAATGCTGCGATGGAAATAAGGCTGTGCAATAAGAGAGGGCCAGCAATGCTACTTGCATGCTTGGTTGGGGAGGGTCACTCTAAGGAGGTGACCCCCTGAAGAGCCCAGAGGAGGGGCATTCTAGGAAGAGGAAAAACAAGTTTCCTTATCTGAAAATTGAGGGTGAGAAGACCCACTTCTAACAACTCTAAGGGGTCAAATGAAGGAAAGTTGACTTGAGAGTTTTCAAGTTTCCTACAAGTAAAAGAGATCAAGCACTTTTCTCCTGGAGCCTCAACCTCAGTCCCCAGATGACCTAGAAACTCAGGTGATGGTATTTGATTCCTTGGGTATACTGTAGAGCTCAGTACACTCAGAGAACTGCACTGTGGGCCAAACTGTTTCTACCTGTCTGTGGGGAGATAAGTGCAAACATTGAAGGTGTTTAAAAACCTGGATAGTGCCATGACATCCAAGCACATACTGTATTTTGTAACTTTTCCTCCATCTCATTTTTCTGTTATCAATCTGTGATAGACTGGGGAAAAGAAGAAGAAAAAAAACTCAACTGGTCTTTAACCACAGAAAATTTGAAAATTGCTATCGTGATTTTCAAGACAGGAAAAGCTGAGATTTATTACCGTTCAATCTTTTACCGGCTGGTTGACCTTAATTAAGTTACATAATCTCCCTGTGCCTTGGTTTCTTTACCTGCAAAATAAGCATAACAGCGCTCACCTGTTAAGGCTTTGGAATTTCCATGAGGTAACCTGTGTAAAGCACCTGACACAGTGACTGGTGCAAAAATGTTAATTCCCACCATCATTATTACTAGAATCTTACAGTCATTCATTTAGTTAACAAATAGTACAATTTACTGAGTGCCTACTATATGCTAGGCCTTCTTCTAGGAATGGGGGTACTACAAAAACAATAACAATCCCTTTCTCCCTAGTTTACATGGGGGAGAGATAATCAGTGAACAAGCAAAACAAATGATCATCAGGTGGTGATAATTGCTATGGAGACAAAACAGGGAAGGCAGAGAAGGGAGAGAAAGCCTCACAGAACAGAGAGGGAAGACGTAGGGAGGGAGCCCATCAAATGTCTAGAGAGTGTTCTAGGTGAAGCAGACAGCAAGTGCAAAGGCCCTGAGGTGGGACCATATCCTGCCTTGTGTGTTCAGGGAACAGCAAGGAGGCCAGTGTGCCACAAACAAGTCAGAGAGGTGCAGAGGGGCAGAGATAAGTCAGAGCAGGAGAAGGGGTTTTGTCCTCCTGGCTATCCCTAGAACTATGGGTTCAGCAGACACTTGAGGGGCTTGGTTCTTGGTGGGATCTTTCTCCCTGGAGGTCAGGGCCTTGAGTTGGTGATGGGGAGGGGAGCCTGTGCCTGGTTTTATGATGTTTCCAGTCCCCAAATCCAAGCTTAGGGCCTTTAACTTTCCTTGCTGCAATGCTCAGCCTGAACTGAACAGTGGTTCTTACCTGGTAAGTCCCTATTCTAGACTCAGATGGATCTTTTTCAGCTGAAATAAGATCAGTTCAAAAGGTGCTTGTGAAATCAAATGCAGATTTCTGTCACCCATGCCTTTCAATGTGCACAGGCTTGTTAGGTTCTTAATATATACAGTTGTTCCTCATTTTTCACAGATTCTGAGTTTGTGAATTAATTTGCATGCTAACATTTATTTGTAACTCCCAAATCAATGCTGGCTGTGCTTTGGTGGTGATTCTTGGACATGCACATTGTGGGAGCAAGTGAGGCGCCTGTCATGCACTTTCCCAGCTGAGGTCCAGCAAGTTGACACTTGCCTTCCTGATTCAGTTCTAAACGAGTGTCCTTTTCACGGTCTAGTTAGTGCTATGGCTTTTGCATTTTTGTGCTTTGTGTGGGTGATTCTGCTGTTTAAAATGACCCCCTATCATCATGTTGATGTGTTGTCTTGTGTTTCTAAGTGCAAGAAGGCTGTGATGTGCCTTATAGAGAAGATATGTGTGTGTGAGCATCGTTCAGGCCTGAGTTGCAGTGCTGTTGGCTGTGAGTTCAGTGTTAATGAATCAGCAGTGTATAGTATATTAAATGATTTGTCTTTAAACAGAAACACACATAAAACAATATTCTGCATTGACTGGTTGGTGAAGATGAGACCAGAGGATCATAGGAGCCTAACCCTGTCTCCCATAGAAGCAGTGGTTCAGAATTCACTAATTCGGTGTTAGCGGTGAATTTATAGAATATAACCATTGTGAATAACAAGAGTCAACTATATGTGGCTAAACTGTTTTCCTGAGAAGTACAATTTATACTGTTGTACCAGAGTCTAGGAATACCAGTTTTACCCCACGTCTGCCAGCATTAAAGCATTAAATAGTATCATTAATTTTTTTTTCTAATTTGATAGATGAAAAGAGTATGTAGGTCATTGTTTGTTTATTTTTTGAGACAGGGTCTTGCTCTGTTGCTCAGGCTGGAGTACAGTGGCACAATCATGGCTTACTGCAGTCTCGACCTCCTGGGCTCAAGCAGTCCTCCTACGTCAGCCTTCTGAGTAGTTGGGATCACAGGTATGTACCACCACACCTGGCTAATTGATGTATTTTTTTGTGGAGACTGTGTTTCACCACATTGCTCAGGCTGGTCTTGAACTCCTGGGCTCGAGTAATCTGCCCAGCTCAGCCTCCCAAAGTGCTGGGATTACAGGTGCAAGTCACTGCACCCAGCCTAAAAGTATGTAATTCTAATGTGTGGTTTCTGACTATCAACAAAGTTGAATGTTTCTCCTTGTTGGTTCAAGTTCGGGCCCAGTGCATTTCAAGTCAAATTTCCTCAAGTCCTATGTGAGGGGCAGAAAGAATAGAAGTACTTTCGGGTCATCCTGATGGCAGGAAGCCAGCACCAGGGCTGCACATGGCAAGTTATTTTATTGCAGGACTTCCATTAATTCAAGGGAAACAACGATTGGGTCCCTGGCGTGTGTAAGCTCTGTGCCAGTCTTCTACATCCAAGCAGGTCACCTTTTCCCTGGGATAACACAGCCAGCTCTGACATCAGTGCTTCTCCTCATAGTGGTTAGAGCAGAGCTTTTGGGTCAGACTGCCTTGATTTGAAAATAAATATCACCAACTTACTGGCAGTGTGATCTTGGGCACTTTCTTAACCAGTGCTGTTTCCTCATCTGTAGTGATGGAGTTGATGGTAATAATACTATCTTACCTCATAGATTTGACATGTGGATAAAATGAGTTAGCACATGAAAATCACTTAGAACAAAGCCCAGCACACTGTAAAGCCTCCATACATGTTGGCTGCTGTTATTAAGTACCAAGAACCATAGAGGGGCATGGAGAATACATAATCCTTGTCCCACAGAAGCTTGCCTAGGAGACAAGATTTGCACCCTTGAAATAATCAAAGCTCTTTCCATGCTGGCCTAGCAGAAAGAACACCACCTGAGGTGTCAGGAATTCTAATTCTGCATCCTATTTGCTGATTTCTTGGTCTTACTACCTCTTGGAACCATAGTATGTTCACATGCCAAAAATACACCTCACCCTTAGGATGCATTCTCGCATGTCTTATTTAGTCTTCACAGCATTCAAATGACATCAATCTTAATGTTCCCATTTTCCTGTTGAGGAAATTGCAGCATACAGGCTGAGGTGTCTTGTCTGAGATACTGTAGCTAGTGAGAGGAAGGATTTTTGATCACAGTCCATTGATCTTCTTACTACCCCTGATGCCTCTAGTATGAAATGAGGGATTTGGTTTGGAGGCCTATCTAGCCCCTGCCAGCTACTAGTCTGTGACCATTTAAGAGGAAGAGTGGTTGGTTAGGGGACTTAGCTTACTTAGAAGGTGCATCTTCATGGTCAGTTAAATCTACAAATTCATCTTGATGCTGTCACTTGATGCTTTACCTTTTTTGAATGTCACCTCTCTCTTAGTTTTCCCCAGATGAGCAACTTTCAGCCAGTGTCTCTGCATCACCTTGTTTTCTGGCTGGAGGCTCTTTTGCCTGCCAGTATGAGCAGAATCAACACATGTATTCCTCTTCCCTCATCCTTGCTCCTTCTCTCTGCTGTCTTTTCTGAAGTAAATGAGTCTTCCTCGGGAGTTGTTCTGCACCTTGAACAGTTAGGCAAGTCTAATCTTTTTGTCTGCAGTCGCCTTGGACCATTGGCTACTGAATATGCTGCCTCTGCTAGCCTTCCCTGCTTGCTGGGAGAATTAAGTTCCCTCCTCCCCAGCTCCTCTGATACTGAGTAGTAGAGCCCAAGTGCCTAACACATCCTCACGACATAATCCCTGCCCTTTGGCAAGGTCATACGTTACTTAGCTCCTTGATACTTGCAGACCAAGTGCCATAATTACCTTTTTGTCTTGATAGTAACTGATATTAGGATTTTGACTTCTTGCTTTTCCTCAAAGTCAAGGCTATTTGGCTGTCATGGGGCTACCCATCGTAAGCCAGTAGAATCTGAAATGAACTTTCTTTGCTTATTTGCTATCACTGCAAGTAGCCTTCCCTGCTTGTAGCTGTCATCTCAGCCCATCCCAGGGCCTTGGCTTGTCAGGGGAAGAAGGATTATGTGTGATATTGTATTAGGTTGTTCTTGTGTTGCTATAAAGAAATACCTGAGGCTGGGTAGTTTATAAAGAGAGGTTTAATTGACTCACTGTTCTTCAGGCTGTACAAACATAGTGCTGACATTACTAGGCTTCTTGGATAGGTCTCAGGGAGATTTTACTCATGGCAGAAGGTGAAGTGGAAGCAGGCATACCACATGGTGAAGGCAGGAGTGAGAGAGAAAGAGAATTGGAGGCGGGGGGAGGGGTAGGTGCCACACACTTTTAAATGACCAGATCTCATGAGAACTCACTATCACAAAGACAGCACCAAGCCTTAAGGGATCCACCCCCGTGACCCAAACATCTCCCAACAGGTCCCACCTCCAGCATTGGAGTTTACAATTCAATATGAGATTTGGGTGGGAACAAATATCCAAACTATATCAGATATCAATGATCCTTTTCTTGCTGAGTTTTTCTCACTGGTTAGCAATGAAGAAGACAAAGTTAATGGCGTTTGTGTGTGTATGTATGTGTGTATGCATATGCAGAAATAAATACACCCATTCACTAGTAAACAAATAAGAATCAGAATGCAGTGTCATTTAGCTGGTGAACTTCTACTCATCTTTTGAGGTCCAGACCAGGGGTCACCTCCTCTGTGAAGCATGAACTGATGCCTGGACTTTTCATCCCTGTCCTGCTCCTGGTGTGAGTGTTGACTATAACTGTTAACATCACAAATGGTAGTATATCTCTCTGCGGGCTTGTTTCTCACTTAACTATGGACTCCTTGAGATCAGAAACTAAGTCTTAAGTATCCTCATTTTCCGATTGTTTGGGAGAAAGCCTAGCACAGTAGGAGTTTAACAAATGTCTGTTGAGTGAATGAATGAAGCGGTGGATAGATGCCCCCTCTGTGTCTGGGTAAGCCATTGTACCAGCTTATTCTCTTAGTGGTTACAGCCAAACCTGAATGTCATCCATCAAATGGATTCTGACTTGCAAACATACTGAAAAAAGCACATTATGATGAATGTCACTTGCTCAGCCAAACCCCATTACAAAAGGCCAGTGGACTGCAAATATAACAGCCTCTAAACCCAAACTGGGCAAACGACCCTCCTGCTTGGAACCTAAACTGAACCAAGTATCTGTCATCTATTGAAATTTCCAGCTGAACTAAAGTGGTTCCCTGCCTCCCTGAACCACCCCCTCCAATGCCTCTTGGCCAAATTTTACTTAGTAAACTAGTTGCAATGGGAATCAAACATATTTTATTCCAGAACAAAACAAGGAGTTTAAAAAATTTCCATTCCTGCATAAACAAAGATTTTATTTCATTGGCATTCTGCCCTTTTGTGAGTCTGGTTATCTTATGGCTCAAATAATACATCATTTGACAAGTTATTACTGCCATGGAAGTGGGCAGGACTACTCCCTTACTTTCAGAGGGCAGACCCTAAAACCAGCTGCGTTGGTCCCTGACACCAGGTTTGGTGTCACTGGTGAGGGTGGTTAATTTCTCATCCTCTCAAATGCCCCCATCCACAGGGAGCTTCACTGCTTCCAGGGCATGTTCAGAGCCACCCTCTCATGCAGTCCCAAAAAATGGCCCTGTGAGCTGGGTGGGCCCAGGATATTATCCTCATTTTAGAGATGAGGACATGGAGACCAAGAGAGGAGGTCTCACACACACATTTGCCCAAGTGATAGAGACAGGACTCATACTTCATTTTTGGGGATTCCAGCTCAGTTTCTCTTACCTCGGTTACTCAAGCATGCCCCCGAGCCTCCAGCTTGCTGCTCAGTGGCACATGTATAATTTGGTTCCCCAAACATCTTCCCCAAGTGAATGTGTGCTCCAAGTTAAACTATTTCATGGAAGGCTGTTTTGTTTTGTGCCAATTCCTCACTTTTCTCCCCTCCAGTGCCAATGCAAGAAAAACCTTGGCTATTTAAAAGTTAGGTTTATTAAAGTGTAATTTACACACATAAAGTACAATTGGATGAGTTCTGAAAAAAGCATACACTCCTGGAATCATCACCAATCTAGATAAAATATTTTCATCACCCCAAAAAATTCCCCTTTGCAGCCCTCCTTCCCTACTCACAGGCACACTGTAGGCAAATGAATATCAGCTACTTAATAAAGTTAATTGTAATGTCTAGTAACTATAACTCGGTTTAAGTAATACAAGAAAGAAATCAGTCATTTAGTCTACTAAACACAAAATATACCTTGCAGCAGTTACTGGGGATGTTTTAAAGCCTTTCTTTACTATTTCAGGGCCTTTTTGCTTTCTTGGTTGTGTCCAACATCCATGGAATTTAAGACATCTTCATCCTTTAAGGGAGTGAAGTCACAAAGAGGGATACTTATACTAGAGAATTTTTTTCACAACCGTAGTCCTCAGGCCCCATCAAACATCTACTGAAACTTCCAAAGCTCTTGTAAAAGACACCCCAGGCTGAAAAGAAATGCAACCTATATAGTCTTATAAAGTCCACAAGACTTTCGGTACATTAGGCTTCCGAAGAGTATTAATTTTTGCTAACTGAAATGACAAAATGATGAAATACGTAGGATTTGTTTTACTCTCCCTGCTTGTTTCTTGAGCACAGTTAGAATAAGAACAAAATAAGCTTGACGGATCCCCCCCAATAACTGGTAACCTACTGTGTTTGAAGTATTTTTGACCTTCACCAGGATGCTCTAGACTAAAAAAACATTTACATGAAATGGTAGCTTTAGTTGAGAATTCAGTAGATACTTGCAACAGTCCTGGTCCAAATGAAAGCACTGCCCTGTGACATTTGACATTCAGGTAACTTTATTTAAATTCAAAAACAATTCTTAAAATTGAATTTACAGTCAAGACCCCTTTATATTGTAAAAATTATAAGATGTATCTCTAAGTAAGGCAAAGTAGTTCAGGTTAACAAGACCAGATTTGACTTTAGACTTTATTCTTTAAACAAATTACAGAGAATACAAAACCATCCAACTATGTGGAAACTGAACAACCTGCTCCTGAATGAATACTGGGTAAATAATGAAATTAAGGCAGAAATAAATAAGTTCGTTGGAATCAATGAGAACAAAGATACAACGTGTCAGAATCTCTGGGACACAGCTAAAGCAGTGTTAAGAGGGAAATTTATAGCACTAAATGCCCATATCAGAAAGTGGGAAAGATCTAAAATTGACACCCTAATATCACAATTAAAAGAACTAGAGAAGCAAGAACAAACAAATTCAAAAGCTGGCAGAAGACAAGAAGTAACTAAGATGAGAGCAGAACTGAAGGAGATAGAGACACAAAAAAACCTTTCAAAAAAATTAATGAATCCAGAAGCTGGTTTTTTGAAAAGATCAACAAAATAGGTAGACCACTAGCCAGACTAATAAAGAAGAAAAGAGAGAAGAATCAAATAGACACAATAAAAAATAATAAAGGGGATATCACCACTGATCCCACATAAATGCAAACTACCATCAGAGAATACTATAAACACATCTATGCAAACAAACTAGAAAATCTAGAAGAAATGGATAAATTTCAGGATACATACCATCTCCCAAGACTAAACCAGGAAAAAGTCAAATCCCTGAATAGACCAATAATAAGTTCTGAAACTGAGGTAGCAATTAATAGCCTACCAACCAAAAAAAGCCCAGGACCAGATGGATTCACAGCCGAATTCTACCAGAGGTACAAAAAGAGGAACTGGTACCATTCTTTCTGAAACTATTCTAAACAATAGAGAAAGAGGGAATCCTCCCTAACTCGTTTTATGAGGCCAGCATCATCCTGATACCAAAACCTGGCAGAGATACAACAAAAGAAAATTTCAAGCCAATATCCCTGATGAACAGTGATGTGAAAATCCTCAATAAAATACTGGCAAACTGAATCCAGCAGCATATCAGAAAGCTTATCCACCACGATCAAGTTGGCTTCATCCCTGGGATGCAAGGCTGGTTCAACGTATGAAATTCAATAAACATAATCCATCACATAAACAGAACCAATGACAAAAACCACATGATTATCTTAATAGATGCAGAAAAGGCCCATAAAATTCAACACCCCTTCATACTGAAAACACTCAATAAATTAGTCATTGATGGAACATATCTCAAAATAATAAGAGCTATTTATGATAAACCCATAAACAATATCACACTGAATGAGCAAAAGCTGGAAGGATTCCCTTTGAAAACTGGCACAAGACAAGGATGCCTTCTCTCACCACTCCTGTTCGATATAGTACTGGAAGTTCTGGCTAGGGCTATCAGGAAAGAGAAAGAAATAAAGTGTATTCAAACAGGAAGAGAAGAAGTCAAATTCTCTGTCTTTGTAGATGACATAATTGTATATTTAGAAAACCCCATTTTCTCAGCCCCAAATCTCCTTAAGCTGATAAGCAACTTCAGCAAAGTCTTAGGATATAAAGTCAATGTGCAAAAATCACAAGCATTCCTATACACCAATAATAGACAGAGAGCCAAATCATGATGAACTCCCATTTATAATTGCTACAAAGAAAATAAAATACCTAGGAATACAACTTATAAGGGAAGTGAAGGACCTTTTCAAGGAGAACTACAAACCACTGCTCAAGGACATAAGAGAGGACACAAGCAAATAGAAAAAAATTCCATGCTCATGGTTAGGAAGAATCAATATCATGAAAATGGCCATACTGCCCAAAGTAATTTATAGATTCAATGTTATCCGTATCAAGCTACCATTGGCTTTCTTCACGGAACTAGAAAAAACGACTTTAACTTTCATATGGAACCAAAAAAGAGTTCATATAACCAAGACAATCCTAAGCAAAAAGAACAAAGCTGAAGGCATCATGCCATCTGATTTCAAACTACACTACAAGGCTACAGCAACCAAAACAGCATGTACTGGGACCAAAACAGATATATAGACTAATAGAATTGAACAGAGGCCTCAGAAACAACACCACACATCTACAACCATCTGATATTCAACAAACCTGACAAAAACAAGCAATGGGGAATAGATTCCCTGCTTAATAAATTATGCTGGGAAAAATGGCTAGCCATATGCAGAAAATTAAAACTGGAACTCTTCTTTACATCTTATATAAAAATTAACTCAAGATGCATTAAAGACTTAAACATAAGACCTAAAACCAAAGAAACCTTAGAAGAAAACCCAGACAATACCCTTCAGGACATAGGCATGAGCAAAGACTTCATGACTAAAACACCAAAAGCAATTGTAACCAAAGCCAAAACTGACAAACAGGATCTAATTACACTAAAGAGCTTCTGCACAGCAAAAGAAACTATCATCAGAGTGAACAGGTAACTTACAGAATGGGAGAAAATCTTTGAAATTTATCCATCTGACCAAGGTCTAATACCCAGAACCTACAAGGAACCTAAACAAATTTCCAAAAATCCCAAACAACCCCGTCAAAAAGTGGTTGAAGGATACGAACAGACACTTCTCAAAAAGAAGACATTTATGTGGCCAACAAACATATGAAGAAAAGCTCATAATCACTGGTCATTAGATAAATGCAAATCAAAACCACAATGAGATACCAGTTAGAATGGCAATCATTAACAAGTCAGGAAACAACAGATGCTGGAGAGGATGTGGAGAAATTGGAATGCTTTTATACTGTTGGTGGGAGTGTAAATTAGTTCAACCATTGTGGAAGACAGTGTGACGATTCCTCAAGGATCTAGAACCAGAAATACCATTTGACCTAGCAATCCCATTACTGAGCATGTACCCAAAGGATTATAAATCATTCTATATAAAGACACATGCACACGTATATTTACTGCAGCAATATTCACAATATCAAAGACTTGGAACCAACCCAAGTCCCCATCAATGATGGACTGGATAAAGAAAATGTGGCACATATACACTAGGGAATACTATGCATCCATAAAAAAGGATGAATTCATGTCCTTTGCGGGGACATGGATGAAGCTGGAACCCCTTACCCTCAGCAAACTAACACAGCAACAGAACACCAAACACCAAACCCCACATGTTGTCACTCATAAGTGGGAATTGAACAATGAGAACACATGGACACAGGGAGAGGAACAACACATACTGGGGCCTGTTGGGGGGTGGGGAGGAAGGGGAGGGAGAGCATTAGGACAAATACCTAATGCATGCGGGTCTTAAAACCTAGATGGCAAGTTGATGGGTGCAGCAAACCACCATGGCTCATGTATACCTGTATAACAAACCTGCACGTTCTGTACATATATCCCAGAACTTACAGTATAATAATAAAAAAATTATAGAGAATAGAGAAAAATAGGTTAAGTGCAGAAAATTATACCTACATATGTACTCAGAAGCATAAATTTGGTGACAGAAAATACTTCAGTATATAAATACATCTCAGAAGCAGTTCTGAAAGGCTTATTTTCTTGAATTTTAAGAATGTCTAAGATCATTCTTCATCCTCAGTATTGGGAGGCAAGTAGTATTTGCTTTAAATGTTTCATACTAGCAATGTTATGCTCTACACAGGGCACATCTGCAGACATACCAAGTGTCACTGTAGAAGAGCATGGAGTGGTTTTGTGAAGAAGTTCAGGTACATCAGTGCAAAAGTTAGCTGAACTGATTCATTCGTCTCTATGGTAACAGCTTCCTCCTCTTTATCAACATTACTTATTTGTGACAATTTAATGTTTCCATTTGCAAGTCCTCCAGTTGCAGAAAATTTCACTCCATCTTTTGCACAGGAAATTACAGCAGTATCTCCAATATGACTGAGATCTCGACATATGCATGCAAATTCACCAGCAGCCATCTTTACTACATAGCTGTACTCATGTTCTGGAATTCCAAGCTGTTCAACATCCAAATCCATTAGCTTCATTCTATAGTCTGAAACTTTCTCCTGATTTAGTGCTTCAAGTGCTAGTGCTAAGGTGTCTGCATTATCTTCAGCCCCAAATGTCATGACATCTTTACTGCCAGCACAGTTTAGTGTTTTGAACATACTTGTGAGGTTCATGGCTATGGCCAGGTTGCAGTTGCAGCAGCATATGTTGAAGCCCTTTGAGTGCTGGGTGAGCTGCCCCAAGGAGATGCAGGATGAGTCCATGCTGTACACATTCAGCTGCTTGAGCTAATGTCCCAGCAGGCCTCACTGATGAGGTCCTTGAGGGCCTCCAACATATTCTTCAGGGTGGAGCCCTGGACCAGGCTTACCTTGAACATGGTGGAGTCACAGTGACATGACTACAGGCAGGTGCGATGGAAGAAGGTATAGCCAGTTAGGGCTTTGTGAAGTTCAGAGCAAGTGAGCAAATGCAGTGGGAAGAGGCTGAGACCCAGAAAGATGATAAGTCCACTATGCCTGCAACTGTTTAATCAAGCCTTGTTTTTTTTAATGAAGTGCTGGTGCGAGTTCAGGGGCATGACTGGTAGAATTCACAGATTGCTATCCTCAGAATACCTTCCTGGCAGAAGCCCGGGAGTCATGCTGGGATCCATACCTGCCCCACCTCCTGCCCCTGCAGTTTCTGCTGGCATCACTGGGGACAGTGGAGACTTGTCCATTACTCTGGCAGGGATTGGACATGCCTCCAGTGGGTTGTCACTCCAGAAAGCAGAGAGCAAAGGGAGCCTCTGGCTAGGCTGTCACTAGCCCCTGAGTGGGTGCTTCATGCCCAGGGATTGGCAGGTGAGTTACTGAAGCCCCAGGCTGATGGCAGCCAAGTTCCTTGAAGCCTTTACCTTGCATGTTGCTGAGTGGCACTATTGTAGTCATGAGAGGAGGGCCAGAGAGGCATGAAGGCTGTCTGCCCCCAAGCTTTTTCCTGGGAGGCCTGCAGGTACCTAAAGTGTCAGAAAGGCCATTAGTGCTTCCTCCCCAGGTGTCCCCAGTGATCTGAGAGATGATCTTAGGAGTCAGTTGGAGGAATATTGGGTTTTAAATGTAATAGTCATGCATTTTAATGTCTCTTCTATTTATGGCAAGTCATATAGGTTTTCAATTAATGGTCCTAATGGTCTTTTAAAATGATGTTAAAAAAAGTGAATCTATTTAAAGAAAATTGTTCAGGGAAGCAGCATAGCATAATAGTTAAGAGAATGGACTCTGAAGACAGATGCATGGTCAGACTCCCAGCACCACACTTACCAGCTGTGAGACAGTGGGTGAGTTCTTCACTCTGCTGTGGTTTCCTTATCTTTAAGGAACAACGGTAGTACCCACTTCATGAGTTCGTTCATGTAAGCACTTACGACATGCCCCAGCTCACACTAAGCATCACATAGGTAACGTAAATAAAGCAGTGAATCAAGGTGGTAGGGAAGCATAGGGCAAAAGTAATGAGGAAGGGTCTATGGCAAGAGAAGGTTGTAGGAATGTTTGTCTTCTGCAGTCCTTGCTGTGACAGTTGGGGGCCCAGGGAGCAGAAGGGTTGTATCCAAGGTCATAAACTGACATAGTATGGCAGGGCAGAAGGAAATCCCTGCTCACGTGATTCACTGTCTACTATAGGGCTGGAGAGGGGGCCACCTCTATCGAGAAAGGCAATTTGTCCCATGGACCACTCAAAATGGCAAACATAGTCTTCAAGACAGTTGACACACACATCACCTTGGAGGCACCCTTGCCATCACTGACCTCTCAGGTGGATGCAGCTCCCCATAGCTCCACACTTGCTGATGAGAGGACCACAGCCATAAAGCAGTCTTCCAGGGTCTGTCCCAGGTAGATTTCAGGCCTCCATATACCAGGGCCAGGTCACAGAGGTCATGGCTGGAGCCTTAGGACCTACCACAGAGCTGGCCCAGAGAAGCCTCTGAAGGAAGGTTTGATGACTCACTGAATGAACAAAAGGATAAGCAAATGCTCTTTCATCATTTCCATTACATGGATCAGCTGATCAGCTAAGCAGAGGATAGGTATATGACCAAGGGCCCCTTTGGTGCAGTGTGTGTGTGTTGTTGTGTCTGTGGGTGAGGCTGTTGAGGTATGTGTCTGCAGAAGGTGCTAGCATAGTGCTGGGTGTGTCACACACTAGTCCATGCCCTACACTTGTCGTGCAAGTTCTGTCACCTCTGGTATCTGAAAGACCATGAATTCCTAGAGCGGAGCAACAGTGAAGTTAGGGGAGATTGAAGGAGGGAATGGAGGCGTGACGTTTCTGGGGCCCAGGACTTGTGGAAGTAAGAAAGGATGGTGTTTATGAAGGCACTTAGCTGCAAGAGTGAGGTCCTGTAGGCAGGTTTAGAGCTTATTATAATCACTTTGGCATGAGCTGCTGACATGGGCACCTCACTCTACAGTTTACCTGAAGCACTGCCACTCCAGTTTCATCACTGGCTCCTCAGCACTGCATGAGAGCAGAGCAGTTATTGCAGTTCCTATTTAAAAACAAAGTCTATTAAATGGCAAAGCTGGATAGAATCAGCTCTTCTGAGCTCATGTCCAGTATGATCTCAAGCCAGGCTGCCTTCTGGTTTTGTATATCCTAGTAAGCAGTCCTGGGCATGGCATGGTGCTTAGCACATAATTCTCAACCCCCACCTCCAGGATTGTTTGCTGATGAGTCAGTGACTAAATGAATAGTGCTAAGGAGAGACAAGAGACCTGGGACGAGGGCAAAGTGGTCAAGTCAGGGCTGGAGAGTACAGGAGGAAGAAAGGGCTGAAAGGAATTCTCTGAAGATGGGCTGCTTCTTTCATGACTATGTTGGCCAGGCCAGGTTTCAGCTCAAGACTCTTATTGCTTTTAATTTATCAGCAAATGTGTTATTGCTTCCCTAAATATTGAGAATAAATTCAGAGGCCTCACCATGGGCCACAAGGTGCCATGTGAACTGGCTGCCCACTCCCTTCTCTCTTCTACTCTGTAGCCCCTCGGAATGTCACTTCATTGGCTGCCTTTTGCCATTTCTAAAACATTTTGTATGCTTAGGCCTCAGGGCCTTTGCGCATGCTGTTCCCTCTACCCGACAGGCCTTTCCCCCACTGTCTACCTCAAATGTACCTCCTCAGAGAGGTCCTCTCTGCCCCCATGGCTTGCCTTATTTTTCTCCATAACACTGATCGTTCCTTGGCTTTTTATTGTTTATGCATTTCTATGTGTCTACTGGAAATGTAGCATCACAAGGCCAGAGATCTTGGCCTGCTTTGTTCATTGCTATATGCCCAGTGCCTAGCAAAATGACTCCCGTTTATTACATACATTAGGTATATTAGACACAAATTAAATGTATTTGAATGAGTTAGTGTCATTTGAAGCTTTTACCCCTCTGAGACTTCTAGGTATACCACTTTGATAGGAAGAGCGATCCTGGCCTCGGATGCTAGTGCCTGCAAAGTAGCAGAGCTTGTACTTTATTAGATTCACTATATCCTTAGGGAAGAGGAGGCATGTTGGACAAGATGCAGCCCCATCCCCCAAGCCTCTGCCGAAACCAACGTGTCCCAGTCTGAAGCAGATTCTAGTTGAGCTGGGTGGACTGGTAGACCAGCATCCCTCTGACCAGAGCAGATGTATATGGCAGGACTGGGAAAGGTCAGGACTGAGAATGGCTGAGATCAGTACATCGGTGGTCAGAGAGCAAGACAGGGATCTGGGGCTAGGGCTGGGAAGAGCCAATGGGTCCTTGGTGGGGAGTTAGAGGAGCTGGGTAGCTGATATGGTTTGGGTGTGTCCCTACACAAATTTCATCTTGAACTGTAGCTTCCATAATCCCCATGTGTCATGGGAGGGACCCAGTGGGAGAAAATTGAATCATGGGGTTTGTTTCCCCCACCCTGTTCTCATGGTAGTAAATAAGTCTCACAAGATCTGATGATTTTATAAGGGGAAACCCCTTTCACTTGGCTCTCATTCTTCCTTACCTGCCACCATGTAAGACGTGCCTTTTGCTTTCCACCATGATTGTGAGGTCTCCCCAGCCACATGGAATGGTAAGTCCACATGAAAAAGAGGAGTCCAGCCACCTCTTTTTCTTTATAAATTACCCAACTCAGGTATGTCTTTATCAGCAGTGTGAAAATGAACTAATACAGTAGCCAACGTGTCTGGAATGATAATGAGGTGCCAAGTCAGGTAGCTTCTTGTAAGCCATTGATACTTAGGATTTCTCTGCTAGGCCTACCTGGGCATGAAATATCCATTTCTTGGCAGGAAAAATGACGATATTGAAATATGTAAACATCCTATGTATCTATTATTTCATAACAACCATGTATAGTACTTTATTCATTTGACCAACAAATATGTGTTGACCCCTTGTAAGAACCAGGCACTGTAGATGTTGCCTCAGTCACTGTCTTAGTCCATTTGTGTTGCTATGGACTCAGGCATACCTGAGGCTGGATGATTTATAAAGAAAAGAGGTTTATTTGGCCAACAGTTCTGCAGGCTGTACAAGAAGTATGGAGCTGGCGTTTGTTGAGGTTGTAGCTTCTGGTGGGGGTCTCAGGCTGTCTCCACTCACTGTAGAAGGGGAAGGAGAGCTGGTTGTGCAGAGATCATGTGGTGAGACAGAAAGCAAGGGAGGGGAGGGAGGTACCAGGCTTTTTATAACAATCAGTGCTCCTGGGAACCAACAGAGAACCCATTACCTCAAGGGGGCACCAGGCCATTCATGAGGTATCCATCTCCATGACCCAAACACCACCCATTAGGCCCCACCTTTAAGACTGGGGATTAAATTTCAACATGAGGTTTGGGGACAAATATCCAAACTATAGCAATCACATATAGGAAATCTCCGTATTTATAGGGGTAACTAACACTCCTTCAACGAAATGGATGACTGTTTACTAAAATACGTCAGTTGCTTTATCATCAGTGCTAAGAATGGTGCTTATTACACAGTAGATGCTCAATTAATATTTTTGAATTGCTGGATTAATATGTAGGTTAATGAGTTTACCCATTTACTGAACAAGGAAGTAGCCCAGAAAAATCAGATTTGGAAACCTGGATCAGGGTGGTTTTACTCTTGAGACCAAATGGTTCTCTCTGATTCTAATATTTTGAAGCTTTACAGACTTGATATTAATAAATTTTGAAACTAAAAACACCAAAAAGTATTGTGGGGAAGTGGTTAAAAGTTACCAGCTTTTGATTTTTCCAAGTAAAGAGATGGAGAAAGATATTACCAACAATTGTTATTTCATCAAAGGGCATTTAAACACTTGAATTGTGTGAAGGGTGATCCTAGAATTTTAAAACATCGGATAAATATTGGCTCTATGAAAAAGTTACTACATTGTTCTAATTTTTTTCCCATTTCACTGAGGACTGGGGTAAACTTCACTGATCCAAATGAAGAGACAGGTCTGGGCTCAGATGAGTATTTGGGAGCCTCTGGCCTGGAGGAACCAGTCACTTAAATTCTTGCCTCTCTCCTTGTCTCTCTTTTTAGTTCTTTTCCATTTCTTCTTCTCTTTCTTCTTCCTTTCTCACCTCTTACATACAGACACGTACAGATACACTGAGGCACATTTCAAAGCTCCAAAGAGAAGCAGGCCATGTGTCAGACTTAGACTTCAGGTGGAGAAGAAAGACAATCTTCCCCTGTTGCAAGGACTGCTTTCCTAACTCTAAAAAGGAAAGGAGAAGCAGGTGAGAGTGAAGGGGAGGAGAATCTTCCCTACCTTCCCATCAACCCTCTTTATTATATCTACTCAAAGTGAAAAAAAAAAAGGTTTTAAACTCTCAGTATTAGTTTATGACTTCTATTAATCACATGTAATAACCCTCCCAATTATTAAATTACGGGGACATGTGTTTTCTCAGCCAAACAGAATAATTATTTATTGAAATGAATTAACATATAGAAAAACCTCAGTTCTATGGAGGCTGAAACTTAGCATAATGAGTTTATCAGCCTTAAAAGCAGCCCAGACAGACTTCTTCTTTTTTTTTTGGGGGGGGAAAATAAATACACTGATTATGGTGAAGCTTATCTGTGCTGGCGTCTTGCCATTTGCTATTTCTTTAATAAACACAGGTCGAGTTGTTTATCTGTTTTCAATTTCATTTATCAAGGCTCCCCTTTGAAATTAACAGCTGTGGTGGAGGGTGGAGTGGGGGTGGGGAAGACATGTTCTTGCCAGCCTCCCCCTCCAGGTCCCCAAAGTTGCTTATTTGGGGCTCTCTTTGTATTTTAATAGGCTTGCCAATCAGCTGACTGCAGCAGTAGCAGCAGCAGCAGCAATGCACAGATCTGATCTGCATTGGCAATATACTTGTCATTTGGACATGTATCTTCAGGACACCAGACTTAGCAGGAAGGGGAGCCAGTCAAGGGGAAACAATTATGCAAATTTAAAATGTAAACTCTCTGGAGCCCCTGCCACAACCTGGTAAGAGGATAAAGGTCTGCTTTCCATTCCTTTCTCTAGGGGCAGCAAGCTCTCTTGCCACATATCTTCCAGGGAGATTTCTAAGTTACTTAAGCATCTGCAAAATGGCACCATGGACACATGGTTGGGAACGTGGATTTATGGGTAATTATATCTAAAAAAAAAAACCCTCTTATTGTTCATGGTACTCATGAAGCCACTCAGTCTCCTAAATTTATTTTATCTAGTGATTTAGGGACTGTGCCAAATGTTCACCAAAGGACATTCAGATCATTCATTCATTCAACAAGCATTTAGTAATGTATATTTCAAAATTGCTGAGAGAATAGATGTTAAATGTTCACACTCTGCCAAAAATGATAAGTATGTGAGGTGGTGAACATGTTAATTAACTTGATTTAATCATTCCATATTGTATACATATATCAAAACATCAGATTGTATCCCATAAATATATACAATTACTTGTCAATTAAAAATAAAATTTGAAAAAAAATCACAGGCATGTATTCAAAGGTGCAATACTGACTGGGAGCTTCTGGAGTTTTTAGTTTGGTTACTTTGTTTATTCCTTAAAAAATAAATATCAAACATCTACTAGGAGTCAGGTACTGGGGTAGGGCAGTGAACAAGATAGATGAGGTTCCTGCTGACATGGAGCTTGCCTTTGGGGATGGGTGGGTGCAGGAGCATGGCACGGAGCTTCTGATGTGGTTCTCAATGAGAACCATGACTCCTGGCAGTCACAGCCTCGCTCTTGAATGTGGTCTGGACCTAGTGACTTGCTTCTGAGAAACAGAATACAGCAAGAATGATGGCATGTCATGTTTGAGATTAGGTTATAAAAGACTATGACTTCCCTTTCGCTAGTACTTTCTCTCCTGCTGGTGCTCTTTCAACAGAATATGGCAAAAGTGATGGGATGTCACTTGTGATTAGGCTACACAAGACTGCCTTTTATCTCAACAGCCCTCTCTGTCTCTTGCCCTCTCACTTGCTCTGATGAAGCTTGCTGCCCTGTTGTGAGATCCTCTATGGAGAGGCCTATGTGGCAAGGAACTGAGGGTGGTCTCTGACCAGCAGCTCATGAGAAACTGAGTCCTCAGTCCAGTGTCCACAAGGGTGAGCTAGGAAGCAGATCCTTCTAGTTGAGCCTTGAGGGCACATGTAGCCCCAGCCAAAACTTGATTGCAGCCTGTGAGACTCAAAGCCATCAGCTCTAGCTAGCCACTCCTGGATTCCTGGCCCACAGAAACTATGAGATAATAAATGTTTTTAATGTTAAGTTATTATGTTTTGGGGCAATTTCTGGCTTAGTCAGCTCTGAGTACTAAAACAAAATACCATTGACTAGATGGCTTAAAACAGCATTTATTTCACATGGTTCTGGAGGCTGGGAACCCTGAGATTAGGGTGCTGGCAGAGCCAGTGTCTGGTGAGGGTCCTCTTCCTGGCTTATAGACAGCAACCTTCTTACTGTATCCTCACATGAGCAAAAGACACAGGGCCTTCGTCTCTTCTTCTTCTTCTTTTTTAAGATGGAGTCTTGCTCTGTGGCCCAGACTGAAGTGTGGTGTCATGATCTCGACTCACTGCAGCCTCCACCTCCTGGGTTCAAACAATCCTCCCACCTCAGCCTCCCAAGTAGCTGGGATTACCGATATGTGCCACCACACCTGGCTAATTTTTTTGTGTTTTTAGTAGGGATGGGGTTTCACCATTTTGGCCAGCTGGGTCTCTAACTCCTGACTTCATGTGATCCTCCCACCTTGGCCTCCCAAAATGCTGGGATTATAGGCATGAGTCACTGTGCCCGGCCATCTTTCTCTTCTTTTAAGGATATTACTCCTATCATGGGCACTCTCCTCTTGCGATCTAATCTAAATTGAATCACTCCCAAAAGCCTCACCTCCTAATACTATCCTACTGGGGATTAGGGCTTCAATATATGAATTTTGGGAAGACACAAATAAATAAGCAGTCCATAACAATTTGTTTTGTAGTAATAGATAATAACACAGTGGCTGGAGGTAGGGAGTGAGATTATAAATTAATAGGTAAAAAGGAAGCTATGAGCTGGCGAAAAGGCAGTGCTGAACATGAATGAAGGGTGATAGACATACTGAAGAGCGACAGGGTGGCTGCTGAGAATAGGAGTCTCAAGGCAGGACCGACCCTAAATGTCCTTGGATGAAATACCCTAGATGACGCCAGTGTGCTCTGTGCATTCCTTCCAATGGGCATCCAGCCTTGGGTCAAATATCCCAAGGGAGGGGGAAATTCACATCTTTGTTACTCTGTCCCATCTTGGGATGCAAAAAATACTTGCTGCTGGGCTAGAATTTGCATCCCTATGGTTTTGTCTTTCTGGTCCTGGTTTTTCTCTTTGAGGCCACGCTGACTCTCTGGTCTTTTGAGCCCCTCTACCCTATACAGTTGTCTAGCCTTTCTAAGTTGGCCCTGGAATTTCCTGACCAGGGAATTCCTTTATTTCCCAGACTGGATTTGGTGTTTTGATACTGCTTTTGGCCTTTCCGACTTGACTGCCTTTCAGACTCCCCTTCTTCTACTCACTGGGCCTCTTCCCACAGTCTCTGCTTGCTCCTGTGTTCTTGGGGTCCCTGTAGCTTTAGTTAAGAATTCTGCAACTTTGGTCAATGGCTCCTCACAGCATCATGCCAGTCCCCTTCTTCACATGGCAAGCCCTTCTCTTCACAGAAAATGGCCATTATGTGTCAGTTGAGCATTTTTCTCTCCTGCTAAATGTGCCTACCTCTTTGGCACTTCACCTCCTCCTCCTCCCCAGTGACTTCCTTCCTCCCCTCCCTTCTCTGTCAGCCTCAATTATCACTTCTGCAAAGGATTCCCTGGAGGGTGGCCTGTCTAGTCAGCTACCTGGTATACATTGTCCTGGGAGATCCTGACAGCCTTGGAGCTCAGCATGCCTTCCTTCCTGTCCTCTGACACATATTCACTGATGCTGACACTGGATCTGTGCCTTCTAGTCATTGCCCCCTTTCCTCTCCTGCCTGATGGGCCAGAGTCTCCTGTGTCTCCTGGTACCCTGTTCTCTAAACTCAGGGACATCCTAGTCTTTTTCTCTTTCCTCCACCATTATGACTGTCATCTGATTTGCCTTTTTTTTTTTTACTTCCCAAGGCCTCTTTCATATGGCCCTTCCTTCTGCCACCCCTGAGGACCAGCTCCTCATCAGTTCACCCCAGACTATAATAATTCCCATTCCCCAAAGAATTTATTACAGGAGACAGTGCTGGAAACTGGAAGTACAGAGACAGGCAAAGTAGATCTGACATCTGTCCTCGTAGAACTTCCAGCGAACCTGTTCATGCATACCTGCCTTCACTTATTCATTCAAATAATTATTAAGCACCTTCCATGTTACTTTGTCTA
Source organism: Cebus imitator (assembly GCF_001604975.1). Lineage (NCBI taxonomy): Eukaryota > Metazoa > Chordata > Mammalia > Primates > Cebidae > Cebus > Cebus imitator. The sequence continues at coordinate 8,833,796 of NW_016107354.1, forward strand.
GTGTCTCAGGTTCCTGATAGTTAGAGGTAACCTTCTAACTTAGTTGTACTGAGGCGAGCAGTTTCCAATAAATAGTTTGACAATTGTTTTGATAATTAGCAGCAGTAACTGAGAAGGACTGCCTGGAAAGTCAGCCATACTTTCTTTTTCCACCCCGTAAAAAACATGCATCTGAGATTTTCTCGGCTGCTGGTCTTATCTACTAGATGCCCTGCAGTGACATCTCAGGAAAGCCCAGGACTGGGAAAGCCAACTCCCAGAGTCTGCCTCTACATTCTTAAGACACTGTGGTAGTTCTCCCACCCTACCCTATCTTCTTCCCATCACCTGCAGCAGATCCGCCCCAAGCACCCACATCATCACAGGTAACCTGGCTGTTGGAGATGAGGGTCCTGGCTGCCAAGGAAGGAACCAAGACAAGCAGTCAGTGCCAGAGGGACAGTGTGCAGAGGGCTCTCTGCAGGGTCTCAGGGAAGGAGTTCAGGCCAGAGGTAGGGGGAGGCTGTGAGGAATGATGTGGTACGACTGCAGGCTGTAAGGTGAGTGTGTGCTAAGTAGGCTGAGTTAGCGAGTGTGATGCCAGGGTTAAGAATATACTGATTTGGAGGCCGGACCTGGTGGCTCACGCCTGTAATCCAAGCACTTTGGAGGCCAAAGCGGGCGGATCACCTGAGGTTGGGAGTTCAAGACCAGCTGGACCAACATGGTGAAACCCTGTCTTTTTTCTAAAAAAAATAAAATAAAATAAAGAAAAGAAGAGAGAGAGAGAGAGAGAGAGAGAGAGAGAGAGAGAGAGAGAGAGAGAGAGAGAATATACTGATTTTGTCCAGGCACAGTGGCTCACAACTGTAATCTCAGCACTTTGGGAGGCCGAGGTGGGAAGATTGCCCGAGGTCAGGAGCTTGAGACCAGCCTGGGCAACATGGTGAAAACACTGTCTCTACTAAAAATACAAAAATTAGCTGGGCATGGTGGTGCACGCCTGTAGTCCCAGCTACTTGGGAGGCTGAGGCAGGAGAATTGCTTGAACCCAGGAGGCAGAGGTTGTAGTGAGCTGAGATTGTGCCACTGTACTCCAGCCTGGGTGACAGAGCAAGCCTTCATCTCAAGAAAAAAGAAAAAATGCTGATTTGGGATATCCCAGGGCCTTTATCACTATCTCCTTTATGTCCTTGGGCTAATGAATTAATTTCTCTGAGTGACATTCATTTCTTCATTTTAACTGGGACTAGTAATACTAGCCTCAGAAGCCTGCTGGAGTTTACAGGAAATAATGTGAGGAATTTCCTGGCATGGGTGGTCAATAAATTGTAGCTACTTATTATTAGTAATGGTTAGGCTGGTTTCAAGGGTAGGGTCGGGCAGGAAGACCAGAAGATTGGGGAGGAGCCGGAGTCCTCAGAGTGTGTTTAAGTTCAAGCTGGGGAAGCCAAGATTCTTCCATAAATATGCAGAGCAGTGCGGGGATGAAAGCGAGGCAAAGCTCAGGTCAGAAGTGGGCAGGAGGTCAGAGAGGTGGGAGAGTCCCTGGGCAGTTGCCAGGATTTTTTCCTGGATTTTTAGTAGCAGCCTTGATCAGCTGTTTTTCGTAGAGGTGGACAGAGTGGGCAGAAACTGTGTCACTAGGGCATCAAAATTACTCTTCTCCTGGCTTGGGCCAGAATTGTTTCCAGAACCAAGCAGAAGCTCCAAATGACTGTCAAGTGGCCCCTGGATTAGGGACTCCAGGGCTTGGGAGCAGGGAGCCAGGAAAGCCCATCTCTAGATGGCACACAAGGTGGGAGGGGATGCCTCCAGAGAGATCCCTGTCTAGGCCCACCTGGAAGCCCTGCACCTCCTCTTCTTCTGGCCAGACTGTTCCAGGCCATGTTCATCTCACCTGTTTCAAGGATGCTTATCTGACAGCTGTAGTCCTTCAGGATGATCCCTTTCCCAGACTTTCCACAGCAGTTTCCCTCGGTTTCTACAGTACCAGGCTAGCTGCTTTATAAACATTGCAGCATTTATTCTCAATGCAGCCATGTGAGATAGATGTTGTACCAATTTTATAGACAGGAGAAGTGAGGCTCACCAAGATGAAATAACTTTGCCAGGCTCCTGCAACTGGAAAATGGCAGGGCCGGGATTTAAAAACAGGCCTGCCTGGCTCTTAAATGCTGAACCTCAAGAGACCAAGATGTTCCACTTACTATAGCTGAGTAACAACTTACTGCAAGATTTAGGATAAGATGATTTATCAGGCTTATAGATCCTATGGGTCATAAATTCAGACAAGGCACAGCAGGGATGACTTGTTTCTGCTCCACGATGTCTAGAGACTCAGCCAGAAGACTTGAAGGATAGAGGCTACACCCATTTGAAGGCCCATCCACTCCCATATCTGGTGACTGAGGCTGGCTTGAGGCTGGCTTGAGGCTGGGGGCCTCAGTTCCTTTTTGAATAGGTCTCTCTAAAAGTCTCTCCATATGGAGGAGTTTGAGCTTCTTCACAGCATGGTGGCACTGCCTCTGCCAACCCACGAGTGAGGGCTCTTCCAAAAAGAACCAGGTGGAAAGCACCATCTTTTAAGATACAGCCTCAGAAGTTGTACAGCATTAGGTTTTCTACATTCTACTTGTCAAGGCAGTCACAAAGGCCCATCCAGACACTAAAGGAGGGGAAATAGAGTCTCCTTTTTGATAGAGGAGTAGCAAGGTTTTGAAAGATGTATGACTGGAACTATTATGTGGCTGATTACTTTTGGAAAAGTCAATCTGCTGCCTGAAGGAACCTGAAGAACATCCATTAGACAGTGAGCTCATGAGGACTGACCTTGTCCTAGACTTCTTGGTAACTCTCATAGGCCCTGCACATTAAGACGCACATAGCATTTGTTGAATTAAATGAATAAATACAGACTGTCCAAGTCAGGCTGTTTTGAGGATTATGTTATTATTATTCCAATTTTGGATTTTACCGCTTTCTCTTTTAACATTAAGCTGAAATGTTCCATCTAACGTAGAGGTTGTTGTGCTTCATGGTTTGTTTCTTCCATCAGAGATCCGGCAGGATACCATTTTATTATGGACATCTGCTTTATATCTTGCAGGAGTCTGTGGGAATGCTCTTGAAAGTCTCAAAGATGTGTATTCAAACTTCTTTCAGAGCCTTCAGTTCTTAGGACACCCTTCTGCCTCGCCCAGCCTGGCTCAAAGCGTGTTTTTTCCCCCATTGGACAGGGGATCCTGCAACTGTAGTCTAGAGGCTTGTTGTGGAATAAGTATAGGCTTCAATCATAAAAGGAGAATATGGGTAAGACCTGGATAGTGATCTTTTGCTTATATGTGTATTTTTTGTCTGTCTTTCCGTTTTTTCTTCTTTTTTGTAACTTTTACCCTCTTTTCTTTCTCCAAAATGCAATTCTGGCTTTGTTTGTAGCTCAGTACTTCCCAAACTAATCTCCAGTTCTGTGAAAAATCACAGCCCTGCCTTCATCTTATTGCTCAGCATGCTGCCATTGAGAGTTGCTGCAGCAGGAACTCTGATCTGACAGTCCAGCTGGATGGGTAGAGCCTGGCATGGGGCATCAGCAGACCTGAGTTGAAGACCTCACCTCTCCAAGCCTTGCTTTACTTTCATCATCTCCAAATTGTGGAGACAGCACCATCTTCTTCCCCACAGAGGGCCACTGCAAAGATTAAAGGAGATCCTGGATAGTGGAGGGTTTTGCAAACTCTAAAGGACTGTATAAACCTCTGGTTACTCGTCTGAGTGAAAGCTTCTATCTGCACAATAAAGTGGAGGATGGAGATAAGTAGCGAGATAAGCCTTACCTTACTACGGTGTCCTAATGGACCACTGAGCTTTTCAGAATAGGATAATTAAGTAGATGGATATGTGTGAGAGAGAAAGCTCCCCCAATCCATCAGGCAGAACTCTTTGCTGATATAGACACTAGTGTCTAGGCCAGATTCCAGCATAGATAGAGAAGGTGGTTGCTTGTAGGATGTTTTGGAGACTTCTGCAGGCTTTCTGCTGACCCAGGAGGCCTTATTCAGTGGCTTGCAGCATTCTGAAGGCAGAGTTTGAAAACGCAAATATTTCAGAGTCCAGACAGGTACCATGCTGGTGAAGCAATCCTGGTAGAGGCTGACAGGAACTCAAGTTTCTGCCCTTTCCAAAGTACACAGACCCACAGACCCCTCTCAGCAACAGCCATATGTTGCTATAAGATAAGGAAGGTGACAGTGGGGGTACTTTTCTATGAAGAGAAGCTAGAAATCAAGATTTTCTTTTAAATGCAAACTTTCTTGATATTTATATCTTGGCCACAAATTCAAATTTTTAAAAAACTAGTGCAAGGGCCAAACAAAATACATTTGCCCCTGAATTCAGCCCGTGGGCTGAGTTTGCAATCTCTGTGACAAAAGGCTGGGGAGGTTCCATGGGCTGGTGCAATGTAGCCCTGTGACCATACAGTCAGTCATTACACCTGGGCTGTAATAGTGACTGTAAGTGATTGACATAAGATCTGTCTTTCCACTCCATGCGGGAATGGATGTTTTTATTGGGTGGAGGCAGGAAGAGGGTCAGATGGATTTTGAACAGAACATAGGGTACTGGCTGGGGGAGAAGGGACTGCTGCACCCCAGCAGCATTGGGATTGTGTGGGCAGGTGGCAGCTGAGGGCTGGGGAAAAGGGCAATAAGCTGGTAGCCCAGTCCTGCCATAGAACTCATAGAGTACTGACAACTTCCCCAGGGGAGTCAAGGTAAGGCAAAGGGCAGGCAAACAGGGTTTTGGCTGCTCATCCTCCCCAAAGAAGACAAAGGCCAGCAAGTATGGCTCAGTAAAGAAGCCCAAGCCCAATTGCTGGTGACTCCAGTTAGCTTTAGTATGGAATCATTTATTTTACAGGAGCTAATTCCTATTAATCAGGGAGGCACAGCACTAGCAGCTTGTATAGAAATCATCAAAGTCTGGGTGGGAACTAGGCTGGCAATTGGGATCCAGATAACTGTGCATCTTCTGTGCTTTGAGAGCCTCCACGGCTGACTTTAAATCACTGTGGGGTCACATCCAGAGATATATGAGGCAGAGCAGAGTTAGAAAATCTATGGTTTTCTTTACATAAGATAAAGCAAAATTTCATAATTTTAAAATCACAAAGAATATGCTCATGGTAAAGAAATTTTAAAATACAGATGAACAAAATAAAGGCAAGCATTCACCAAAACAAAACCCTAAAAAATTCTTGGTCAAACAGGCAAGCAGAGAAACAAATCTTGAATGAACTCCCATTCACAATTGCTACAGAATGAATAAGATACCTAGGAAAACAGCTAACAAGGGAAGTGAAGGACCACTTCAAGGAGAACTAGGAACTATAAAACACATTTCAAAGAAATCAGAGAGGACACACAAAAAAGGAAAAACATTTCATGCTCATGGATAGGAAAAATCAATGTTGTGAAAATGGCCATAATGCCTAAGGTAATTTATAGATTCAATGCTATCTCCATTAAACTACTATTGACATTCTTCACAGAATCATAAAAAAGTTTAAAAATTCATATAGAACCAAAAAAGAGCCTGAATAGCTAAGACAATCCTAAGCAAAAAGAACAAAGCTGGTAGCATCATGCTACCTGACTTCAAGCTGTATTACAGGGATACAGTAACTGAAACAGCATGGTACTGATACAAAAATAGACACATAGACCAATGGTACAGAATATAGAACTCAGAAATAATACTGTACACCTACAACAATCTAATCTTCAACAAATCTGACAAAAATAAGCAAAGAGAAAGGATTTCCTATTTAATAAATGGTGCTGGGAGTGCTGGGTAACCATATGCAGAAAACTGAAACTGGACCCCTCCCTCACATCATATACAAAGATTAACTCAAGATAGATTAAAGACTTAAACGTAAAACTCAAAACTATAAAAACCCTAGAAGAAAATCTAAGCAATACTATTCAGGACGTAGATATGGGCAAAGATTTTATGACAAAAACACCAAAAGCAATTGCAACAAAAGCAAAAATTGATGAATGGGATCTAATTAAAGAGCTTCTGCGCACTATCATCAGAGTGAACAGACAACCTCCAGAATGGGAGAACATTTTTGCAATCTAGCCATCTGGCAAAGGTCTAATATGCAGAGTCTACAAGGAACTTAAACAAATTTCTAAGAAAAAAAATAGACAACCCCATTAAAAAGTGGGCAAAGAACATGAGCAGACACTTCTCAAAAGAAGACATACATGTGGCCAACAAACATATAAAAAAAGCTCAACATTGCAGATCATTAGGGAAATGCAAATCAAAACCACAATGAGATACTATCACATGCCAGTCAGAATGGCAATTATCACAAAGTCAAAAAACAACAGATGCTGGCAACATTGTGGAGAAAAAGGGACACTTTTACACTGTTGGTGGGAGTATAAATTAGTTCAACTATTGTGAAAGACAGTGTGGTGATTCCCCAAAGACCTAGAGGCAGAACTACCATTTGACTCGGTAACTCATTACTGGGTGTATATCCAAAGGAATAGAAATAATTGCATTATAAAGGTACATGCTTGTGTATGGTCATTGCAGCACTATTCACAATAGCAAAGACATGGAATCAACCCAAATGCCCATCAGTGATAGACTGGATAAAGAAAATGTGATACATATACACCATGGAATACTATGCAGCCATCAAAAGGAACAAAATCATTTCATTTGCAGGGACATGGATGGAGCTGGAAGCCATTATTCTCAATGAATGAATACAGGAACAGAAAACCAAACACTGCATGTTCTCACTTGTAAGTGGGAGCTGAATGATGAGAACACACAGACACATGGGAGGGAATGACATTCACTGGGGCCTGTCAGGGGGAAATGGGAGGAGAGAGAACATTGGGAAGAACAGCCAATGGATCTGGGCTTAATACCTAGATGATGGAATGATCTGTGCAGCAAACCACCGTGGCACACGTTTATCTATGTAACAAACCTGCACATCTTGTACATGTACCCTTGAACTTAAAATAAAAGTTGAAGATTAAAAAAAAAAAAACCCTTGGTCATACTTCTAGAACATTTTCTCTCTCTCTCTCTCTCTGCCTCTCTCTGTCTCTCTCTCTCTCTCTGTGTGTGTGTGTGTGTGTGTGTGTGTGTGTGAGTTTGTATATATACACATAGGTACAAAATATTTTTAACAAAATAAATATGGTTTTGTACTTTACAAATGGGCAACTGGCTTCCTTTGCCTCCTCTAATTTAACAATGAACACATATTTTCATCAATATACATTCCTCTTTGACAGTGATTTGAAGAGTGATTATCTATTTTATGGGTGCAGCGTGATTTATTTTACTAATCTCTATTTTAGGACACTTAGATTTTCTTATTTTCTATTGAATCAACAGCATGATGACCATTCCTTCAGCGAAATCTCTTTATCTCTTAGTTCCTAAGTAGGTATTCATAAAAACATAGTACATTTAGTTAAAGGAGATATATATATACACATACATGCACATATATATATGTATATATATGTATATTAAAGAACTGTTTTTTCTCTGAAACAGGGTCACACTGTTACGCAGGCTGGAGTGCAGTGGTGGGATCTCAGCTCACTGCATCCTTTGCCTCCCAGGCTCAAGTGATCTTGCCTCAGCCTCCTGAGTAGCTGGGACTACAAGCACGCACCACCAAGCTTGGCTAATTTTCGTACGTTTTGTAGGGACAGGGTTTCACCATGTGTCCCAGGCTGGTCTCTAACGCCTGAGCTCAAGTGATATACCCACCTTGGCCTTCCAAAGTGCTCAGATCATAGGCATGAGTCACTGTGCCCAGCCTAAAGAACATTTTTGAAAAAGCTTAAAAACTGTCTCCCAAAAGTTTGTGATTTATGTAATAGCAGCAGTGCTTGGGGATGCTACTAAATCATCATTAATACTTAATGCTTTCCATGTGACAAACACCTGTAAAAGTTTTACAGACATCATCTCAGCCTCTCCACTGACCCTAAGAGAGGACTTTATTATTTCCATTTCATAGATGGGAAAACTGAGGACCAAGGACAAAGTAACTTGCTCAAGGTCATGCAGCCAGGAAATGGCAGAGATGAGACTCAAGCCCAGCTCAGACTGACTCCTCTCCTTATGCTACCCAGCCTCCCACTTGCATTCATAAAAACTGGTGTCTTAAAAAGTACCTTTTTTTTTCCCCACTACCAAACTAAGTGTTCTTGCTCTTTTTTGGCTGCAATTTCCACAGACTGAAGAGGCTCTGAATAAGAACAGTTTTTGATTAATTAGATTTTTGTTGCCAGAGAATTAATTTGATCCCCCACCCCTTTCTTCTCACTCAAAAAGCACACAACAAAATAATTTTAACAGCAGGGATAATTACAGAAATGTGGTATTAACTTAAATGAAATACAAATATTTTAGATTTTTTTATTGTGCTCCAAGAGCACCAGAGTGGAAAGAAAAGAGTGAAATATGCCTCAGCAGACATAAGGACAGAGCAGCCACCAAGCTGAGAACCCCATGGTCACTCTCTGTGCTTGCACTTTTGATAATCTCAAAGAGAAGCAATCTTGGGATTTGAGCCTGGATCATAGCAGGAGCTGAAGCCCGTTGGAATCACTGGGTAGACTCAGAAGGAAAGGCTGGCCTGGCAAAGACACAGGTAAAGTCAAGGCCCTACTCCTCTGGCATCTTCCTTGCCTGGCTGCTGTCATTTCTCTGATGTGCCATTAACCTCAGCCCCATGTGGGTTTAACTTCAGGGACTGCAGGAGACCCTTGATGAAGTGTTGGTGGCTCTGCAGGGCAAGCCGTACTCACACCAGTAGTCCAGGTTGTAGACCTGTAGAGGCTGGAGGACTCCATCAGTTAGTTCTCCTTGACAGGGACCTTTCCTGTACTTTATTTTTTTTCTTTAGAGTCAGAGTCTGGCTCTGTCACCCAAGCTAGAGTGTAGTGGTGCAATCGTGGCTCACCGCAGCCTTAAACTCCTGGATTCAAGCTATCCTCCCACATCAGCCACTTAAGAAGCTGGGACTAGATCACCCCTGGCTAATGTATGTATTTTTAAAAAACATGGGGTCTTGCTATGTTGCCCAGGCTGAACTTGAACTCCACACCTCTAGAAATCGTCCAACTGGCAATCTTTTTGCCTCAGGGCTCTTTGCTCCTCAAACCCACTAAGCCATTTTCTGCTTCAGGACTCTTTGCATTTGGGTTCTCAATACCTGAGAGCCGACTCTTTGCCCAGATCTTTGCATTTGTACCTACTTCTGTTCACTCTCATGTGAACTCAAAAGTACCTTCCTCAGTCTTCCCTGACCACCAGGAATCTAAAGTGGATTCCTCTGCCCCAGTGAGTAACCCACTGCCTGTATTTATCATCTTTAGATCACTTACCACTACCAGAATTTTTTTGTTTACATGTTTACTTACTTAGCATTTCCTCTCCAAAATGTAAATGCTAGGGGTTTTATTTGCTTTTCTACTTCTGATTCTCAATGCTTAAGCCGGGCCCTGGCTTAAGGAATGCAATGCATTTATTGACTAAACCAATGAGAACAGTATTGCCAACTTTATAGTTTTCCTTGGAGGCAGCCTTGAATATGCAGACACACCATGAGGATCTTTAGCCTATACTTAAGAGCAAGGTTCAGCAATCTACAGCCCATGGGTCAAATCTGGCCCACCATCTGTTTATATAAAGTTTCATTGGAACATGGTCATGCTGATTTCTTTTTACACCCAGTGTCTATGGCTGCTCTCACCCAGCAACAGCAGAGTTAAATAGTTGTGACAAAGATCATACGGTTTGCAAAGCTGAAAATATTTACTATCTGACTTTTTGTAGGAAAAATCTGTTGACTTTGCTTTAGAGGGAAGATTCCTGGGATTACCACGGACCTTTGTTTCATTCATGTGAGCTGATGCCGTGATGGTAAGATGCTTCGTTGTTTTTTCTTATAGAGGCCTCTTTCATGTCAGTGTCTTTAGATAGGCAACTAAATCTTTCTGTTCATGAAAATATTGACCTTGGCAATCTGCTTAATTCAGGTGGAAAAGTACTCTGGCCTGAATTATCCAGAGAGCAGAGATCGGTGTGTTTTCTCCAATTGTTAATTATCAGGATGACACGGGGTATGAACCACTCTGCTGGTCTGTCTTTTTAGCTAGAGGAAGGGTTTAGCAAGGCTCCTTGGTAGCATGAAAGAGACTTTAAGTGTAAGATTTTATTATTTTTATTACTTCCCTTTGCTTAGATCTCTATAAGAATCATGATGTTTCCAAGGAAGCACGTGGTTTGGGGAAATTGGAGAGAATACTCCCAATGCAGAGGGATAACATCACAGCTACCACAACGATGCTATCCAGTGTGCAAATGTCGGATGTTCAGAGGGACCAAGTCATCTTGATTAGAATCGTGGAGGTATGAGTTTCAAAGTGGAATAATCTCTTGTTCAATAAATTTGCAAATTCTCCTTATAGTGCAGTGGGAAAAGGAACATGCTTAAAACAATTCCAGGGACTTGGCTCCTGGTCTTATTCAGATATGGGAACGATTGTCAGGGACTAGTTTATTGTCTTGCCAGGATGAAGTAGATGCTTTTGAATCTCTTTTCTATTGTGCATGTCTATGGGAACACATTTGCTCTTCTTTTTCACCCAAAATGTTAAAAAGCTATTTGGATTACCAGATCATTTCCCCTAAGATGACACTCACTTATTTAACGAAATCTTTAAAATTTTATTACCAGGAATGTGTTTATTGTACAAAAACCAGAACACATAGTTATTTTAATATAAGAAGGAAAAAAAATCAAACTACCTCTCTGAGATAACCATTATTAATATTTTATTATAAGCCCTTCCATACTTTTCCCTATGGACTAAAATTATATATATATATATCTCCATGCATGTGTATTAGACAGGGCATAATACTGTAAATACTATTCTGTAATCTGCTTTTTTTTTTCACTGAATAGCATGTTATGAACTTTTTATACTCTACCGAAATCAGAATAGTGTGGTGGTGAACATCATGTGCTCTGAAGTCTGGCTGTCTTGTTTGAAATCTTGACGTTATCAATTATTAGCTGTATGACCTTGGGCAGATTACATAACTGCATGGTGCATCAGTTTCCTTATCTGTAAAATGAGGATGATAATGATGGAGTATACTAACTATACCAGGTTGTTGTGAGGGTTAAATATGTTAATGCCAAAAAATTCCATAATACAGTTCCCAGCATATGGGAAGTGCTTGTTAAATGATAGCTATTATTATCTTTCCATGTTAACTCATGTATCGCCACATTGTAATTTTATTGGCTGCATATGCTACTATTGTATTGATATGGGAACATTCATTTCTGCTTTTCATTTAGAGTATGGTTGTATATATGTGATTTAATACTGGTCATGCTTTAATGCTGTGTTTTTTTCTTTCTATCTTTATTTTAAGTTCAAGGGGGACATGTGTAGGTTTGTTATATGGGTAAATTGTGTGTCCCAGGCTTTGGTATGCAGATAATTTTGACCTGTAGTTAATCAGCATAATACCCAATAGGTAGTTTTTCAACCCTTGTGTCCATGTGTACTCAATGTTTAACTCCAACTTATAAGTAAGATCATGTGGTGTTTGGTTTTTTGTTCTGGTGTTGACTTACTTAGGATAATGGCCACCTGCTCCATCCATGTTGCTGTGAAGGACATGATGTCATTTTTTATGGCTGCATAGTATTCCATGGTATATATATACCACATTTTCTAACAGTCTACTGTTGATAGGCATCTTGGTTGATTTCATGTCTTTGCTGTTGTGAATAGTGCTGTGATAAATATACACATGCATTTGTCTTTATAGTAGAGAATAATTTATACTCCTTTGGTCATATACCCAATAATTTATACTCCTTTGGGATTGCTGGGTCCAATAGTAGTTCTATTTTAAAGTTCTTTGAGAAATCTCCAGACTGCTTTCCACAGTGGCTGAACTAATTTACATTCCCACCAGCAGTGTATCAGCATTCCCTTTTCTCTACAACTTCACCAGTATCTGTTGTTTTTTGACTTTTAAATAATAGCTATTTTGACTGGAGTGAGATGGTATGTCCTAATGGTTTTGATTTGCATTTACCTAATGGTTAGTGATATTGAGCATTTTTTATATGCTTGTTGGCTACATACATGTCTTCTTTTGAGAAGGGTCTATTCATATCCTTTGCTCATTTTTTAATGGGTTTGTTTTTTATTTTTTTGCTTGTTGATTGAGTTTTTTTTAATAGATTCTAGATATTAGACCTTTGATAAATACACAGTTTGCAGATATTTTCTCCCATTATGTAGGTTATCTGTTTATTCTGTTGATAGTTTCCTTTGCTGTACAGAAGCTCTTTAGTTTAATTGGGTCCCATTTGTCATTTTTTGTTTTTGTTGGAATAGCTTTTGGAGCCTTTGTCATGAAGTCTTTGCCTGAGCCAATGTCCAAAATGGTATTTCCTAGATTTCCTTCTTGGGTTTTTACAGTTTTACGTTTTACATTTAAATCTTTAATCTATCGTGAGTTGATTTTTGTACATGACGAAAGGTAAGGGTCCAGTTTCAATCTTCTGCATAGTTTGCCATTTATCCCAGCATCATTTATTGAATAGCTATATTAGTTCATTTTCACACTTCTATAAAGAATTACCCTAGACTGGATAATTTATAAAGGAAAGAGGTTTAATTAACTCACAGTTATACATGGCTGGGGAGGCCTCAGGAAACTTACAATCATGGTGGAAGGCGAAGGGGAAGCAAGGTGTATTTTACATGGTGGCAGGAGAGAGAGAGTAAAGGAAGCCACATACTGTTAAACTATCATATCTCTTGAGAACTCACTAACTATCAGCAGAAGAGCATGGGGAAACTGCCTCCATGATCCAATCACCTCTTAACAGGTCCCTCCCTCGACATGTGGAGATTACAATATGAGATGAGATTTGGGTGAGGACGCAGAGCCAAACCATATCAGGAATACTTCCCCATTGCTTGCTTTTGTCAGCTTTGTTAAAGATCAGATGGTTGAGGGTATGCCACTTTATATCTGGGTTCCCTAACCCTTTCCACTGGACTATGGTCTGTTTTTACACCAGTACCATGTTGTTTTAGTTACAGTGGTCTTGTAGCATAGTTTGAAGTCAGGTAGTATAATGCCTCCAGCTTCTTTCTTTCTTTATTTTCCATAGGATTGCTTTGGCCATTTGGGCTCTTTTTTGGTTTCAAATGAATTTTAGAATTTCTTCCTTTCTTTTTTTTAATTAAAAAAATAGAGACAGGGTCTGTCTCTGTCACCCAGGCTGGAGTGCTGTGGCATGATCTTGGCTCACTACAACCTCTGCCCCCTGGCTCAAGGAGTCCTTTCACCTCAGCTTCCCAAGTAGCTGGAACCACAGGCACGCACCACCACACCTGACTATTTTTTAATTTTTTTTGTATTTTTAGTAGAGGAGTCTTACTCAGGCTGACCTTGAACTCCTAAGCTCAAGCAATCTGCCCACCTCAGCCTCCCAAAGTGCTGAGATTATAGGTGGAAGCCACTGTGCCTGGCCAGATTTTTTTTTTTTTTCTAATTCTGTGAAATGCTGTGGTTTGATATACTGAAATTGGAGCTGTATGGCATACCCGAAGAGAGAGCACTGAGGAATCTTTTAGCCCTCTTGCTAGAGGAGGTCCTGACAATATTAGTGGGAAGACAGAGGAAGGGAAGGAAGACTTTATAGGTATGGATCTCAGCAGATAAGAGGTGATGCAGTGACTGCATGAATTTTACAGGGTCTGATCTTGTATCTACTACTTTCTGAGTGTCATATGCAACTTCGCCTCTCTAAGACTTGATTTTCAGATCTGTAAAATTAAGACTTTTTTGTTATCAACCTTCTTGGGTTCCTGTGAATTAGATCATTCATATTAAGAGTTTAGCATTTGTCTGTTACCTGGAAAAGTCTCAGTAAATATTAGATATTATTATTATTTGAAATTGGGGGTTACCATTAAAACATGATATATTCATGCATGAATATATATTCACATAGTTTAGCTATGGAACATTTACTTGATATGTTGTATATTTATACCTCTTTTTCCTTCCTTTCTTTTAGGAAGGAAGGAAAAAGAGGTATAAATGTACAACATTGGTTTCCTTTGATTTCTTGCTACTGTGTATCAAATTCACACCTACTCTTAAACACTCTGATTTGTGATGCTGGGATGGGATTCTGCAAACCCCTTTTCCTTTTGCCAACTGGATCCATATTAGATTCTGCTATTAGAAGGTGCTATGTGGAGACTGCTTCCTGGAAGAGAGAAAAGAGATATGATTCTTCCTGTTTGCTTCTAGTTCCTGCCAGCATCACTCCAGCAATGCTGCTTTGCTTTGGCAGTGGCAGTTCATTTCAGCAGAGCAGCTGGCTCCAGTCTTCATTTTTCTCCGCACTCTCAGAACCAATCCCATTGTCCTTCCTTTGAGATCTCAGTCCTGGCCTGTTGGCATGCTTTTCTCAGAGGTCTGGGCTCCATCTCTGTGAGGATTTCCTTCATGCCTTTAGGTCCTACTAGTCCCAGACTCTTCCCTTTATTCTTCCGCTCATGGTGGTGTAGCCATTTTGTAGTTATCTCCATGGAACTTCAGCATTCTTCTCTCTGCCATGTCAGTTCTCCAATTCCTGGTGAACAATGATTTATACTAGATTATCTCTGTTAAAATTTGTGATGTGGTTTTGTTTCCCGAGTGGAGACTTTACCTTCCCTAAATGAACCAGTTGAGAATCAGTTGAGAAGGGAACATTCATTGTATGAGTAAATGTGTCAATGTTACTCTGAAGGAAGATTGCTGGGAGTTGTGCTTATTGTATAATTCTACTTATTGTAGAAGTATCAGAGCCAGCAGACCACCTGGGCCCTGAAGATGCCCTGGAGGCATGGCTTTGGGGGTACTTCACTTTGTGGGCTATGGCTGCATCCAAGAATGCAGGCAAGGATGAGACCTCAATGTGAGTGTCCACATTTGGGAAGCAGAATAATCCTTTAAGATAGGCCAAGAGGGGAAGGAGGATGAAAAGAGAGAGGCCTGGAAGAGAAAGGACTGCTGTGTATCAGTGGCAGAATGCAGGGCAAAAAACTGGTCACCAAAAGCCAGCAGAGGGTAGGGTGTGGAGAGGGAGAGAATCACGGAGACTACTGGTCTTGGTACTGAAGGACAGTTTCAGCCTTTCATTATTTACTGATAATAAAAAAGCCCTGCACAATAGGTTGGTCAGCACCACTTTCCTGCTTCATTGGTTTCCAAAGGGGTTTGATGCTTCCCTGCTGAGAAATTATTTCTAGGAGTCTGTTTCAGGTCACTTACCATAACCTCCTCACTCGGTGATCAGTTGTGTTTGTCTCCCTGTATGTCTGTCTGTCTCTGTGTGTGTGTGTTTCTCTTACTCTCTTACACACACACACACACACACACACACACACACACACACACTCTCATGCTTCTTTATCTACTGGGAACATTGGAAATCCCCTGGCCTCAGATGAAACACCCCTCCCCCACCCCATGCCCCAGCAGTGGTCCTGCCCAGAGTGAATCTGACCAGCGAAGCTTCAAGAGAGCAGTGGATGAGGCTGCCATTGCCCTCTGACCCTCAGTTGTCTGGATGCACATATGACCAGGATGTCTTTATTGAATTCAAAGAGCCAGGTGGTGCTGCTGATGGGGAGAAGGCAGAGTCACTCCAGACAGGAAGAGGTGGATGGTTCTTACCACCAGGTGACCTGGTGTGGGGTTTTATGAGCCAAAGCAGAGAAGCTCCTGCCCTTGGCTTAAAAATCAACTCTCCTGGCTAAAAACAAAATATTCCCTTTGCTTCTTTAGAGAAGATTCAACAGGAAGGACAAAAGCATCTAGTGCCTCTATTGAGACTTTAAAAAAATAAACTATTTTTGAATAATTTCACTTTTACAGAAAATTTACAAAAATAGTACAAAGAGTCCTCATGTTTCCGTCTCCTAGTTTTCCCTGTTGTTAACATCTTACATCACTATAGTACATTCACCAAAACTAAGGAACAAACATTACCACATTACTTATGTTAACTAAACTCTAATCTTTATTTAGGTTTCACTAGCTTTTCCAAGAATGCCCCTTTTTCTGTTTCAGGATTTCATCCAGCCTATCAGTTTACATTTAGTCATTGTGCCTCCTTAGTTATAATTTTTCAGTCTTTACTTATTTTGATGCTTTGAAAATTTTGAGAAGTGTTGGTAAGGTGCTTTATATAATAAAGTCTTCATAAGGCAAAACTACAACTTTCACTGTGCACACAGTAGTGGGCTTGTGGATGGAGCTCAGATATTTGTTGGATTTTTGATCCAAACCTCCATTTGGGTTTGCAAAGTGTTTTTCTCATGATTAGACTGGGGTTATGGGTTTCCGGGAGGAAGACCACCAAGGTGAAGTGTCCTCTCATCACAGCCTGTGGGATGTACCCAGGTGCTTTCCACACGATTTACCTGTGGTTCCACCATGATTTGAAGGCAGAGGGCAGGCTCTGAGAAACGTCCTACAGGATGAGGGTCTTGATTCAAATTCCTTCCCTCTGGATGCACAAGACCATGAATTGCTGATCAAGAAGGAGCCTGCAAAGCTGGAGATGGGGTGGAGTGGGGCAGTGGGACATATGGGAAGAGCCACAGATGAGAAGCCAGGTCTGTCTGGCACTAGTCCTGACTTTACCATTTCTGAGCTGTGTGATGTTGAGTGAGAGTCTTTAACCTCCCTGGTCTCACTTTCCTCATTCACCAATCAGTATGTAGCCCCTTCCCTGCCCTTCCTTCTAGGGTTGGTGACTGGATCAAATTACATATTAGGTATGAAGAGACTTTAAAAACTATAAAAGATAGTACCTAGATGGGAAGTCAGTCTTTGAAGCCTGCTTTGGATTTTCCAGTATTTCAGCTCTGGTAGGAGAAGAAAGATTTACTTTCTATTTACTGATCTCTGTTAACAAACAAACACATACAGATCATATGGGTGTGTGTGTAATGTTTTTACTTTTTTTTTAAAAAAAGTCTGATTTATTGATATATATTTACATACAGTAAAATTCATCCTTCTTATGTGTACAGTTCTGAGTTTTGACAAAAAATACAATCATGTAATCATCACTACAATTAAGGTTGAGAATACGAGACATAGAACGTTTCCATGACCTCTTCACCCCCAAATTCCCGCATGCTCCTTTGTCATCAACCCATTCCCCTATCCTCAGGCGCTGGCAATATTGACCTGTTTTTTGTTCCTGTTTTCCACAGTGTCAAATGAATTGAATCATGTTGCTTTTTTTTTTAGTTTCAAAAATATTGTTGATATACAATAAAATGTATATACAAGACTATACAACATGTAAGTCTTGGTTATGTATACAATTGTGATATCATCCCTACAATCAGGATGGTGAACATATACCCATCACCCTAAAAGTGTCCTCAACCTCTGCTGTCACTGCTTTTCAGGAAACTGATGGTTCTCTCCATGCACCCTGAGGCACAGTGCTCCCTCCCACTGTCAGGCCCTCCTTCAGGCGGCTTTCCTTCTCTTAAGCTACGACCTCACCCTTTTGATCTCCCCAAATCCTGCCCATCCTTCAAGTCTATGCTTTAGCCTCCCCACCACCCAATATCTAAAGGGCCCTTTAAAGTTATCCTTTGAGAGTAATTCAGCCCACACTTTCTACTTCCTTCTCTGATCCTCATGTACTTATAGACAACTTTTCATTGTGGTCTTTCTTTCTTTGTATAACAGTGTTTGTATCTTACCATCCTAAGGTGACGTGGCCCAGTGTTTAGCAGCATGGTCTCTGGGGTTGGATAGTTAGGTTCATATAGTTAACCTTAGGCTCCTGTTTAACCTCTCTCTGTGTCATTTTCCTTATCTGTAAAATTAGATACCATAGTATCTACCACAAAGGGTCTTATGAGAATTAATTGGGTTTATCCACATAAAACAAGTAGAAAAAAGAATCTTGTTATACAGTAAACACTTAATAAATGTCCACTGTCATCATCATACTATTATTGTTGAAAGACTTTTAAAGGCAAAAACTGTAACTCTCACTGTGCCCACAGTAGTAGGCTTGTGGATGGAGCTCAGATATTTGTTGGATTTTTGATCCAGGGATCATTGAAGTGAATAAAAAAGTTCCTGTGACCACTTAACATATTACACACTTGCTTGTGTACTGATCTTAGATGATATAAAAACAAATCAAATTCCCAAACCAAAAAGCTGCAACTCTTTTGTCTGGGTAAACACATCCATGACATGTCTATTTCCATGATTTAGAATATCACCAGTGGGAATCTACTGTGGAAAGTTGAGTACAACACTATCATCATATGATTTGTTTTGCTCATATTTGGATGTGCCATTGGCTGTGGTGCCAGGCAGTGAACTCCACACAATGAGGAGCCTGCGAAAATGCAGAGAAGGCAAGATAGGATCCAAACATTTAGTGAGCATCTACTTCAGTGCTGTGTCAGAGTCAGCTGTATCAGCTTGTAGGAGAGGATTGTTCATTTTGTAGGAGTTTTGTGAGCCAGTTATTAAATGCCATCATTATAAAAAATATACAAACTTCAATTAAATACATTATATTAAAGACAAAGGCAATAAATAATTATACTCCAGTTGAGTACACTCAACTAATTATTTTACTATTAACCATATTCTTGAGGCTACTTACACTTGTTGCATCTTTGCAGTGAAAATACTATATAATTATATGCTATTTCCCATCTCTTGTGTTTGGTGATGCACACTGATAGCTTGAAACTGGCCATGGTAGGAGTATTTACACCATAGGTATTGGTAAATGCTTCAAATCAGGACTTTGGTTCTTAGATGGTTGGTTGTTAAACATTTACTAGCACATCATTGATATTATATACCAGGCACGGCAGTTGAACATTTTTAGTTGTAGGAAACAGAGGATCACTCAAGCTATTTCAGCTAAAGTGAAGGGAGGCTTATGGCAAGGGTGTTTATTGGGAGGAAAGTGATGTAGAATATCATGAAGATTCAAGAACAGACCCTATCCCAAGGCCTTATTTTCAAGAATGTCATATAAATTAAATCATGTTAATATTCCATTTTAAAAATAGCATTATTAAGGTATAATTGATATGGGGTCACTCCAGTGACCTCAGAACATGGCCTTGGGGTCTGTGGTCTGGTTCACTGCTGTTTTCACAGTATCTGCTTCTTTCTATCTTGGTCTGAGCTGGCGTCTTTCCCTTTTACTCTGCATCGTTTCTCTGTTATAGCTTCTACTTCCTTCCTATTTCCCGTATCTTTGGCTTGTGTTGACGAATCATAGCCATTAGACTGTTTCATTATTTGCTCCCATTGAAGGCTGTGTTATTCTCTTCATCTGGTTGCTTTAATTTTTGAGAGAGAAAATCTAATTGATCCAACTTATTTTTTTTTTCTTGCAGGGCAGTATCAGATGGTAGGTGGCTTGTGGTTTATCTGGCCCTTCATTAGATATCTGTACCTGGCCCCTATGTCCAGGAAGTAAGGTATGATCGCATACTACAAATTTCAACCTTGTACGTGAGGAATTTAAAGACAAATTAGCCACCACCAGAATGACTAAAATTAAAAAGTCTAACAAAATTGGTGAGGATTTGACACATTGCTCCAAATTTCAAACACTGCTAAAGAAAATGAAAATCTATACAATATAAACACATACCTACCTCAGAAATATTGGAGTGTTTAGTTCCAGACCACTGCAATAAAGTGAGTATCACAATGAAGTGAGTCACACAATTTTTTTGGTTTCCCAGTGCATATAAAAGTTATGTTTATACTATACTGTAATCTACTGAGTATGCAATAGCATTATGTCTAAAACATGTACCTAATTTAAAAATACTTCATTGATGTATATTTAAATTAAGTACATGTTTTAGACATAATGCTATTGAACCATCAATGAGTTGTAATCTTTTTGGTGGTGGAGGTTTTGCCTTGACATTGATGGCTGCTAATTGATCAAGGTGGTAGTTGCTGTAGGCTGGGGTGACTGTGGTAATTTCTTTCTTTCTTTCCTTTCTTTTCTTCCTTTCTCTTCTTTTCTCTCTCTCTCTCTCTCTCTCTCTCTCTCTCTTTCTCTTCTTTTTTGATGCAGTCTCACTCTGTTGCCAGGCTGGAGTGTGGTGGCATGATCTCGGCTCATTGCAACCTCTGCCTCCTGGATTCAAGTGATTCTCCTGCCTCAGCCTCCAAGTAGCTGGGACTACAGGCACATGCCACCATGCTCAGCTAATTTTTGTAATTTTAGTAGAAATGGAGTTTCACCATGTTGGCCAGGATGGTCTCGATCTGTTGACCTTGTGATCTGCCCACCTCGGCCTTCCAAAGTGCTGGGATTACAGGTGTGAGCCACTGTGCCCAGCCAGTGATTTCTCAAAATAAGACAACATTGAGGTTTGCCATATTCGTTGACTCTTTTACAGAAGATTTCTCTGTAGCATGTGGTACTGCTTGGTAGCATTTTATCCACCGTAGACTTCTTTCAAAATTAGAATCAATCCTCTCGAATTTCACGATTGCTGTATCAACTAAGCTCACATAATATTTTGAATCCTGTGTTGGAATTTCAAAACTATTCATGGCATCTTTACTAGGAATAGATTTCATCTCAAGGAACCACTTTCTTTGCACATCTGTAAGAAGTAACTCCTCATCTGTTCAAGTTTTGTCATGAAGTTGCAATAATTCAGTTACATCTTTAGAATCTACTTCTAATTCTCTTACTATTTTCACCACATGTGCAGTTACTTCCTTCACTGTAGTCTTAAACACCAAAGTCAATGATCTTAAAGTCATCCATGAGGGTTGCAATCAACTTCCTTCAAACTCCTGTTAATGTTAATATTTTGATCTCCTTTAACGGATCAAGAATGTTCCTCAAGACATCTAGAATCCTTTCCAGAAGGTTTTCAATTTACTTTGTCCAGATCTATAAGAGGAATCATTACACATGGCAGCTATAGCTTTATGAAATATATTTCTGAAATAATACTTGAAAGTTAAAATTTGCTCCTTGATCCATAAGCTGCAGAATGAATGCTGTGTTAGCAGGCATAAAAACATTAATTTCCTTGTACATCTTCATCAGGGCTCTTGGGTGACCAGGTACATTGTCAATGAACAATAATATTATGAAATGAATCTTTTTTTCTGAGTAGCAGGTCTCCTCAGTGGCCTTAATGTACTCAGTAAACCATGCTATAAAATGGTGTGCTGTCATCTAGACTTTGTTGTTCAATTTATAGAGCACAGACAGAGTAGATTGAGCATAATTCTTAAGCGCTGTAGGATTTTTGGAATCGTAAATGAACATTAAAGTCACCAGCTGCATTAGCCCCTCAGAAGAGCGTCAGCCTGTCCTTTGAAGCATTGAAGCCAGGAATTGACTTCTCCCTAGCTATGAGAGCCCTAGATGTCATCTTCTTCTAATTGAAGGCTCTTTAGTCTACACTGAAAATCTGTTGCTTAGTGTAGTCACTTTCATCAATCATTTTAGCTACATCTTCTAGATAACTTGCTGCAGCTTCTCTATCAGCACGTGCTGCTTCACCTTGCACTTTATATTATGGAGATGGCTTCATTCCCTAAACCTCATGAACCAGTCTTTGCCAGCTTCAAACTTTTCCTCTACAGCTTCCTCACCTCAATTAGTCTTCACAGAATTGAAGAGAGTAAGGACCTTGCTCTGGATTAGGCTTTCACTTAAGAAACTGTTGGGATTGGTTTGTCTTTCCAGACCACTAGAACGTTCTCCATATCACAAAAGGCTGTTTCACTTATCATTTGTGTATTCACTGGAGTAGCACTTGAGATTTCCTTCAAGAACTTTCTCTTTGCATTCAAGACTTGGCTGTTCAGCTCAGGAGGCCTAGCTTTTGGCATATCTCAGCTTTTGACAGGTCTTCCTCACTAAGCTTACTCATTTCTAGCTTTTGATTTAAAGGGAGAGATATGTGACTTTTCCTTTTACCTGCCACTTAGAGGCTACTATAGAGTTATTAATTGGGCTAAGTTCAATAGTATTGTGTTTCAGGAAATAGAGATGCCTGAGGAGACAGAGAGAGGTGGGGGAGCAGCTGGTTGGTGAAGCAGTCAGTAGCACACCAACATTTATTGATCATCTTTACATTTTCACATGGGTGCAGTTGTGGTAAAACAGATACAATAGCAACATCAAAGGTCACTGATCACAGACCACCATAACAGATACAATAGTAATGAATAACTTTGAAATATTGCGAGGATTACCAAAATGTGACACAGAGACATGAAGTGAGCACATGCTGTTGAAAAAATGGCACCAGTATGCTTGCTTGATGCAAGGTTGCCACAAATCTTCAGTTTGTAAAATATATGTTAACTGCAAAGTACAGTAAAGTGTAGTACAAAAAAGCAAGATATGCCCGTAGTTAAGTTCTGCAAATGACCGTTCAGCAGAATGTACTAAATCTGGTTGCATACCTGCCCCGTGATCCTATTCCTATAAATATCCAAAGGAAATTAATTAGTGATTTTTTTGATGGCAGTATATGTGCAAGAATTTTCCTAGCAGCACTAGTTGTAATAGTTCCAAACTGGAAACTCCCCAGAGCCCATCCAGTAAAATGATGGATAAATGTCAAAAACATTATGCTGTGAGAGGCCATATTCAAAGGAATATATATATTCAAGAGCAGGCAAAATTCATGAACGTCAAAAGAATAAGAATAGAAGCCACTCTTACAGGAGGTATTGACTGGGGCTGGGGTGGCATGAAAGAGCCTTCTGGGGTTCTGGAAATGCTTTATCTCTTGATTTGGGTGATAGTTACCTAGAAGTAAAAACTTGTAAAGAGTCTTTGATATATACTTAAGATGTGGGCTCTTTTACTGTATATACATGTGTTAGTCCATTTTTGCATCACTAGAATGGAACACCTGAGACTGGGTAATTGATAAAGAAAAGAGGAGTCATTGGCTCACAATTCTACAGGCTATACAGGAAGCATGGTGCTGGCATCTGCTTCTGGGGAGCCTCAGGAAGCTAACAGACATGGCAGAAGGTGAAAGGGGGAGCAGGCACATCACATGGCCTGAGAGGGAGGCGGGGGGG
>NW_016107354.1:8857236-8878960 GCF_001604975.1 Cebus imitator
CAACATTGGGAATCACATTCCAACATGAGATTCAAAGGGGACAAACATCCAAACCATATCAGTAAGTTAAGCCTCAATGAAAAAGTAAATTACAATAAAAAGAATGAATTATGATTATTGTCCCCAAGAAGTTTACAGTCTACTAGTAGGGGTGATTGACATTGAGAACATAGAAATATGTGCTCATTAAAACATGTATAGAGTGTCATGTGATCTCAAAGTTTAGAGCAACTGATTCTGCCTCTAAAAAAGAAATTCTCATTTATTAATTCACTAGTATGTTCCAGGTGCTTTAAATAAATTACCTCATACTCTTCCTACAGTATAGGAAAGGAACTTTGAATGGGCTTTTGAGTGATACTTTTGAGTGTGGCAAAGTAATGAAAATAATTGTATTAGAATTGTGGAACCATTTACGATAAAACCCTTTTGTAACTGTGATTTGTTTTTGGAGGCTGCTGCAACAAATTAACACAAACTTGGTGGCTTAATGCAACAGAAATTTATTATCTCAGGGTTCTGGAGGCCAGACTTCCAAACTCCAGCGGGTCTAATCTCTGCCGTTGTCATGTCACCTCCTCTGTATGCCCTGTACTTTGTCTATCTGTCTTATAAGGATTCTTGTGATGGCATTCCAGATAATCTAGAATTATCTCCTCATCTCAAGGTCCTTAACATAATCACATGTGCAAGAGCCCATTCCTCAGATAAGCTAATAAGCACAGATTCTAGGGATCTGCAGTAGATACTGGTCTACCATGAATAGTGTAATTGATTAAAAATAGGTACACATTTATTTTAAAATGAGTAACAAGTGTTTGTCAGGCAGAAAGGGAAGGGAAGTCTCTTCACAGAAGAATTCCTGAAATGTGTTCCATGATGTTGTAATATATTTCACTGTATACTTGCTCCTGGCCTCAAACTCCTTGGTTACAGGAGTATACGTGTTCACACGTGCACGCAGGCACACATGCAACTTTGGTTTCAGCTGCATTTTGGACTAGTCTTCAATTTCCTGGAGCTTTCCTGAAGCCACCTTGTAGCCCACCATTTACAAACCACAATGTGCCTCTGCAGAGGAAATGCATTTTGAACTATTATGTGTATCCTGGACCTTGTTTAGCTAAGCTCCCATTTTCAAACAAAAGCACATTGTGTATAACTGATACAAGGGCAGCTGCCTTGGCTAAAGCCTCAAGACCCATTCCTCTCTCTTAATGTCCTGGTCCCTTCTCCAAAGTGCCCATTTGAAAACAATTATTGTCTTAGATCAGGGGTTGGCAAATGTTTCCAGCAATGAGCCAGATAGTAAATATTTAAGGCTTTTCGGTTCATATAGTCTCTGTTGCAACTACTCAAGTTGCTCT
This sequence comes from Cebus imitator, assembly GCF_001604975.1. Lineage (NCBI taxonomy): Eukaryota > Metazoa > Chordata > Mammalia > Primates > Cebidae > Cebus > Cebus imitator. Next base: position 8,858,604 of record NW_016107354.1, read on the forward strand.
TGTAGTGCAAAAGGCAGCTATAAACAATTCAAAAATGAATGGGCATGGCTGGGTTCCAGTAAAACTTTATGGACACTGAACTTTGAATTTTATATATGTTTCACATCAAGAAATATATTTTTTTATGTTTTTCAACCATTTAAAGATGTAGAAACTATTCTTAGCCTGAGGGCTTTACAAAAACAGACAGTGGGCTGGATTCCGTCTGCAGGCTATAGTTTGCCAGTCCCTCTCTTGGGTAGCAGCATCTGACCTGTGGAAGTTTTAAGATTTAAAATCCCAGCACTTCAGGACTGGAAAGGGCCTCAGAGGCTACTAGTTCTTAATTCCCACCATAATATCCGATTGCTCTCCAGTGCTTCTGAGATTGTCATCCAGTGCCTCCTTGGTTGCCTACAGCTGCAGGGAACACCACCTCCTGAGCCAGCTCATTCTGCACCCCCCAGGCTGTGCTGATTGCTAGAGTTCTTCCCATGCAGAGCGGCACCTGTCTCCAGTGACAACGTCTAGAGGATACAGTCAGAACTGTGAAGTACAATATTAACACATCAGGTTAATTTCATGCTCTACTTGTCCTAGGCTGATATTAACGAAAATTAAATTTTGTGCTAATCAGCCTTAGCGTTCAGCATGTATGATACAAATTTGTGATTTCTGGCAAGGGTGGTTAAATCACATTTATGCTATTTGTGTGGTGCCCGAATAACAGGGAAATACTATTATCAACAATTAAACTTCCAGGTTGACAGATGTCCCCCTGAGCAGGCATAGCTGAGAGCAAATGGAGATTTTTTTCTTAGTAAGTTGAAGACAGAAAGGACATAAACCAGGGAGCTGCAGTTAATTTTCAGTTTCCTCCTTCCCTTTGAATGATTCATTTTGAATGTTTGACCAGTGCAAATGATTTTACTTTGCGCACTGCTTCTGTATCCTTTTTTTTTTTTTATTCTAACTTTGAAAAGTAAAATTTCTACAAACAAGAAGGAATGTTTTCTTCTTTTAAGGAATCTCTGGGACACCTAAATAGCATTCTTCCTAGTTACAGGTAGCTTTTTGTGTGAGAGCAGTTGACTAGGAATTTAAAGGGGGTGTTAATCCTTAGCGGTTTGCAAAGCTGGAGAAATAAGGGAATTGGAAGTGTGAAACTAATCTGACTCCACGTGTATTTCCAGAACTTGCTCTTCACCATCCAGTAATTGAAGGGGTCATGCCTGGCACAGAGGCATCTCCGGACTGCTCTGATCATTCTGATTTAGAGTATCAGCACTTTCCACTATGATGAGCTGCTCCTAAAACCCTAGCTGTAACTCTAAGCATCAAGAGAGAGATGCTTGCCCTACCTCGTGGTCACAGCATTTTGCATTTTATCTGTGCTTTCCTTGTGATTAGTCAGTTGCTAGCAGATGGGCTGTGTAAATACAGTCTCATAGGTTTTATTTCCTGGAGAAGGGAAGAGCCACTTGGTCCCCTGGCTCCAGATGGATCTCTCTTCACAGTCCCCCATGCTTCATCTTCATTCACAAGGAGGCACCAGGGCAATTGAAAAAGCCCTTAGGATCTTGGGCATGTATTTTATCTAGGAGCCACCGAATATCCTCAGAGTTGGGCTCTTGGGGTGGGGGAATCTTTCACTCTGAAGAGGAGTGTGTTCATTTGGTTATTAGGCTGAAGGATCAGTTCTGGGCATAGGGACAGAGAAGTCCTTACATGTCTTCTGTCTGTAGGGTGACCAACTGTCCCAATTTGCCTGGAACTGAGGGTTTTTTTGGGATATGGGACTTTTAGTGCTGAAACAGAAACAGTCCCAGGCTGAGTGAGACTGTTAGTCACCCTACCTGTAAGGACTGGTGGGCAAGACAGGCAGTCCTAGGCCACGGTCTGGTAAGTTGCTAATGGACCCCTAGGACGTTTTAGTGATTGCTTCCAGATTTTGGTGAATCTGCCTCATGAGTCTTTCAGAGCCCAGGTCTGTTCCTTTCTTCTTAATTATCCATTTGCCCAATTATTTCCCATAGGAGCTGAAGAATTCACATTTGGACTTATGGGCCTGGGGTAGGAGTGACCAACAGACCACATGCTTCTTGTCTCTTCTACTCCCTGATCCTTGGTAGACAGGGCTAAGTGATCTGCTCCTCACACCCTCCAGCCTCCAAGTGGGCCACTTTTCAAGCATGGAATTCCAGATAGGTGCTGCCAATAAGTTGGTACAATAGATAATACTTATTTGCTGTCGTTGGGCTGAGACATTGCTCCAGAAGCAGATGTGACCCAAGGGACCACTGCAGATAGAAACCCATGTGCAGAAAGTAAGGCTCAGCCAATGAAGTACCTCAGGTATCGGGCCAGGCAGAGAATCTGGGGATTGCAGAATCCAGGAGCTGTACAGGTAGGATAAGGCCAGCTGAATCTGGATTGGCCTAGGACAGATGGTCTGGCTTCCAGGAGGCTATTCATGTGGGATGCTGGCCCTCCATAAAGAGGATATGTTAGCTGGCTTCAAGGTGCTTGGTCAGGCGGGACATCTGGTACTAACTAGATTCAAGCCTATGCCCTTTTCTTCTTAGGTGCCCTGGCTAAGCATCCAGCCAAGGGGCAGCTAAACAAGCCCCTCTGCCCACTCCTCACCCTTCCTACTCTCACCTGAGTGGGCCCAGCCTCATGACAATAAAGAAATGATGCCCACATGCATAGGACACTACTGTGGGTATGCCCAGGTCTGGAGCTGGGGGTGAGTCAGCCAGCTCATACTGGTAAGGCAACACTGGTTGCTAAAAGAGTAAAGTGCTGTAACATCGGCTGGTCAAAGAGCCAGTACCCTGAGCCCCTGGAGGTCCCCACGCCCCCACTCCACCTACTGCCTTGGCCACCTGCCCTTTCATTCCAGAACTTACTCTTCATCATCCAGCAATTGAAGGGGTCATGCCTGGCACAGAGGCACCTCCAGGACTGCTCTGTTGGTTCTGATTTAGAGTATCAGAACACTTTCCAGTATGATGAGCTGCTCCTAAAGCCCTGGCTGTAACTCTTCCTTTTTCCTCTTACCCAGGAAGGCACACCGGAATGCCTAAGATAAATACCAAATATTTCCTGTTTGTATATAGAGTCATTTTTACATTAACCACTTTATTAGTAGCAAATAATATGAACTTATACATTCGTAGTGTTCTAGATGCTTAACATGTGTTAACTTGTTCAATCCTCATAGCAGCCCGATGAGCTAAGTACTATTATTATACCCATTTTACAGACGAGGAGACTGGGTCATGGAGAAGTTATCTAATTATGTAATTTTCCTAAGCTAACACTGTGAGGTAGCAATAAGTAGAAGTCTCCCAGGGCCCTCCCATGCCCACACAAAGCATGAAAAGCAATAGAATGTGGTCTTGTGCATGAGGACACAGAGACTCAGCAGGCTGTGGCTCAAGGTGACTTGGGCAGCCCTTTGTGTGAACTAAGGCCCAGAGACCAGACAGGTCAGGACAGCTCTGTGATGACAAAGGGACAGGTGATGATCAAGAACAGATTCCCCCTCCCTCCTCCATGCCTTGGCAGCCTCAAACAGAATAAAAAAAAAAAACACACCACCACCAAGAGGGAGGAGAGCTAGTGAAACACTGGAATGAACGTCTTATTAAACTTACTGAGATTAGATTTCTCCCCGCTGTTGCACAAAAATACAGAAGGTTACATTTCTTGCAACCATTTCTACTTAACTTTCCTTTCTCTGCTGGGTTCTGGGAGGGAAACTTCAGTCAGACTTGTCACCTGCCCAGGCTTTACCCAGGGAGTGAGCCTCAGTCCCATCTGCTCTCAAATGCCCAACTTATCCTGCCTTGGGGCCTGGCTGGACCAGGGGTTGGGGGTGGATGGTGTGCAGGCCTCCTCCTCAGGGTTCTTCCTGCATTGGAGATCTTTGCTTTGTTTGTCCCTCCTCCTCTCACAACAGCACCTGCAATTCTTATTTTGTCTGGGAGTGACAAGGAGTAGTTCAGACTGGTCACAGTTTCTTCTAGGTCTGTTGTTTACAGCATCTACTTCATGCCCAGGCTTCTTGCAGGACTCAGGCATCTGAAGCTCAAAAGCCCAGGTCTTGTAGCTCAAGTCTGGAAAGGTTTTGCAACTTTAAATACCAAGGATTTGGCCCTACAGCTCTGCTCTGTTTTGCTGTAATCACCCAGTCAGGAGGCAATGGGTGCCTCCTGGTCCAGTTTAGCAGCTCCAAGGGAATAACAAGAGATATAAGAGGAAAATACATCACTTAATATTAACCAAGTACCCACTTATTTGCCATTCCCAGGTGACTCAGCCTGGGCAATACTCCTGCCTACCAGCCATCTTTTCAGCTCCCTCAGGAAAATACCAGCATACCCTGTGGCTCAGTGATGCTTTTAAGTCCCAATTTAGTGATAACTTATTTATTAGATTTTCTAAATAAAAGTCCTAATACAGCCAGCCCTCCATATTCACCAGTTCTGCACCCTCAGATTCAACCAACCAAGGACTGAAACTATTTGAAGAAAAAGAACAATAAAACAATAGTAATACAAATAGAAGCCAATAACAATATGACAACTACTTACGTAGCATTTACATTGTATTAGATATTATAATCTAGAGATGATTTAGTGCATATGAGAGCATCTGCATAAGTTATATGCAAATATCATGTCATTTTATATAAGGAAGTTGAGTATCCATGGATTTGGGTTTCTGCAGGGAGCCCTGGAACCCTGTGGATGATTGTATATTTTGAGAACCAAAGCCCAGTGCTGCCCTATTGCAGCTATGAAGTATCCAGGCCACTTGGAGAAAGCTGACAGAGGAGCAGGCACAGAGCAGGAAGCTTTGATCCGCATCCTCTCTCTGGCTGCAGGCCTCAGATTTTGTGCACCAACTCTGACAAATGACTAGGACTGGATGCTCAGAGCACAGCTGTGTTGAGAAGGATTCTGAGGCTAGGTCTGCATTCAGCAGGGAAGAAATGAAGTAATTGGTAATGCCTGACATAGGCCTAAGAATAGGGGAAAATGTATCCCTCCTACCAGGTTTTTGTAAAACTTTCTCAAATTGATTTTCATTAGACATGGTAAGGACCTACCCCACCCCCCGCCACCCCACACCTGAAATGGGTAAAAGGCAAAGCCTGGTTTCCCTTTTTTTGTCAAAGCCTCAGATCACAGGGGTACCTGAGCCATTAGTATCCCAGTGGCAGGCAGGACAGGCTCAGGGATGTGTGTCCACGAATCTCCAGTTTTTTGTTTGCTTATTTTCTTCTTAAAACTGCTTACAGTTTCTCTTCTGTCACCCTCATTTCCACAGGAGGTGTAACACGGCGGACGAGTGGGCAACTGGCTCTTCAGGCTTGGAACCAACAGGGGGCAGCAGAGAGCAGAGAAGAATTTGTTGGCTTGGGCTGACCTAGACCTAGGAAAACTTCCATTCTTCTTCCCTCAAAACGGAATCCTGGTGAACTCGCTCTTGAGACTATTGTCCACGCAAAAGGTGTGGTCCAAGGGCACAGCAAGAAAGGCGTGAAGGAGACTTTCTTTGAGGTTCAGGTGAAGAAAAGCCTGTGCTGGATGCCAGGCTGCTCTGAGAACAGGAAGGAAGATACTGATGCCAGCAGCCACCGTTGCAATTACCCAGCCCCTGTAGGGTGCCAGGCCCCCTGCCAAGGTGCTTTCTTTACATTCTCTCCAAGACTACTTGAGGTGGGAAACCCCCAGTTTAAAGATGAGAAAACAGGGTCCCAGACTGGTTAAAAACCTTGCCCACGATCACATGACTAAGGGAGGGCCAAACCACATTTTAGACCCTTGTCTGTCCTGGCCTCTGGGTTATGGTGCCCTTCCAGGAAGGAGGTAGAAAGGTGCACCTGGAGTTCAAACATCCTTGGGGAGTGTCCCCGACCCAAGGGAAGGCAAACGATCCTTCTGGAACAGACTTCTGTCTCCTGATGGCCACGGGTCTCCTGCCAGATTTAGTCAATTCACTTGCTCACAGGTCCATGCACCATCCTCAGCAGAGCCGGGGTAAGGTATCTGGGCTCGAAAGCCCCGGAAAAAGGCAAAAAGAAAGATAACATAAACTTGTATGGAACTTTCCAGTACTCACTATGGAAGTCACTGTTTTATCTACCTACTGTGAGAGGTAATTATGCCACGTTGGAAGGTCACATTAGAACGCCCCTCACCCCCTGTGGCTTCAGTTTTATCCTGGGCTCAGAGATCAAGCCTTATTTAGGGAAGCACATCCAAACATATTTGAAACTTTTGGGATGGGCTTGGGGATAGGCACCAGGGGCATCTTGCTGTCGGTACCGTCCTGTTTCTAAGAACTCCACTAATGCCACATTCCTGAATCCAAGCCTGGATCTGGGACTCAGGCTGCTGCCTCACTAAGTGCCTTATCTCCTGGGTCACTGCAGACCAGGGCCCTGCCTTCAGTCTACCAAAGGAGCCACATGTTCACATTCCAGCTTAGGTCCAAGTTGTGGGCCAACTTCATTTCTTAATGTAATCATTATTTGCTATTGCTTTTTTTTTCTGAAAAATATATATGCTTTCTGATCCTAAATATGAAATTGTCTGAGCCAAGTGCAGTGGTGCACACCCTGAGCTACTCAAGAAGGTTGAGGTGGGAGGATCACTTGAGCCCAGGAGTTTGAGGTTGCAGTGAACTATGATTGCATCACTGTACTCCAGCCTAGACAGCATAGCAAGACTTCATCTCTTAAAAAAATTGTTAGAAAATACATTAAAGCATAAAGGAGAAAAAAAAAATGTCCTGTCTTCCTTTCTAGATTCATTTTTTTCCACTGCACTTATTACTATCTAACACTGTATTTTACTTAGGTTTTTATTGTTTGTCCCCTTCTCTAGAATGGGAGCTGGACAAGATGAGGGATTTCATGTTTTGTTCACTGCAAGTTCCTTAACTCCCAGAACAATATGTGGCACATTTACAGAATGAATGAATGAATTCATAATGCTATGACATCAGTTATAATTTTATTTAACATTAGAGTGAGCATTTTTCAATGTCAATAAAAATTCTTCAAAGTATCACTTTAAATGGCTGATAATAATATAGTGTATAGACATCTAAGCGTGTGTGGAGCATGCCTGCAGTTTTGGATACTGAAAGATTACACAGGTTAATTTGATTCCCCATTTATCAAGCTACAGGAAGGCCAGGCTCACTTTGTTGTTTGGTTTCTTAGTTTCTTGTTCCTGGTTGAATGAACAGATGACACTGGTGAATTACAGATAATTCCTGTCACTGCCCTCCTTAGCCTTGGCATAGCACTGTGGCTCCGCTCTCCAAATTTCTGGGTGATCCAGCTGGCTGGGCTGGTTGTGCTGAAGGGTGGGCTGCCCAGCGTAAGCTGAATTAGTAACAGGATGCTATTATGGTACCCACCTGTGTGGCCTTGGGCAGGGAACTTACCTTTGTTCCTGTCTACTTCTAGAAAAATCAGTTACATTTCTCTTGCCCCCCTCCCAAGGATGATTTCTTGGGAAGCAAATTAAAAAGTTGTGAAAGGCCTCGAAAAATTACTCAGAAATCTATCACTTCATCCTCTTTCACCTACAGTTCAAGTTTCAGAACAGTCCTTTAAAGAAGAAAAAATTAAGCACTAACGTCAGAAATATGAGTCAGTTGGGCTCAGAGAATGCAAGAACTGTAGGCCCAGGTTTCATGTAAAAGGGATTTTAGAGTTTACTTTGTGAGATGTTCACCTGAAAGAGCACAGGGACTTGATTCCCAACAGACTCTCCTGCCTCTGGATCTTTGCTCAAGCTGTTCCCTCTGTCTGGAGTGCCCTTCCCCTCCATGTGTGCTTGTTGAAGATTTGCTGCCTCTAGGACCCCTTTTCCAAGGAGCTTTCTGGAACCTTCTCCAAGTCAGAATTATGCTTTTTCTTAGGCATTGCACATGGCTTGTGCCATTCACTAATGACTGCTCTGCATCAGGATCTTTTGGTCTTAGAGCCATGTAGCTGATTTGTTAAAGGTGTGGGCTGCCTAGGATGGTGGTTTCCTGCCGTGGCTACACATTAGAATCAGCTGGGGAGATTTGACTCACCTGGCCAAGTGGAAACCAGCATCAGCATATTTTGAGAGCTCCCCAGGTGGTTCTAATGTTCAACCAGGAGTGAAAGCCACGTACTGAGACCTCCTCTCATCTCATGCATGAAATTTTTCTTACATCTGATTCTTGCAGCTCACAGGCCCCCTTCCCTCACGACATTGAAAGAGAGATGAGTTTTCACCAAGTCTAAGACCTTAGCTCTGGCTTAATGTCTTAAGCAGGAGATATAAAACCTAACTCACAATGTCCGTGGGGTTCTGAATTTCTGTTGCAATCATTTCAGCCAACTGGCAGCTTGGACTGGCGTTAGCGACAGATGTCTTCTGAGCAGGATGTACAGGTAAGCATATGAGTCCACAATCTGCCCAGAGAGCCCAGAATCTTCTAGCATCTAAAAGGCTTGGGGCTGAAGCTTGCATTTGGGCCCTATGAGATGAATACATTCAACTGTTACGGGCTCAGCAAGATACTTCTCCTAGGAATTCAGAGTCATTATGTCACTTTAGATCAACAACAAAGAAATCTTATGGCTTCTGCAGCAAATGGGCATCTCTGTGTCTGAGGTAGGCTTGGTTGGTCCTGGGTCCTTGATGAAGAAGTCACGGAACTTGGACCAGGGGGTCTTTTTAAACATATTTCTCAGTTATTACCTTCTGTGGCTTTCTACTGCTTGAGCCTAAACCCCGCTTGAGCCTGGCATTGAAGGCCTCCTACAAATAGAAATTTAACCTATCTTGTCCAGACCTAAAATGATTATTGGAGATCTCATAGCCCCACAGTTGCTACCTGGGGTCCTTTGGGGGAGGGCAGATGGTGGTAGAAACATCCATGACATTTTATGCCAAATATGTATACATTTTTTTCCTCAAGGAACAAATCTATGACTTTCAAGTTACCAGAGGGATTCACAGTCCTCCAACCTAGGGGGTTAAAGAATCACTGATATCTTTTTTTTTTTAATCATACTTGAAGTTCTGGGGTACATGTACAGATCGTGCAGGTTTGTTACATAGGTATACACACGCCATGGTGGTGGTTTGCTGCTTCTATTGCCCCGTCATCTACATTAGGTATTTCTCCTAATGTTATCCCTCCCCAACCCCCCACCCTTCTATTTTTCCCCTAGCCCCCCACCCTCCAGGCCCGGTGTGTGATGTTCCCCTCCCTGTGTCTGTGAAGAATCACTGGTATCTTCTAAGTCTTTTGCTTTACAGAGGAAGGAACTGAAAGCCTGGAGAGGCAGTGACTTGCTCAAGGTCACACAGAGCGGGTCTATACCTGCAGGCCTCCAGGCATCCAGTTGTCCCCACCAGGCACCCTTGCATCTGTCCCTGAAGTTCTCAGCTTCCTCAGTGATGTCGGCAGGCTGATCACCAGAGTAGTATGCTGCTGGGTCAGGGTCGGCAGGAGCCTCCACAGGTTTCGGGCCTCTGTGGCCTAACCTGGATGACAGGCTATTCTGGCATCTTCTCTCACCGGGACCTTCTTGGGTCCCCAGGCATCTGTTCATGCAGTGGTCCATCTAACTGGGATGATTTCCTCCAAACAGGCCCTTCTGGTCCTACTGTGGTATGGGTCTCATGTATGCATTTTTTCTCTCCTTTTTTAATAGGAGAAAAGGCATACAAATTTATTTAACATGTATACATGGGAGTCCTCGCAATGAAGACCCTGTGCATGTATTTTCTAACACACTGTTTACCTTCTCTGCCCTTTGGTCTGTAATTCACCTTAATTTAGAAGGTCAGATAGGGCTTTCAGGTATTTCTTATTTTTTAATCAAATACTTGTATTCTTAGTGTTTTGGACTTTATTAGATTACCATCTTTTGATTACCAGGGAACAAAAACTTAATTTTTCATTCCCTTTGCAACTCCAGTATCCATTGATGATAGTCACATTACAGACAGAAACACCACGTCGTGAAGTCCTGGTAACTGTCTTTGCTGTACTATTTTGATGGTTACATAATATAAGGCATACTAACGTGATAAACAGGCACTAACCGAATGGTAACATTTTATTGGTGTTATTGTGGTGGGTTTAATTCCTGCAGAAATTTTGCAAACTCCTCGAGGTCAGGAATTATGCCTTAAACTCTCATCGCCCCAACTGCAAGCAGCACAACGCTGGGCATTTCAAAGCTTTCCATAAATCACTGCGTGCTTACCGTAAACAGGCTTTATACCAGGTAAATGCTGGGGAGGAGATGCCTGGGAGAAAAGTGTTCGGGGAAAGCTTTCAGCTGGTCAGACCCAGTGTTGTGTCTGCTCCAAAAGGAGTGTGAAAGAGCAACTTGTTGGCAAGTAACCTTCCTTTGTGAGGAGCAGAACTCATTTTTTCTCAGTCCCAGAGGCAAAATCAGACTTGGCTTGAGGCTGTGCTGCTGGGCTGTGACTGTGTGTGATCTGAGGAGAGTGGGGAGCCAAAGTCCCAGCCAGGGCCAGCCCTCTGTGGCCACCAGCAGCCACCAGCTGTGCCTCCACTGTGATCCTCAGCTGGAGCCTTTGAACAGACCCTGAGTTATGTGGCATATACAGTGGATGAAGCTAGAAGCCTGGACATCTGGTGACTTCTGACCTTGAGCCTGAGACCGAAAAGGCCCCTCCTCTGTAGGGTCCAGAGGTAGGACCTGTGGTCAGTGGCCCTGACTCCTCACCTGTACCCGGGACCAGGACCAGACTCCTTAGCTGTGCATTCAGTGCTCTAAAACATGCTTCTCTTTGGTCTCATCTCCTCTCTCCTTGGGAGATGGGCACTGGGAGGACCCCACATTTATACCACATCCCTACCAGTTCTGTGCCCCACAACCCTCCTCATTATTCCCTGCTCCTTTTCGGAGACTTTTTTTTCACTCTTCTTTGAGCCAAATCCACCCTCCTCTTCCAGTTCTTCCCACCAACTCTCTTACAAGCTTGACAGCTGTAAAGCAGGCCTGCAGGGAAGGGGAAGGTGAATTTGGGCCTAAACCTCCTTGTCATGATCATAGATTTTGGTGTCAGACACACGTGGGATCAAAATTCAGCTCTGCCACTCATTGCCAAGTGACCTGGGGCAGCAACTTCATCTTTTGTAGTCCCAGTTTTATCCGTAAAATGGTGGTAATAGCTGTCCCATGGTATTGTGGAAGGCATTAAGAGATGCTGAGTATAAATAACATCTGAGACCCATAGCCAGTCCCTGGTAAATGGAAGCTGTTCCAATGCCAAGCCTTCAGATCACTGGTGCTTTTCAAATGTCTGCATGGCCAGGCCCCCAATCTGCTCAGGACACCCAAGGGTTAAGCATGTTATTGGCTTCCTGGGATTTCCTGGTATTCCCTCATGGAGGCATCTGGGGATTGTGGTATGATGCTCAGCCAAGAGGCTGCCATATGTACCCACACTTCAGGGAGGTGAGGAAGGGGAGCAGTGTGTGTGACAGAGATGGCATTGAGTGAGAACTGGCAGACCTGGCTTCCCCACCTGTGCTGCCATGTTCCAGTGTCTAACCTGTAGATGTTGACTGAATGAGAGGAGACTACATACTCTGTGAGTCTTAGTTCTCTGCTCTCTACAATGGGGGATTAGTACCTTTTGGGGTTGGCGTGGACACTATATGAAGGAGCTGGAATACTGCAGCTATTAGGAGCCATATTCTAGAACGAAACTGCCTGAGTTCACATCCCAGCTCTGCCACTTACTGGCTCTGCAGTTTTGAACAAGTTATATCACCTTTTAGTTTGACTTATTCTTATAAAAAATGACAAGGTTAACATCTATCTGACAGTGCTATCAAATATGTTTTCATATATGAAATACTTAAAACATTGCTTGGCAGTAGGTAAGTCCTTGATAAATGTTATCGTCTCTTTTATGATGATGAGGGTGTCTGTTCTAGTGCCTGGCATGTCTTAGGGTAACCAATAATGAATTTCCTTTTATTCTTCTTCCTGAATCTAAGGGAATATGGTACATAAGTCTCCACTATTAAGTATTTTTGATTTCCTAGAGTTTGACAATAATATGGAAATGCCCTAATTTTGGGATAATTATACTCTGTGTATTGTTCAATTCAGTTATACTATAATTGGTTGTTCCGTGCCAGGTGCCAGGCTGAAGCATTCTCATCAGCGATGTGAACTTGAATAGCATGTGATCTCTGCCTTGGGCTCACAGTTTTGTAGGGGTTTTATTTATTTGTACATTTATTTATTTGTACATTTGTTTGGAGCCTACCACAAATGTACAGAGTACAACAGGTGTTATGATGAGGTCTGAAGGTACACAGGAAAGGGCAGAGAAGTTTTCTTTTAAGGTAATATTTGAGCCAACCTTGAAGTCTGTGCCAAAGATGGTCAAACCAGGGCATGAGAATGAGTAACAGTGGGGCTGAGAAAGCCCTGCCAAACAGCATCAAATTTGCAACAAAAGATGGTAGGTTTGGAAGTGCACATCGTTTCTTCCATTGTCGCTCACCAAGCAGGCAGCATGTGCTGGCACATTGCTAGGGGCTAGAAATAGAAGGCGTGTAAGACCCACTCTCTGCTCTCCAAACGCTCATAGCCTGATGGGGGCACGCCCAGTTGTCCAGTTCGGAAGGTTGTACATCTTCCTGTGATCATCCTGCTTCCTCCCAAAGCCTATCAATCACCAAAGCCAATCAGATGGTTACTCAATGTTGATCACTAAGGGAATATATGAGTGATATAGTTAGAATATTTGTTCCCACCCAAATCTCATGTTGAAATATAATCCCGAGTACTGGAGGTGGAGCCTGGTGGGAGGTGATTGGATCACGGGGGTGGATGTCTTATGAATTGTTTAGCACCGTCCCCCTTGGTGCTTGTCTTTGTGATAGTGAACTCTAGTGAGATCTGGCTGTTTAAAAGTGTGTGGCAACTCAGTCTCTCTCTCTTGCTCTGCTTCTACCACCTGAAGTGCCTGCTCCTGCTTCACCTTCCCTTCTGCCATGATTGTAAGCTTCTTGAGGTCTCTCCAGAAACTAACGCTGGAGCTGTGTGCTTCCTGTACAGCCTGCAGAACTGTGAGCCAATTAAACCTCTTTTCTTTATAAATAGCCCAGTCTCAGGTATTTCTCTATAGCAATACAAAAGTAGCCTAATACAATGGGAGTGATTAGGAAACTTAGGGTGAGCATTGAATGTGGGAGGTAGGAACCAGGATGTCACTGTGTAGAGAGAAGAGTCAAATTTAAGGACTTGGGGGAATGTCTAGCTTCACTCAGAGAATCTGACCATAGCCTCCATCCCCAGGCTGTGTAAGGTGTGAACACAATGCTCTGTTGGGGGTTGCTGATGCCATTCCTGGGGGAGGGGGCCATCTGTCGGCTACCCTGAACTCAGCCTGTGAACCCAATGAGAGGCCCACCTTAAAACCCATCTCTTCTAACTCATCACACCTGTCTTTGGAGAGGAACTCAAGTAGTGGTCTCTGTAGTAGCTGATGAAATCCTTATCAGTCATCAATCTTGACCAGGCTGGGTCTTCATTTAGGATTAACAAAAAGCATAGAAATATCAGAACTCTGAGGAGAATTGGGAGCTCAAAGGAAGGTGATCAGGCTGAGAATTCAGAGTGACCATTTCTGACTGAAACAGGGCTAATGTAGGAAATGGAAGAACAAGTTAGTCTAATGAATATTCTTAGAGATATTTTAAAAGACATTTAATTGATAAAATAAGAGAAAGTTGACATAAAATAGAGGAAATCAGGCAACAGAAAAGAATCCTGAGAACAAAACAGAAAAAAGAAATGGAGACAGTAACTGTTAGAAAGGGCATATAGCTAAAAATAAGATTAGTGAATTAGAGGACAACTTAGAGAAATTTCCCAGAATGCAGAGCAAAAATGCAAAGATAAAAATTATGAGAATAAATGATAAACATATAAGATAGAGTTTAGAAGATCCAAGAACCCAAAATAAATATGCTGAAGTAGAGAACCAAATGTTTAAAGGAGAGATAATAATCAAGGAAACATAAAATATTTTACTGTAGTAGCTGATGAAATCTGTATTAGGATTGGATCATGTCCTATTTTTTTTTTTTTTTTTCAAATACAGAGAAGGTAGAGAGAAAGAAAGCTATGGCCAGATTTTTTTCTGAAGACAGAAAGCCCTAATTGGAGATAAGAAGGAGAAAAGAGCACTCTATAAATAGTTATAAAACAGAAGAAATGTGAATTTAGACTAAAAGGCTCACTTTTATATCTGAAATTTTGGAATTCTAACCAAGAGAAAATTCTGAAATCTTTTAAAAAGGAAAAATAAGCCAGTTACAAAGGAGAGAGGGTCACACTGTTATTGGATTTCTAATCTGCAACACTAAATGATACAATACAATGGAGCAATATTTATACAGTTTAGTGGGGAAAAAATAGAGACGCTATAATCATTGTAATGATTCTTATGTGAAAGCAAAAGAAAGAAATATTTAAGACACAGTCTCAGCAACTATTCTACTCACGTAACTTTAAAAAAATAGCTCCTTAAGGAAGTTCTTCAGCAACTAAAAAAAAATTAGCACAAGACACCCCAACAAAGCGGAAGATAAAGGTACATGAAACTGGTGAGCAAAGAAACCAACAAAGCATATCTGTGGTCTGATACAGAAGTAGAGAGAGCTGCTTATGGAGAAAGACAGGCCAGGTCTCCAATCCTTACTCTGGTTCTGTTGTGGTTGGAGATGTTTAGTCCCTTGTGATGGTTAAAAAACCAGGCAATGGCTAGATCCTGACCTCTTCTCATGCAATTGAGGACACATGTGCTACGCAGAAGAAAGGGAATCAAAGCATAACCATATTAATACTTGTACATGTGCTTGGCACAAGACAGGCCTTTGGCAAAAGCTGAATTGTAGAGTCTGGCTTAGATTCAGAAGTGGGGTTTTTCCACTTCTCTCTCCAGTTTAAATCGAAATCTTGAGAATAGCAAGCTCAGCTGTGCTGAAAGTTGGAGATCTCTGTCTCTGTCTCTCTCTCTGCCTCTCTTTCTCTCTCTCTCTCTTACCCTCCTTCCCTCCTTCCCTCTTTCTCTCTCTCTCTGTCTCAATTTGAAGAACAGATCATGTCTTTTTTTTTTTTTTTTTTGCAACTACAGAGACGGTAGAAGGTAGAGAGAAAGAAAGCTATGGCCAGATTTTTTTCCTGAAGACAGAAAGCCCTAATCAGAGGTAAGAAGGAGAAAACAGCACTGTATAAATAGTTATTGACCTTAAAAAAATAACTTTATAAAAAAATTTCCCACTGAAAATTCTGGGCTCTGATCCATCAGGTTATCAGTTCACAGACCCTTTGGTAATGGTGAGGCTGTCAAGGGAGCAGGAAGAGTTGGGATTCATGGCACAGGAGCTGAAGAGTCCTCTTACTCTATACACCCCTCCTTTTGTTTTGTCTTAATCCATTGGTCTTAGCAGTCAAGCCCAAGGTCAGCCTCCAAGAATTGGCTGTTCTTATCATGAGGGTCCTGATCCCACCTTTGTGAGGCTGCTTACCTGAAGTCTCCTACTGCTCCTGTCTGTCCTCCTGGGACCAGGTGTGCAGTGCAGCCTCTGACATGGCAATAGGAAAGCATTTCTTCTTTCAAAATTTAAAAAATGTTGTGAGTACATAGTAGGTGTATATATTAATGAGGTACATGAGATGTTTTGATACAGGCATGCGATGTGAAATAAGCCTATCATGGGGAATGGGGTATCCATCCCCTCAAGCATTCATCAGAAAAGCATTTCTTAACTTGAGGTCAGTCTATCTTAGGAACACTCCAGGTAATTCTACATTATCAAACAATTGTTTTTACATTCAATTTTCCATCTCAGATTATGCCTAGCCGTATATGCTAGTACAAAAAATGTATGTACAACTAACCCAAATAATATAATCCGAAACATTCCAAATTTGAATGTAAACTCTCTTCCATTATTATGAATCCATTGAGAAATTAAATTTCAAGATAAAATTCCCTTTGCTGGTAAAATTCTAGAGGAAAAATGCCCACAATATCTTCCTGTGTGTTTCCTTTTCCTGTTTATTCTCAGTTAGAGTGGTCTTACCAAGATACTTGGGTGCAGTCCGGGTTTCTTTTGTTACTTTAGCCTCTATTATCTTTTCCTGCAATGATTGAGCACCTCTGTAGCATCTTCAATATTAAATTCACCAAACCTCAAATCTCCCATGTGTTCCAGTTTTCAAGTTCCAGAGCATCAGCAGGGCCCCTAAAGCGAGGAGTAGATTGGCTTGGCTGAGGGATTCACCATCAGCCTCAGATATGCCTACACATTCCATTACTTTATCCCAGGTATCCTTTTAATAAACCACCTAATTCATGAGGATCTATAATTTTCCGTATCATGTTTTCCAGTATTCAAGAGCACTGGCCCCAAATGGATACACACGATTATAAATATAGTTGCAAAAGAATTTTGTATAAAATATTAGCAAATCAAATCTAGAAAAGTATTAAAAGTATAACATGCCATGACGGAGTTAAATTTTGTTCCAGGCAGGCAAATATTGCTTAACATTAGGAAGTCTGTTAATGAATTCATTTTACTAATAGGCTAAAGGAGAAAAACCATATGACTTTCTCTTTGAGTGCTGAAATAGATTTTACTAAATCCGACATCTTTTCCTAATTAAAAGTTTTAGTAAGTTTTGAAGAGAAGGAAGGTTTACAAACATAAAGAGCATAAGAAAGGAGCAAACATCACATTTAATGGTATAATAACAGAGGCCTCACTAGTAAAGGTATAAGGACACCTCCTATCCCTGGGATTAATCAAGGGAGTATTAGAGTCTGAGCCAAAGCAGTAAGATAAGATAAAGAAATGAGAGATGCAAATAGGGAAAGAGAGACAACATTATAATTGTTTAAGTTTGATAACATTGTTTGGCTGAACTATCTAAGAAGACTGATTTTTAAGAATTTATACTTAAGGTGCTGAATGCAGAATAGCAACCTTCCTACATATTAGTATCACCTAGTCAGGCAACCTGTGGGGAAAAGATGCTTATAACCAAAATATCTGTAAAATACATAAGAATAATTGCAGCTGGAAAATAGAAGAACTGGAAGGAAATTTTTGAGAGTTTCTTTTATAATCTTAGTATAGAAAAAACCCTCCTTAGCATATAACAGAGTTTATAATATGACACAAAAGACTGACAGATTTGACTAGATAAGAATTGTGAATGTCTGTACAACAAAAGACACCATAAAGAAAGTTCAAAGATGAGTGACAGACCCAGAGAAAATATTTGCAACTTGTATAACAGAGAAAGGATTTCTATCCAGAATATAAAAGACTTCTATCAATCAATCAGTCAAACAAGTGATAACAACCTGATAGAAAATGGTCAAAAAGTACTGGATTTGCTAGGATATGTTTGATGATGTAATAGACAAGCTGCCAAAATTCATTTGATATCCAAAAATATTTGTTCACTATCACCTGGCAGCTCTCCTCCAATCAGTGATTCGGGAACCCCAGCATTGCATCTTACACACTTAGCATCCAAGGTCAAAGTGTTCGAACTGAAGATACAACATGGACCTTGCTGTAATTGGTGCTTGTATTTCAGGAGGGGGAGATAGATTCAAGAAAAACAAAGTGAATTTAAAGAGCAAGAAAATTTCAGAGAGTGGTGAGTGCTAAAGGTGAGGATCATTATGGTGACTAGCAAAAGCTCTTCTAAGGAGATAACATTTGAGCTGTGACTTTAAGAATCAGAGCCAGCTATGTGAGAATCTGAGGAAATAGTCTTTTAGGCAGTCTGCAAGAAAAAAAGGCTTTGTGGTGGAATGAACTTGACTTATTTGAGGTGTCCAGAAAATGTTGGTTTAGAGGAATGATGAGAGTGGTGGTATCAGATATGGGGGACTTCAAAGTTATGTAGGACCTTATAGACAGAGCAAAGTTATTTGATCTTTATCCTGTGTGCAATGAGAAACTAAGATGTCAAGGTTCAGTAGTATCTGCATAACGATGCCAAATCAACACCCCTTCATGTTAAAAACTCTGAATTAACTAGGTATTAAAGGAATATACCTCAAAATAATAAGAGCCATCTATGATAAACCCACAGCCAACATCATACTAAATAAGCAAAAGCTGGAATCATTCCCCTTCAAATCCATCACTAGACAAGGATGCCCTCTCTCACCATTCCTATTCAACATAGTATTGGAAGTCCTGGCCACAGCAATCAGCAATCAAGCAAGAGAAAGATATAAAGCACATCCAAATAGGAAGAGAGGAAGTCAAACTATCCTTGTTTGCAGATGACATGACTCTATAAGTAGAAAACCCCAGCTTGACCAATGTGGCGAAACCCCTTCTACTAAAAATACAAAAATTAGCTGGGTGTGGTGACACGTGCCTGTAGTCCCAGCTACTCATGAGGCTGAGGCAGGAAAATCACTTGAACCCGGGAGGTGGAGGTTACAGTGAGCTGAGATTGTGCTACTGCACTCCAGCTTGGGTGACAGAGCAAGACTCCATCTCAATAATAATAATAATAATAATAAATCAGAGATGACACTAACAAATGGAAAAACATTGTAATACTCATGGTTAGGAAGAAGCAGTATTGTTAAAATGGCCATACTACCCAAAGCAACTTACAAATTCAATATTATTCCTATTAAACTGTTAATGACATTCTTCACAGAACTAGAAAAAACTATTTTAAAATTTATATGGAACCAAAAAAGAGCCTGAATAGCCAGGGCAATCCTAAGCAAAAAGAACAAAGCTGGAGGCAACATGTTACCTGACTTCAAACTATACTGCAGGGCTTCAGCAACCAAAACCACATGGTATTAGTACAAAAAGAGACATACAGAACAATGGAATAGAATAGAGAGCCCAGAAATAAGTCTGCATCCCCACAACCATTTGTCTTTGGCAAAGCTGACAAAAACAAGTAATGGAGGAAGGACTCCTTATTCAATAAATGATTCTGGGATAACTGGCTAGTCATGTGCAGAAGATTGAAACTTGGTCATTTTCTTACACCATATAAAAAATCAACTCAAGATGGATTAAAGATTTAAATGTAAAAACCAAAACTACAAAGTCTCTGGAAGACAACCTATGCAATACTGTTCTGGACATGGGAACAAGCAAAGATTTCGTGACAGGTGCCAAAAGCAAATGCAACAAAAGCAGATATTGATAAATGGGATCCAATTAAACTCAAGAGCTTCTGCCTAGGAAAAGAAACTATCAACAGAGTAAACAGACAACCTATAGAATAGGAGAAAATATTTTCAAACTATGCATCTGGCTTAATGTACAGCATGAGAAAAACAACAACCCTGTTAAAACTGGGCAAAAGATGTGAACAGACACTTTTCAAAAGAAGACATACATGTGGTGAACAAGCATATAACAAAAGCTCAGCATCACTGGTCATTAAAGAAATGCAAATCAAAACGACAATGAGATACCATCTCACACCAGTCAGAATGGCTATTACTCAATAGTTGAAAAACAACAGGTGCTGGGGAGGTTGTGGAGAAAAAGAAATGCTTATACACTGGGTGTACAAGTGTAAATTAGTTCAACAATTATGGAAAATAGTCTAGCAATTCCTCAAAGACCTAGAAACAGAACCACCATTCAACCCAGCAATCCTATTACCGGATATATACCCAAAGGAATATAGATAATTTTATCATAAAGACACATGAACACATATGCTCATTTCAGTGCTATTCACAATAGCAAAGACATGGAGTCAACTTAAATGCCATCGATGATAGGCTGGATAAAGAAAATATGCTGTATTTTGTATATACCAAGAAATACTATATAGTCACAAAAATGAATGAGATCATGTCCTTTGCAGGTACATGGATGGAGCTGGAGGCCATTCCCCTTAGCAAACTAATGCAAGAACAGAAAACCAAATACCACATGTTCTCACTTATAAGTTGGAGCCAAATAATGAGAACGCATGGACACATCGAGGGGAACAACAGACACTGAGGCCTACATGAGGGCGGAGTGTGGGAGGAGGGAGAGGATTAAGAAAAATAACTAATGGATACTAGGCTTAATACTTGGATGATGCAATAATCTGTATAACAGACCCTCATGACACAAGTTTACCTATATAACAAACCTGCACATGTACCCCTGAAATTAAAATAAAGAAAAAAGAGGGAAAAACAAGAAGCAATGAAGACAGCTTTTTTTTTTTTTTTTTTTTTTTTTTTTTTTTTTTTTTTTTTTTTTTTTTTTTTTTTTTTTTTTTTTTTTTT
>NW_016107354.1:8879030-8970015 GCF_001604975.1 Cebus imitator
CCCCTGAGTAGCTGGGATTACAGGCACGCAACACCATGCCCAGCTAATTTTTTGTATTTTTAGTAGAAACGGGGTTTCACCATGTTGACCAGGATGGTCTCAATCTCTTGACCTCGTGATCCACCTGCCTCGGCCTCCCACAAAGTGCTGGTATTACAGGCGTGAGCCACCATGCCCGGCTGTGAAGACAGCTTTTGGAAATGCTCTCTGAAGGCCGTTTTGAACAAATTTGTGCTAGTTCTCCACCTCCTCTTCAGGCTTAGATTTGCTGACTGAAGTCATTTGACAAGATTTCAGTGGAGTGGAATGTGTAAATGTTATGCAGAATGAATTACAGGTCTGTAGACATTCATTTCATTACCCTAGATTCTATTAGCAAAGTTCAGTTTATGGAGCAGTCCAAAATGATTAATGCCAGCTTCTTCAGGAATGTTTCAAATTCTGAGCTATAAATGGTTGTGGAAATTATTAAGAGATGTCCATTTTAGCCACTAGAAGGTCTACTTGTGATTTTGGAATGTGCCTTCACTTTCTTTTTAAACTGCAAACCAGACCAACAAATAGAGCACCTAACACAGTTCCCAGCCCACAGCCCAGGCTCAGTGCTGATGAAGGAATGCAAAAGTCGATTGTCAGAGAGTCCTCTAACCCCAGGCCTGCTTTGGATATGCTCCAGGAGAATGGTGCTGTGTCCCTGATACCTAGAGCAGCTCTTGGCACATGATAGGCAAGCAATCAATATCTTTGAATGACTGAGTGGATGAACGATGAGATTTTTCTGTACTTTAGCCACATTTTCACAAACAATGGAGCTGTCCATCCTTGTGGAACCCTTGGTTTGACAACATTGCCTTGGAAAAGTGGACCAAGGATAAGGACTGTTGTCATGGCAATCGGGCACCGCCCATACCTCCAGCTTCTATCCACATCCTCTTCCACCCTCAACCCAGTGCTGTGGCCACTGGCAACTTTTCCCAGGCCGCCTCCTCAAAGCTTTTACAAGTGCCGTTCCTCTTTGGGGAAAGGCCACATCTGTACTCACCCTTGCCTCACTGATTGGCTAGTTAACTCTTGCTTTTCTTTCAGGTTCCAGCTCAGATGTAGCCTCTTCCAGGGTATTTCTCTGACTCTGCACACTCTCCCCTCACTGACTACATAGGACTCCCGTGTCATATGCTCTTATGTACCATTTTTCACAGTGATTTTCAAAGTTTATAATTTTGTTCTGTAATTATTTTAAGACAGCATTGTGTAGTGATTAGAGCAGGAACAAACTCCTGCTGGGTTTAACTTCAGCTCTGCCATGTGCAAATGGCATGAACTTGGGCAAGGTATTTCACCTTTCTTTATTTACTTACTCATTGGTAGAAAGAAGATGACAACGCTACTGATTTTTAGGGTAGTTGTGACAATTAAATAAGCTAATAATTGTAAATGCCACTTTGAGTTGACCCCTTTTATTTGATGAGAGTGTGTCTCCTGTGCTAGACAGCATACCCCATGAGGACAGAGTCGGCATTAATTTTATGAAATAAAATTCTCATATTTGGTGGTGTCTGGTCTCTGGTAGGCACTCAGTAAATTTTTGTGAAAGAAATGAATGAAAAATCATAAACTTTTTTTCAACAAGCAGGTGCAAGACTAGAGAAGGAGGCCTGCTGCAAGGGTTGCAGAAAGGCCCATGCCTCCACCCTCAGTCTGGCTATCATTGCTAACATCACTAAGCCATGGCTGCTGGGCAATTGCTGGGAAAAGAAGCACTTTCAAAGCCAAATGAGCACCTACTTTCCGACACACTGTCAATAGCATCTAGTCCTGGCCCTATAGGTCCTTGAAGGATAAAATCTTTCTCAAACATATATATGTGGCTCTAATGAGATGTGTTAAAATGAAGCAGTGCTTTTCAAGTTTTGTATGAAAGCTACAGGATTTGTTAGAACATAGACTGCTGGCCCCACCCTCAGTAATTCTAATATTGAATTAGCTCCGGGTTGGATTTGCATTTCTAACAAGCTCTACTTGCAGCAACTCCTGTTGGTCCAGGGACTACGTTTTGAGAACCACTGAAATAGGGGAAGGTTCTTGACATGAATGGGGAAGGAGGGTGACTAATTTGACTCTAGGAGAGTGGTCACAGAGGTGGTGACATTTGAACTGCTCCTAGAAGGATGAGAAGGGGATAAGGGCACAGGTTCCCTGCAGGGCATGAGCAAGATGTGGAGAGATGAGAGTGTGTGTTTGGCAAATGATCTCGTGGGAAGAGGCAGAGGCTGCCAAGCCTGTAGCATTTCAGGGTCATTTATTCCTTATTCTTAGTCAGGATGGGGAGAGGTAGCCTGGGGAGAAGATGGACCTAAGAGAGGACAGGATAGGCAGGAAGAGCTTAAGCTCTTCAGCTTTGTAGTTAGACAGACTTGGTCTTGAACCTTGACTTCATCACTTACTACCTGCAGGACTTTTAACAAGTAATTTACTTTTTTCAGCCTCGATTTTCTCACCTGTGAAATGGGACAGAATAGGAACTGTTTCATAAAGTAACTGTGGACTAAGTGAGCTAATAGATATGAAATACTTGACTTTGTGTTTGGTCCATAGAGGATACTCTGTAACGGGAGCTATTGTCAGTATTAGTCATTAATTGGTCAGTCTAATGCAGAAATGACCACACTGAAGATATTTATACATCTGCCTTCCCCACCAGGCTGAGTTCCCTGGGCATGGTCAGTGACACCTCCTCAGGGATTTCTGCTCCCATGCAGGGCTCTCTGGGAGCAGTGTCAGGGAACCAGCAGACACGAGGAAGAGAAGCAGGATGATGAAGCCAGAGAAGCTGGAGGAAGCTTCTGCCTATGCCCCAGCATGACCTCAAACAGATGGCCCAGCCCAAGGAAACTGTAAACCCAAGCCCAACTTCAGGCTGCATTGACCCTTCCCAAGAGAAGAGGGCTTACCATGGTACAGTGAATACAGCAGTGAGCAAGACAGTGTCCTGCATTCATGGAGGTCAAGAAAGCTGAACCAGATGAGAAATCAGGTAGCTTTTCAAGGAGCTCATGGGTAATTATACTAGGACATGTGGGTTGGAAGTGCCTGCCATTGGGAACAATCCTCCTGGCGGAAGAGTCCAGTATACTGTTGGTGATTTGGGGATAAAGAGAAGGGCGCATGAGGTCCTGCTCTTTCTCTCTTCTATTCTGCAGGGTGTGAGCCTGTCCATGGCAAGCTCCAGCCAGCTCTGCTCCTCCTGCCCTACCTCTTACATGACCCTGCTGCCTAGTCTGCACGTCAACACCCAGAAGCCATCTTGCCCACTGGTATCAGCCACATGTTCTAATATCAACTGTATTGGAAACAAAGTTGAGATTTTTTTCTCCCATCTGCCTTGCTTTTCTTCTTCTTCCCCTTCCCCTTCCCCTTCCTCCTCC
The DNA here is from genome assembly GCF_001604975.1 of Cebus imitator. NCBI lineage: Eukaryota > Metazoa > Chordata > Mammalia > Primates > Cebidae > Cebus > Cebus imitator. Next base: position 8,882,456 of record NW_016107354.1, read on the forward strand.
TCCTCCTCTTCTTCTCCTTCTTCTTCTTTCTTCTTTCTTCTTTCTTTCTTCTTTCTTCTTTCTTCTTCTTTCTTCTTTCTTCTTTCTTTTCTTCTTTCTTCTTTCTTCTTTCTTCTTTCTTCTTTCTTCTTTCTTCTTTCTTCTTTCTTCTTTCTTCTTTCTTCTTTCTTCTTTCTTCTTTCTTCTTCTTCTTCTTCTTCTTCTTTCTTCTTCTTCTTCTTCTTCTTCTTCTTCTTCTTCTTCTTCTTCTTCTTCTTCTTCTCCTCCTGTTATTGCATCAGAGCTAACATGGAGTAGTAGGGTGCTATTTTGTGGCCCCTTAAACTCTCCAACAAAGGGAGTTAGAAAGGGTTAGGAAGTGCTATTTTAGATAAAGGAGATGAGAAAGACCTCTATGATGAAATGACATTTTGGTGGGAGTTCTGAAGGAAGTGAGGGAGAAAGCCGTGTGGGAGAAGAGTACCCCAGGGAGAGGGAGCAGCTTGTGCAAAGGCCTTGAGGCAGGCATTTGCCTAGTGTGTGTGTGAAACAGCAAGGGTGGCAATGTGGCTGGTGCATAGTCAAAGCAGAGGCAACAATTCTCAAGGATTCTTGGCTTGCTGTCCCGGGCAGGTATTTGTCTAGATTGGATAATAGGCACATTACAGTTCATAGCAAGAATAAATGCTTCATTCTGGTAGCCCACAAACTATTGTCTTGAGCAACCTGCAAGTTTCCCCACGTCTGCTTGGTGCCAGGACTCCCCTTTGAGGGCTAAGGGCTGGAGAGATGTGCCAGAGACAGACTGGAAGACACATGACATCCCTTGGGAAAGACTGGCTGGTAGGAAAGATCCACAAGACAGAAAGCAGAAGTGACCCTCAAGTTGAAAGGCTTGAACCTAGCTGGGTGATTGATTACCAGGAGACCACCCTGATTTTGTTCTCTAATTACGGTGTTTATTTGATGCATCACATTGGGCCTGAAACCCTTAATACCAGCCGGTGCTGTTCATTGTTACAATGTCCTAATTAAGCTTTGATTTATATGCTAATTTTATTCCAAGTGTGTTCAAAAGGGGAAAAGTTATTAGACTTTATTTTGAGATTACATTTTAATCCTGAGGTCTGCCGGAGAGCACCGTGTTTATTCTGTCGGCTTTTGTTTCCAGGATGTTGGTGGCAATTGTGATTATTTCCTTGGAGGGGAAGGATGATGAAGTGGTAAGGAGCTGTTTAGAGTTGGTGGGGCTTCTGCTAATTGGAATTATGTAACCTCTTGTCTTTGCCTTGACAGCTTTGCAATGAGGCTTGCCTTCACTACCCAGCTGCTTAGGAGGGTAGTGCCTTAGGGATGTGGCAGGGAACATTCGGAAGGAAGGCCATTACATGAGGGAGTGATTGGATTTTGGAATGTGAGGGGAAATTGGGCTTTACCACATGAGTCCCTGAAATTTGTAAGCATCACGCAAAAACCAGCAAGGGGAGCAGCTGGTCTTTGCTGCAGAAAAGATGTGTTTTGTTTGTTTTTATACTGTTGTTTATCCTAAGTGGCTGTCTCTTGAAATTCCTGTTCAAAGATTAAAAAGTCTCATGAACTGAATTATCTCTGCATCTTAGTAGGTTCACATGGCTTCATAAATACCCCGAAATTTTATGAAAAATAGGATATGCATCTGCACGTGTGCACTGTGCATGCGTGTGTTGTCCAGGGACAAGTCCAAAGTTTCTGTCAGATGTCCAACAGTACCAGCCCTTCAAAATGTTAAGAATCACAGGACTGGGGAACATCCAGCTTGGATCTCTAATTTAATTTCCTGAGACTGGATGTGTGGCCTGAAAACACAAATTACCAACCAGCAGTCCCTTTCCCTCTGCCCATCCAAATCACAGCTGCTTGCCTCCACAATGGTGCCCACGTTGAGAGGGCCATGGGAGCAAGAGGAATTGGGAGAGATGCTTACCTGAGCTCAGAGGCATGGCCAAGGACCCATTATCTTTCCTCTGAGTGATCTGAGAGTCCTGTTTGTCCCAACTTTTGAGGGAAGGGAAGAGTTGCTTATAAAATAGATGAGACTTCTACACAAACACTCAGAGACACACATTATTCAAAATCCTTTGTAACCTGGAGTGTGTGTACCTCCCATGTCAGCCTCAGTAAAGGGTCCTCCACTGGGCCTCAGCTTTTCTGATTGGATTTTACGTCTTTTAAATTTTAACCTCTTCTCCCGTCTCCCTGCTAACTAACAGACAATGGAATAAAGGTTTAACAGGAGCATATTCATTTCACTTTCTCCTTTTGTGACCTAGTATAGGTCTGTGGCTCAATATATATTGCATCTGACATCTTTAGTTTACTCTAACATTGATCGAGCACTTATGTGCTGAACATTTTACCAGCATCATCTCATTTACTACTCTCCCAAATCTTCTAGTGTACATTCTAATATCAACCATATTATACACATGGGGGAACTAAGGGCCAGAGAGGTTAAGGGCTGCTTTGGAGTCACATATCTAGTATGTGCTTAGCTGGGATCCAACTTGGGTCTGCAAGGCTCTAAGCCTATGGTCAGAACCACTATGCTGAACTGTGTCCTCTTGGATTCAATTTCTCCTTCTGGTTTATTTTTTATTTTTTATTTTTTTTGTGAGGCAGGGTCTCACTCTGTCACTTAGGCTGCAGTGCAGTGGCATGATCATAGCTCACTGCAGCCTCCACTTCCTGGGCTCAAGCAATCCTCCTGCCTCTGCCTCCTGAGTAGCTAGGACTATAGGCACATGCCACCATGCTCAACTAATTCTTTTACTCTTTTTTTTTTTTTTGTGGAGATACCATCTCACTATGTTTGTCCAAGCTGGTCTAAAATTCCTGGGCTCAAGCGATCCTCCCACCTCAGCCTCCCAAAGTGCTGAGATTACAAGTGTGAGCCACCACACCTGGCCAAAGGCCCTATTACTTCATAAGTGTCTCTCCTTTTCAAAATTTTCTGCGAGGCCATCCACCCATCCCCCTGGGTATGAGGACATGAAGAACGGATCAACCCCTCCAATCTAGGCTTATATTTTTTCTCAAGGGTACCAAGAACTGGTTTGTAAGAGAACAGGGCAATGCCAACTAACTTCAGAAAGAAGGTGACCTCCAAAATGGTCAAAGGGCTCTCATTTTCTCAAGGTGCCTTGGCTCTGCACTGGTTCTCAGTCTTGAGTCATCTAAGCCTTTCATCTGACCTAGTTGAATTATGATGTGGCTTCAGAAAGTTTCTAACACCTGCTTCTGATACATGTATCTTAAGCGCCTTTGCTATTCTTTGCTGCTTGCCTATATTTTTAGCTTTGCACTTCAGGTTCTGTCAGCTTTTCTGCAGAGTTAAAATGCCCCTGCTCACTTTTGCTGCTCCAAAGGAAGAATATTTGCTATCTCCACAGATGATAACCCTGGGATGGAAAAGATGTCTGCTTTTCTAAGGCTTCTAGGTAACCTATAAGAGTTACAGTGAAAACGTCTCATTTTAAATTTTTTAAAAATCAAGTTTTACCTTCCTACCGTATCATGAGGAATTATTTTCCTGTTTCTTTGCTTATCTTTCCACATGCGTATAAATTTTACTTAGTCAAAATGGTGGCATGCATTTATTTTGTTTATATTTTATGTTGTGAGTAGGAATTTCACTAGCTACATACTCAAGTGTGCAAAGATGTTCATTCTATTTTTCTATAACTTTATTTTGAACCCCCTTTATACCCGATGGTGAAAAACAAAGAAACAAAAAACCCACAGATCAGTTCCATGGAAACTTAAACCATCCAAAGTTTTCCTAGGTTCTGTGAGAGTTCATTCAGTTAATTGAGGGTGTTCTGCCTCCCTTCTTCCTGTTGGGATGTGATAAATTCCCAGGGGCCTTATAGGACATCAAGACCTCAATTGTGAGTGAGGAGCCTTCTCATTCTGATTAGCCAAAGTCCAGTTAAGACAAACAAAACCAAACATATAATAGGAAAGTGAATACATGGATATAGAAGGGCTGAGATGTCAAAGAGGGAGCAGGATTAGTTATGGGGGAAACTACTATCATCATGAGGGTTTGAGGGAATGAATTGACTGCAGGGTTGCAGGGCCCAGAAGCCAGGACCCTAGGGCTAGAACCAGGGCAGAGGCTGCCTGGCTGGAGCTAGAGGACTGTGTAGGGAGGGTTTGTTTGGTGGGAGCTAGAATCATGAAAGAGACACAGACACCTGCAGTGGTGGAACTTTACTCAAGGGAGGAGGAATGAGAGCAGGAGTCCCCTGACCTCTCCTGATTTATACTTCAGCCTCTCTACTTCAAGTATGAAATCATGGAATCATGCTGGGGCAGGGGCTGTGGGGACCATCTTTCTGAGCTACCTTAAGGAAGTGAGCCATGGGTTTTCTCGACTTTCAAGTTCCCCCAACTATGTTTTGAAAAATAATTTTCACTCTTTCCTGGGATTGGACTTGGGGGTGGAGGGAGGGATGATATGAGATGATGGGGTGAGGGCATGGGGCCTTGTTCTCCGAGAACCCGCCAATACCTAACACTTAAACTTTATTTCCAAGTCTTTAAGAATTGTAAGAAGAAAATAATAAAACTTAAGCTAACATCTCAAAATTCTATTTGGCCACATTTACAGGGATAAATGTTAAAAGGCCCTTAATCATTAGTTTACGGACATTTAGTTGGTTTTCAGCATTTGACTGCCAGTTTGATGGTGGGCATGCTTAAGGAGGCAACAAAATTCCCACCTGGTTCTGTGCCTTTGTTCCTGACCCTGTGCCTTTATCCCCTGCTGACCCCCCATGAACCTTGGAGGCAGCATGAAGAGGGGCTTAGGGCACTTCAGCCCTATTCATTGGCAAAGAGCTGGGCCTTCTCCTTGGCTTCCATTTTGCGCTTGTTCTCCCTACCTCCTGGCCTTGACTTTTTGTCTGCTTCTTTCCAAATCCTGGCTAGAGATGTGGCCTCTCCTTTTCAGCCCTGGTCCTTGTCTCCCACTATCTCTTTGGCTCTTGTCCTCTGGTTATGCCATTTTTGGCCATCTCAGGTTACCTCCTCAGAGGGAGGAATGACCTAAGAAGAGGGCTTCAATTCTTAAGGCTCATCTTTCAACCCCAAACTACAAACAGTATCTCCAAACTCTGTTTTTCAAATTATGTTTAATTGAAATTAAAAGGAATATCTGATCAGTTTAGAAGATGTGGAAAACACAGAAAAACAAATGGAAAAAATGGAAGTTACCCCAAGTTCCACCACTCAAAGGTAACTGCCACAAATTCCATGAGAGGAAAGGACTTGGCTTATCTTGTTCTTTCTGGTAACCCCAGGGCCCAGGTACATAGTAAGTAAGCTAAGTAAATGTTGCTAAATTAAACAATAACTTTTGGAAATTTTTCCATTCCTATGTATTTTTATGAAAATAGAATCATACTATACCTACTATTTTGTAACCTACTTTTTTGTGTAGCAATGTATCATTAACATTTCCCAAATCAATAAATGTTCTTCCACATTATTTTAATAGTAGCATGGCATTCAGTTATAAAAGCAGACCATAATGAATGTAAATAATACCTTAATGTTATATAATTAGGTTTTTATTTTCTAAATTTTTATTCTTCCACACAACTTTATATTTTTGTACATATATGGGTGCACAATTGTTCAGGTCAAAGGGCACATACATACATTTTCAGGGTGTTCCATGCATCCTACTTTCTAGTAGGTGTATACATTTCTAGAATGAATTATACTAGAATGTTCATTCCATGAAGCAAGGATTTAGTTTATTTATTTCCTGCACCATAGTGAATCTAGCCTAGAGCAATGCCTAGCACAGAGTAGGTTCTTAATAAATATTTGTTGGATTTGTTTCCTTTTGTCCTCACCAGTAATATTTAGCTACTTTAAAAACTTTTTTTTCAGTCTGATAGCAAAAATAATGGTCCCTACATTTACCAATCGCAAACTCATCACACCCTCTGCCCCCCAAATGACCTAAATATTTAATAACTGTTCTCAGAACCAAAGCTAAACAGAAACAAGGTCTTGTGGAGCCAGAATCTCTGGGTTCAAAGATTCCCTGGCATTCGACATGCTATCACCTGTACCCACTTACATATCACTTAGAACCAAGCATCCCATCCCCATGGGAGATTTCTGCAGATAAGGGAAGGCAATGAGATTCATGGTAACAGCATTCATACTGCTATTTTTCTCCAAGAAAAATACATCTTTGGTTTTTTTGTTTTTGTTTTTATACAAAGCTAACCTACTGACCCAGAAAAAAAGAGAGTTTTTTTAAATTTTCTCTGAGGATTTGGACTACGTGGGCTTCTGTTACCCAACCCCATGGGAGAAGACAATGGCATTGAGTGCTGGTGTCATCAGACTTCAAAGACGTCTTGAGGAAGGACTTGTGTGAGGGGTGTTCCCTGGGGCTCTGTGGGTGCACTGCTCTGTGTGTGTGTGTGTGTGTGTGTGTGTGTGTACATGCATGTGTGTGGCTGCAGTCAGGGAGTGCCCATAAGGAGGTAGCCAGGAATCCATCCCAAAGAATCTAAGTGAGAGTTTTCTTCTGTGTGTCCTTGCTCAGCTTAGCCTGCTGGGCTTTGAGTAGTTAGGAGGCTGCTGGACACACTGTGAAATGAAAGGAATTTGCATTGACTTCCAGGCCACTTTCATCTGATGCCACAGGGGGGAAAAAAAAAACAAACACAACAGAATGGGTCCCCGATTTCAATGGAGAAACAAGACACTGGAAATGCAAATATTTCCAGTGTGCTATGTAAAGGAGCCAAGCCAGGGTCCCCACACCTGTCTTCTCAGGGAAGGTCATGATCCACACACAGGAAGCTCGGGTAGGCGGACCTCATCATCAAAGCAAAGAGCCTTCCCTTTGAAGAATTCATAGAAACAAAATGCCAATGAAGAGTCACACACCCAAGAAACAAACGCTATTCAGATGGAGTAATAAGCTTCTACTTGTAGAACACACTCTTAGTTTATCACAGCACCTTTCCCCTGGCATTGTAATTGTTGTTTTATAAACAATCCCTAGACAACAGCAAGCACAGATGATATCTCTGTCTTTAGAAAATAAATTTTTAGATAATAAACTTGAGGCTCAGGAGTTATAGTTCTTTACCTAGATCATAGAAATCGTAAATGGAAGAGCTGGAGCTTAAACCAGGCAGTGCAGAAAGTCTCCTCGTGGCTTCACTTGATAAAACAGCAGCAGTAGCAGCTGTGGCAATATTTATTCCTATTTTTTTCAACATCCATGTTCGAGATACTTTCTCAGTAGTATTTGAGCTAGAGTTTAGAGAAGATTTCAACAGTGGTTAAGATCAAAGCCTCAACAGTCAGACTACTTGAATTTGAATCCCAACTTCACCCCTAACTAGCTGTATGACCTTGGAAAAGTCACTTAATTTATCTGTGCTTAATTCCTTTTCTGGAAAATATGGATAATAGTAGTATCTGTCTTATGAGCTAACTGTGAGGATTAAATGAGTTATTATATGTAAGGGATGTAGAACAGTGCCTGGGACCATAAGTGATACGGAGGTGCTGGCTAAGATCACCACTGGGCCTGCCTGTTGTTGCCTGCGGTACACAGCACCTTCCTCACCTTACACCTTAGTACACAGATAAGGCTGACCTGCCTTAGCCCTACTGCATTAGTGGCCTTGGTTTGATGAAATGCATGTAGCCTCTCCTAATTGCCTTAGAGGTGAGCACTTGACCAAGAGAGAGGAGATAACCCGTAGGTTAGCTTGGCATGTTGAAATGACCTGGGCCATCAGACCCTCCTCTGATACCTGAACTAGGCTGACTTCATTGGCAGTGAGAACTGAGGATGAGAGAGTGGGCTGAGTCTAAGAGAGACAGCATCTGTCCTTTTTTTTTTTTTCCATCTCCACATCTCTACTGTAAGCTACCATTGTCTCTTGACAGGTGGCTTCAGTGACCTTCTAATTGGTTCCCTGCTCCCTCTTTTATAATCTAGTCTCAAAAATGCAGCCAAGGCAAACTTCGGAAAATATAACTGCTTAAAACTCTCCAGGGGCTTCCCATTGCATTTAGAACAGGCTTCTCTGATTCAATCGTGTAACACTGTTTCATTATTTGCCATTTCCTAGCCACACTGGTCTCTTGACTACATCAAACACATTGTGGTCTCCGGGACTTTGCACTTGCTCTTTGCTCTTTCCTCCCCAAACCTTCACTTGGCCAGTTCCTCCAGGTCTAATGTGAATTGTCACCTCCTCAGAGAGGCCTTCCCTGGCTACCTTATGAAATGCTGCTCTCCCCAACTTCAGCCAGTATCATATCACCCTATTTCACTTCTTTTGTGGCAATCATCATTACTATCAAAGATTATCCAGGTCACATATTTTTGTTTCTGTGTTTAATGACTGGCTCTGCTGCTAGGATACAAATTCCTTGATGGAAGGAGGCTCACCTGTCATGATCACTGTGGTATTTTCAATAGTGAGGATAGTGTACTTGATAAATATTTTTTGGATTTGTTTTACAATTTCAGTTTCAACTCCATTTCCAGTATACATATGCCCCTCTTCTTTTCTTAAGATACGTTGAAAATCAAAACAGCCTACTGAAATAAACTGATGCTCTCCTCCATATTTGACTCCTCCACAGCCTAACTGATTTGGTCATGCTACCCGTGGGTGTTTCTCTGCAGGCCTGTTTTTATAGCATCCTCCCATGCTTGCATAGGTACCAGCCCCTAGAGGCAAGAAAAACAGAGCCAGCCCACCCTCTGCTTCCAACCCTTGCCAACTGACAATAAACTCCCTCCCAGCTACTGTCTATTTCAGACAATGCGGCATTGTCTCAACCCATCCTCACTTGGGTAAAGGAGCTCCTTCCTTCTACTCTAGTTACTCAACCATGACGGTGCTGAGTAAAGGATGTTAACAGAAATGTTTGAGGAGAAGCTGCCAGGGGTAAGAGGAAGACAGAACCAGAGTGTCCCAGCCAGTCCCTCCTCCCCACCACAGCCATTCTGCAGATGAGGATACTGAAGTCCAGAGAGGAGCTGGAAGTGACTTCCACTAAGCCACCCTTCAGTGAAGTTGCAGAAAGGTGGCAACATAAAATGGGGACTGCAGGCTGCCTGAGAAACAGTTACAAGATAGGTGGGGTGATGACTTTTCTTCAAATAGAAATCTCTAATTTTGCTATAATTGGCATTTACTATTTTCAGGAGTGAAACTTCAGCTGATTCCCATAGATCCTGAATAAGAGTCATATTTAGTAGGATAACAACAAATTGGTTTTGTAAATGACTGTGGATTAGATCCATCCATTCTTCATGCTGTACCACCCCGAGGACAAGTTATACCTGGCTTATTCTCCAACATAACTTCAGTGCCAGTACAACTCCTGGGACAAATTTGTTGGATGAATGAGCCCCGAGTCCCTGTTTTGAAAACTTACTATCTGTTCAGATCTATGCTAAGCATTAAGAGGAATAAAAAAGAAGAAATAGATACAGCCTATTCTCTCCTGCAGCTTTAGATCTGGTTGTAAAAGAAATACTGCAAACTAGCTTTGTGATCAAAGGCAAGTTACTCAACCTCTCTGATCCTGTTTTTTCCTCTTAACTCCCTCATAAAATAAAGATGACAGTACCTACCCCATAGAGTTATTGTGCAGCTTCAATGAAGTCAAGTATTTAAAGCAACTGATGTGTTTTAGAGTTGTTCAATAAATTGAAGTTTATAGTTCTATCAGTGTAAAATATTGGCTATCTATAATTCAAGTTATTTTTGACAACTAAACTTCTTTGGTAGCTCCAGGCTTGTCCCTTAAATTTAGTCAATTTATTTGAAAAGCATTCTAGCATACTGAAATTTTTCCTGCTCTATAAAACCTTGGTTGAATTCAGAGTCAGCATTATGATGGATTCATGTAGTTTAATGAATGGATGAGATGTGTAAGATTGATTGTCCATTCACTAAATGGTCCCCGCTCACCCAGACCTTTTGTTTTGTTTTTTTTCCTAGGTCTATTGGTCTCCTCTCTTGCTGTCGGATTATTGTCTCTTAATTCTTACAGTTGTCAGTTTTTCCAATTAGGTAGGGACCTAATTTGTTGTGGGCTTGAAAATGAATTAACTGGCCTCATTTAAAGTGTGAATAAACCAAGAGCATCAGACTCTGAATGAGGACCTTAGAAGGCTATGGACTTTACTACAAACCTTTGCATCATCTGTTTTGACTTCTCAGAGATTTCCTGTTTCTTTGCATGTTCTCATCAATGATATGTTGGACAGACATGAAAGTTCTTGGTTTGTGTAGGCATTCAATAAAATTTATTAAATACATGCTCCATATGAAGAAGCAAGAAAATGTAATCACATGTATATAGTATATCATAAACTCAAGTGGTATGTGTGAGGGTAAGGGTGAGGTTAAGGAGTACAGAGTGAGGTTAATTTGGATGTGGAAGAGACTAATTGAGCAAAGTTTTCAAGGAAGAGAAAGATGTTGGGTAAGGATAAAGTTGGTATCATGCAGGGGTATAGGAAAGAGAAAGAGTGGATGTTCCTCTGCCCTTGCTATTTCCATAGGCTTGTTTCTTCCCAGGATGATGTGAACAAGATATTTCTAAAGGATTTACTAATCCATCCACCCAAATATTCAATGAGCATCTCATGTGCTTGTTTCTTTTCCAGTAGTGGGGAATAGGTAGAGAAACAAGAAATAACTTCTGCATTGAGGAAGCTCTTTTTGTAACTCAAGTAAAAAAACCATCTAGATATACATGATTTGTTTCCCTCAACCCCTAATCCATTAGAAAGTCTTGTTGATTCTGACTCCAAAGTATTCCTCAACTCCATCCATTTAGTACAATCCTGGTCTAGTGAACTCTTGCCTGGACTATGTAATCACCTCCTAAGTGAACTCTCTGCTTCTATCCTTGTCAATTCTCCGTGAAGCAGCCAGAGTGATCTATTTAATCACATTAGGTCACTTCCAAACAAGAACACTCCCATGCCTCTAGCAACACTTGGGATAAAATCCAGTTGCCTTTCTGTGGACTCAGGCTCTATATGATCTGGCTCTGCCTACTGTCCAATTCCGTCCTGCACCGCTCTTGCCCTCAGTCAGTATGCTACAATTTCATTGACCATCTTTTTGTTCCATGAGCACAGCCAGCTTGTAGTTCTGCCATCGGCCTCATGGCCTTGGCACTAGCAGCTGCCTCTTCTGGAATGTTCTTCTTTTTGATCCTGTATGACTGTATCCTTCTCATCATTCAATCATAGTTTAAATTTCTTCTTCTCAAAGAGGTCACCTGCAACTACCCAAATAAAGGTAGCACCTTGTCATTCTTGTATCATCTTATTTTTATTTTCTGCAGAGCTCTATGCTGTCAAATTATCTGGGTTAAATATTTATTTATTTTCCATCTTTTCCCACAGTCACCATGAGAGGAGTGACCTTCCCTACCTGGTTCATTGCTGTATCTCAGAATGTTTATTAAGCAATAAAATTTACTGCAGTATTGAGTGAATTATCATTGAATGAATGGCTAGTAGGACATAAATATGAAAAGAAATGATTATAGTCTGACATGGCAAATGCTGTAAAAGAGATGGCAACAAAGTACTATGGGGTTCCAGAGCAGAAGACAACCACTTCTGACAAGCATTTTGAGGGAAAATTCTTGGTTTTGGGTCCCCCAAAGGTAATGAAATTTCACCAGTCCAAAAGAAAAAAAAAGGTTAAAAATGCATTTTCCATCTTCTTTCCTGGTCTGCTGGTCAACTGACTCTGTGTCCAATTCAGAGAGAGCTAAAGACATAAGAGGACATTTTTGCACTTAAGATTTCACCTCTCTGATGCTCAGCTTATGTAAGACAGTCTCTAACCTCAATTTACCACTATGTCTGCTTACCAGAATTCTAAAACTGGTTACTTCTTCCTCCAGTCTTCTCAAGGTTGAATGGATAGTTTTCCTAAAATTAGAGGAGAAAAAGAACACACTTTAATTTCCTAAAGTGTTTCGCATTCACTTGCTTCGGATAGTCCCTAGCACTGAAGGAAGGCAATGTGGCTATTCTTGTTCTGAAGACAAGAAAAGTGAGGAGCAGCAGAGGGCTCAGTTTCAGGAGTCAGAAGCTACACTGAGTAAGTACTTTTGCCTGCCCTCTTTTTATTGTGTGCTACAAATGTCTGACATTGCTTAAACATTCTAAAGTCCCTTTCTTATTTGCCGCCATTGATTGACCCGTGACTTGTCCCCAAGGTCAACAGTCAATCAGAGTCTCTCATGAAAACTTTAACCAAGTTCCAGAGGTTATCAGCAAATTCTATTGGGTGTTTTCACTGAGAGATCCTGATGTAGACAGTTGAACTGACAGTCATATTAGGCCATGAGGAAAGTGAGTAGACAGGAAAGGAGATAAGGTACATTCCCCCTAGAAGGCATAGGGGAGTTTCTACAATCTCTAGGCCTGTGGTTCCATTCCCTGAGGGACCTGGTTATACTCTGGTTCCTCTTTTTCAATATCTGAAATTGAAGTAACCCTATCTTTAGGGATACTGTCAGGTTTGAGGTTAGGATCTCACATGGGTAATTGGCTATATTTAAAAAAAATAAGTCATTCTTTATTGAGGCAAAAACTGTCTTGCAGTTGGCAGGTGTTAAGGTCTTTGCCACTGCAACTCTCACTTGGGATCACTGTGTTTATGTGTGTGTGAGAGAGAGGTGGGGGAGGGAGGGAAGAAGAGAAGGAGAGAGGGAGGGAAGGAGAGAAAGACAGAGAGAAAATTAGAGAGAGAGAGAGAATTAGAGAGAGAGAAACAGAGATCAGAATCTCCATGGACCAGACTCTGCTCTCCTGGATCCTAGCATGCAGTTGGGACTAAGGCAGGTGGCATAATGGCAGAAGAGAAAGGTAGCTGTTTTAGAAAAATGTTCTCCAAATTGCCCACCCCTAGTAGGTGAAAGATTGTTGCATAGAGCGTTGGGTTGAAGCTATCTATAAAAATAAGCCAACACCTACCAGTACTGGGCTTGGGGAAACACACACATATGTACCAATGGCTTCTAGGCTTATGATCAGGCTACAAATTTGGTCACCTTGTTGTGTCTGCTCCTTGGATTTGCCTGGCAAATCATCATTATTCCAGGAAGAAGATGTATTATGCAGGACTCTTTACAGAAACAGAGCCAGTGGAATATATACATATATAGAACTCCTTCTTCCTTAGGACACCCATCTTTTTCTTAAGGCTTTCAATGGATTGGATGAAGTCCACCCACATTAGGATGGATAGTCTGTTTTACTCAAAGTCTACTGATTTAAATGTTAATTATATTTAATGGAATACATTCCCCAAAACATCTAGAATGGTATTTGATGAAAAAAATGGATACCATAGCCTAGCCAAGCTGACACACAAAATTAACCATCACAGGGGCAAAGTGGGCATATTGATAAAAGTCTTTCTCTGCAAGGTACATTCTTGTTTACATAGTTTGTGCTCATCTGTGATTACATCAAATCCTTATGACATCTCTGTGAAGAAGAATATAGCTTCCCTGCTTTATAGATGAATGAATCTAGTTTCAGAGAGAAGACTACACTGCTGATGATGGTGGAGAGGGGATTTCAGTCCAGGTTGTATATCTCAGGCATGCATGCTTCTAACTATATCACCCTCCTTATGACTGGATTCATGATGTCATTTTCCTATCATGCCCCTGCTGGTCTTCTTCCTTGCATAAGCTCGGGGGGACTTTCTTGCAAGCCTCTGAGCTGACTGGCTCAGAAAGAGCATGGGTTTTATTTTGTAGCTCTGTCTTGTGAGCAGCTTCAGTGGGCCCCTTTGGGGCAGGGCCCAGGAGTGTAATATATGTGGATGTTTCTGAGTGAGCATGAGCTTACACCCCATCAGCAATTCCCTCTGCCATCCCTTCATCCTACAGCTGGGCCCCCTTTCTCCCACCAGACCTGGAGAATGATGGTCAGAGCTGGCAGGGATCCAGCTGGGTACTGTCTGGTCCTCATCAATCCCTCCTGCTCTGACGGCAGATAAATGTACCTCCTTTCCTGAGCCGCAATCTCCTCCTGACTCCCAAACAGGGGCGCAGCAGCAGGATTAGCCTTCTACTTTGGTGTGTGTGTTTTAAGCTCCATTTCTAATAAGATGTCTGTGTACATATCACCCTGAGAATCCTGGACCCACCTGATCTTCACCAGATGGTGGCATAGAAAGATCTGCCTGTGGCTGTGGACAGGCCCTGTAGGCTGGTGCACCTGGAAACTTCGGAAAGGCCAGGCTACTCTCCTGCCAAGACCAGTAGGATTTCCTGCTTTCTCACCGGGCACCCTGTGTGATGGGGCAAGTTTTGATTGGATGATAGGATTGGAGGGAAATATGAAGTCTTCAGAGAGAGAAGGGGAGTGGAAAGAGAGAAATGTCCACTCTAGTGCCTCTCCAGACATATCTGGTCTCCCCTTTGACTCTATGTCTTTGGACCTGATATAAACTTAGAAGAGGGGAGATTTTTTTTCAGCAGTTCAAGTCTTATTTGCAGTACTGGGTTCCTGAGATCCTCTCATGTGGGCACTTAGGTACTAGGGCACTCCATGAAAGAGATATAAGGAACATGTGGAGCACAAGCCTCCCAGATTCTAAAATGTCCCTGGGTAAGACAAGAAGAATGAAGAACTGCCTGGAGATGGGTCACCTTGGGGATGGGATGCATCGCCCTCTAGGTTACAGAAGGTCTGTCTGTTAGGTGGCCCAGGGATTCTTGTTCTGCATGTCCAGGAAGCAGAAATGGGTCTTGCATGGAGGCAGATTTCAATTGTTGTTGGAAAGAACTTGCTCTCAACCAGAGCTCTGCAACCGGAAAGGTAATAAGCACTGTCATGGGGGTTTCAGAGAGCTCCACGGAGAGAGGTTTTTGGACATAGGCTGGACAGCTCCCTGATGGGATCCTGTCCAGGGGATTCCTGGATTTAGTGGGAGGCTGAACCAGGTGACCCGAGGCATCTTCTGACTCAGTTGTCCAACGATGCACGTCTTCTTAAAGTGTCAGGTGCGTCTGTCCCACAGAAGAAGGGCGCTAGCAGGCAGGATTGGCATGTCTCTGCCTGGCAGGGCCTGCCATCGAATTGCAGCAGCTCTGGAGAGACCCTCTCTCTTTCTCTGGTCCCCTAGCCTGGGAAAGGACTCGGGACCCTGGAAGGGGACCAGGGTGGCGAGGCCACCGATTGGCAGCCAGGCGCCATGTGAACTGCACTGGTTGGCTGGCGGGAGGGAGGAGGAGGCGGTTTCCTGGGTAACGGGAGGGCAAGGAGCGGCTGCAGCGGCAGCGGCCGCTGCTGAGAAGCGCGGGCCGGAGTGCGGTGCGAGACCGGCAGAAGGAGGCGGCTCCGCGAAGCCGGCGTGGGCGCAGGTAGGAACCCCCTATGCCGCCTCCCCCAGGTCGGGTCGGGCTGGACTGCCCAGCGGCAGGACCTGCCTGGGAAAGTTTGCGGCGCAACTGGATGGGCAAGGAGGAGAGGACTTGGTGATGCTCTGTGCTGAGCTCCGGGGCCCAGGGCAGGGCTGGGAGTGCCTTTGCGGAGAGAGCCAGCCTCTCATTGATAGGCTCCGGGTCACACACCTCTGCTCCGGGACCCTGACCGAGGACCAAGGCCTCTGAAGCCGCCCGGCCGCAGCATAGATACTGGGCCAGCGGAGGCACAGCCGCCCGTGCATGATGACTACCGGGGGCCCTTGTTCGCAGATGTACTGGGAAACTCTTCCCCAGCAGATGCGGGGCTAGGCGTGCTGTGCCGGCCTTCGAGGCTGCTCTGCAGGCTCGGAGGCGCACTTTTCCGGCCTCCAGCGACACTGTGCCCACCCCCATCCGGAGTGGGTGTGTGTCCCTCTGGGTGTACGTGCCTGAGGCTGTGCCACCTCCTGTGCGTGTTCTTGTGTTTCCGCATGTCTTGTTTGCGTGTCTCTGTGGGTTTCCCTCTGCGTGATTGTGTCTCTGGGTGTAACCCCGAGTCTGGGTCCCTCTGTGTTTGCTGCTGGCATGGGTGACTGTGAACGCCCTCTCCAGGTGCTTGTGTCTGAGTACCGCTGTTTGTAGATCCTTCTGTCGGTGTCTCTGTGTTTTCGGTCTGCATGTGTCCTCCTCTCTGTGTGCTAGTCTCTAGTGTATCTATGAGCATGTGTGTTTTCTGTCTGCGCCTGTTTTCTAGCTACGTCTGTCTCTGAATGTAGGTCTAGTAACCTGTCTGCACAGGTCCCTCTCTGCGGGGTCGTGCTTCTTCGTGTGTGATCCGAGCTTCTGGGGGTATCTGTGTATATGAATGTGCGTCTGTAAGTCTGTCTGCATGTCTGCAAGTGCCTGCTGTGCCTGTGTCAGTCTGTGTTTCTTCTCTGTGCCTGTCTGTCCATATGAGTGTATGTGTTGGTGAGGGCGGTGTAGGTGTATCGGATCCGAGCCGAGCTGGGGGCAACTAGGCCAGGCCTGTGGTTTCCCTGGCTCTCGCTCTCCCACGCTCCGGTTAGCTGCGGGCGGCGGGCTGGAGCGCGGGCGGGGAGGGGGCGCCGGAGCGCTGGGAGCCACGGTGCCTCCCGGGTGTGCGCTCCGCTGAGCCGGCTCCTTTATTGCTGGTAAAGGGACTCAGGCAGCGGCAGCGGCAGTGGCAGCCCTCGTCGCCCAGCTGGGGCCCTAGTGACTTATTTTTGTGTGTGATCCTTTCTTTTCTTCAGAGAAGAGGCGGGTGCACGTTCCGCTCGCTCTCCGTGAGCAGATAAAGGCGCCAGGGTTGGCGGCTGGGTCAGCCCTCCCTCCCCTGCGGCTTAGCAGAAGTAGCCGACTCGCGGGCTCCATTTGGAAGCAAAAAAGCCCCTAGATCAGAAACTCAGCCCAGAAACCACCATGCCTCCTTGGGTCTCTTTCATACCTCTTATGTAACTTATTTATGGATTGATTAACGAAAAGCTAGATGTTCAAGAAGCTCTTCTGTTTCCCCCATTGGCACCAAGGATTAATTAAAAATGCAGCGTTGGTGGTGAGTGTTAATTAGACCATTGGAAAAACGGATGCACCCCTCTTTTAGAAGCTTAAGTCCAGGTATAAGATGAAACAAGTCAGGCCCCTCAACCCCCCAACCTTTAATCCAGATTTAAAAACCAGTTTCCCCAGTCCTGGCTGCCACTGGAAAGAGGGAAAAGGCCAAAGGGGCTTTGCCTTATTTTGAAAACTTTGGAAAAATCTAAGGATACTTTGCCAAAGCTGGGCTCACAATTCAAACAGACATGGCAGAAGGAGTAAGTTGTACCTAAGAAGGCCTGGCCTATGACTTTCCTGGTACCTGGAATCCTAAATTGGCATTTAACAGGGAATGAAGTTTCACTGCAGGAAGGGACTTCAGCGGGTCCCTCTGAAGGATGCTTCTACCTCTAAGACTAGGAAGCTCTTTACTGTACCCCCTATATACTGGGCTATACCTCCAAACCAGTCTTTAACCTTTCCTCCCCCCACACCCCGCCCCAGGGGTTGCCCAGAGGAAGAAGGATTTGGGCAGATGTGGAATGGGAGTTTGAAGCCTTTTGGAGACTGTACCTGGCAGGAAAAAGCCTTAGCAGTGTGTTCAGAATATCTTCAGTAAGGCTGGGCTTGTCTTCTGAACTTTTAGGGGAAGCCAGAGCTTGCCCACAATGCTCCCCACTCATCTTATGGTGCAGGCTGGCCAGGCCTTCTCCTTTTCCCCCTTTCCCTTGCAGCTGCTCCTGGCTGACTTATGGCACAGAGAGGAGAAGCTGCTGATATATTGCTGCATTTAGGGATCAATCCAATAAGCATGTTCACTTCTCAACAATTCAGTGAAATGTTCCCTTAGTCCTTTCTTTCAGCTCATTTTCATTCAAGTGTATTTAAACATCCTGAGATTTCACTGGCAGTAAAAAACCAGAGCTTTTACATCAGGGCATACACTCTTGAAGTCCCTTCTGCCCAGTCAGGAAACAGACTGGATATGGCAGTTAACTAGCTGACAACAGTGTCCTTGCTTCTCTTCTTTCTCCTGTGACCCTCTCCTCTCTGGCTCCAGCATAAGGACAGCAACAGCCCCAGAACTGGTGGAAACTGACTCCCAGAAAAAAACAAAAGGCTCACAGGAGGTGTTGAGCATCCTCCCACTTCCTGCTGGTTGGGAGGTATTTCCGTGGCGAGAGCATCTGTCCCCATGTGCACTCGGGGTGGGTGCGCCGGCTGGTGTGATGGGATGTGACAGGGTCTCACCCGGGAGAGAGCTCCAGCACAGGGGCCTGGCACAGAGTGCAGAGCTGTTCTCAGATACAGAGAAAGCCCAGAGCTGTCAATGAGGCAGCCGCGATGGAGAAGGCCTTCCAAGCAGGAGACATTTTTTGGCATCTGGCTTTTTTTTCCTTTTATTATTATTCATGAGGAGGACCAGTAGCTATGAAAATATAGATTCTGAACTCAGCCTGCTTGTGAAAAGCCAAACAACAGTGCTCCTTCCAGAGCAGCATGGATCTGAGCAGGAACTTTGAAATGAGACCTGGGTTGAAATTTTAGACCCACACTTCCTCACTGTGTAACTTTAGGCAAGTTACTTGACCTTTGTTATCTTCAGTTGTCTCATCTCTAATACAAGGCTAAACATCCCTATTTGAAGAAAAGAAGTGACATACAGCAAGCCCTTAGCAGGGATGTTCTGAATAAATGAATATGTGAAGCAGTAGCTAGCATTCAGCATATAGCAAACATTTAGTATATGTTAGCAATTATCATTTGATCACCTGTTCTGTGTCAATAGGTGATCTTGATCTTTCCAATTTTGTGTGGTATTATTCTCCTCTCTTTAGAGATGAGAAAACTGAGATTCAGAGAGGTTAAATTACTGGCTCAGGGTCACACAAGAAGCTGCAGCATTGAGATTTGAACCTAGGTCTGCCTGAGTCTTTTAGTTTGAGGTTTCAGTTGGATTCAGAAAAGGGTAATACTTATAGTCAGTTTGTCAGAGTTTATCTGCATTGTGGTCTGGAGCTAAAAAGAATGGATCTGAGGTTTCTCACCTTTGTCAGGGATCCCTTGAAGGAGCTGTGGAGATTGTGGTAGTAAGCAACCAGAGAGTGTCTATTTTTTTCTAAAAGCTCAGCTATTTCCTGGGTCAGCAGAGGGTTTCAGTCATTCTGTCTATAATGTCAGCCACCCTTGGGTATACAAGATACCCTTCTTCTGAACATTGTGCTCCTCACTGATTCTTACCAAAATCAGAACACCTGTGACTTGGGAATTCACTTGCAGAAATCTGTTCTGGCCGAGTGTTTCATGTGTGTGGGACAAGGCTTCAATTAAGAGGGATGTAACTGCAAAGTCACATCCCCTCTGCAGCTTCTCTCCCAAGCATCCTCTAGTCCTTTTCTTCCTCCTCCTCCTCCCCCCACCCGCAGGCTGTCTGTGGCCTAGTCTTATGTCCGCCTCTTAACCTGCTTTGGCACTGAGCTGCGCGGAAGCCTTTTGTGATAGGGGATGGCTTCGGCCTCATTCCAAAGTAGCCACCAGTTAGGACAGCTGCAAGGGAGGGTCTGTGGGTTTCTGTCTAGTGCCCGCTGCGGCCGGATCTGGCCACAGCTTTCCCGGAGGCTGGCATGGCCTGAATTGCGGAATGGCTAGTGTGTTCATTAGAAATGCTGGCAAGACTAGTGCCTTTTAGTAAAGAGCTCCCCACCCCCACTCCTTTCCTTCCTGATGGTGCTGATGTTGTGGGAGGAGGCATTCATAATTATTTGTTGATGCATGTTCACAAGGTCCTCAGATATGTCCCCACCTCTTGGACTATTTATGGGAGGGTGCACCAAGTGCAAATATTTTTTTTTTAGTGCAGAGGGCTGTTCTTCTCTCCTCCCTTCCTATCTCTCTGAGCTTCTGTGACGTCAGCCAGGAGATGACTGAGTGCTTTGCCTGCAGGTTCCCAGGCAGGGAATGCGGCTCTGTAGACAGTTGTTTTTCAGCTCTGAGACAGTCTCTGCTGCTCTTTCTCACTCTCCCCGAGGACCCTGGTGTCTCGCCTGCCATACACTGCCTTCTGCAGCTGTAATTGGAGGAAAAATGTTGATGCTTTGTGCTTCACAGACCATTGCTTCCCTGTCTCTTCATACTTTGGTGCCTTATTCCTCTGATGATGATGATGATGATGATGATGCATCCCATGGAAGTTTGAAAGATAACTCATTTTCAGCTCCGGTGTGCTTATTTCCAGAACACAAGAAGCGGGGAGCCCATGAGGCCCCTGGAGGTTGCTTGTCCATGGATGTGCTCAGAGGAGCTTGGAAAAAGATCATCGGCTGCTGCTTGGTTCAGGCCTCACTATGTGGCTCCAGATGGTGGGCAAGACAACTCAAATCTGTACTTTTCTACAAAAGACAAATCTGACTGTTGAACATTTTCTCCTCAGGTATGGGTCTTACACCATGAAGGAAGATGACAGCCCAGGAGGGGAGCCACTGCTGTGATGAACCCTTGCAGGAGCCATGAGGGGCGGCTTTCCGTGCACTGTTTGCAGTGATTTATGGGAGTCAGGGACTGCCAGAGAGGGATGTGGATGTTATCAGCTTGGTGGATTAAATGCCCATTTACATTGTTATTGACATATAAATTATCTGTACCAAGGAGACAGTGAAGGAAAGGGTTTCTGGGGCAGTAATGTGGTATGTGCCCTAGGATATAGACTTGTCTTTGCCGAAATTTGTCCTCCGGGCTCTCATGAAGCGAGTCTCAGACCTAAAGTAAAACCCCAAGACTTAGCTCTCATGATGCCGGCAGCAGCCACCCTCATTGCAAAGGCAGTGGTGCCAAGTGAGATTCCAAAGTGGAGTTTAAGAAGACAAGAAGACCTTTAAAGAGGTGGTGCTGATTTCTTTGGCTGGTGGGAACTCTGGAGGTTGCATGCATCACTTTTGCGTGGGTTATTTTGTTCCTCTGTGGATTTGGAAGCATCGCTGAAGGAGAGAGAGGATTTTATTTCTGGGAAATGGAATCGGTTTCTGAGTCCAGCCAACAGCAGAAGAGAAAGCCAGTTACCCACGGACTGGAAGATCAAAAGAGGGTAAGTGGTAGAACTTGGTCGGTTGCTTGGATTATGGTGCTGGAATTGCTAAGTGATTCAGAGAGCATAGGTGGTCATCACTGAGTATGCTTGTTTGTCTTTCTCTCCTGAAGGAGGTAGCATGGTGGCTTGAGATTTGCTATGTCTTGATTCTGGGTGTCCTGACTTGCTCATAGGCAAGAAGAAAGATCAAGAAAAGGGAAAATATTCAGTCCTGGCAGACAAAAAGGCAAAGATTTATAAGCTTTATCTGAGGGAGTTAACAAAAAATGTTGGTGTTCTCAAAGTCCAATATGAGTGTCTTTGTAGTGAAGCCCCCTTTGGGATTCACACACTCTTAGCACCTTTTGGAAATGTTGCTCCTGACAGTGGAGGTTTTGTTTGAATTATTCTCTGTGTGGGCGGCTGGCTCTTGTGTTTATGGATCAAAAACATATTCTACTGTGCTCTTTGGCCCTATCCGTGAGAATGTCACAGCCATTTAAAATGGCCTGTTGAGTGTGGGTCATTTGCTGTCATTGGTCTGAAAGCTGCAGTCACCCAGGACCTGTGTTTACCAGTTAAAGTTCAACTTGTCTTTAAAAGGCAGACGTGTTGGGGAGTAGAATAGATTGGCTGGTTGTCTAGGAAGAAAGTCGAAGCTGTATCTTCTTACTCTTGGGGCGTAGCTAGGACTAGGGGGTGGCAAGGGTTAAATACAGCTCTAGCAAAGTCCAAGTTTGTGTTAAACTGAAAATAATGTCTGATATTTCCTTTGAAATGTGGATGGTAAAAAAAGACTTTCTGGTGTTCTTTCAGAGTGGTGTGGATATCCCTCTCCTCCTGAGTCTGAAAGATTGACTCTTCCCAGTATGAAATATACATGGAGATGAAAACTGTCCTTTTGACTCTTCCCTATAATTTTATATGGGTGTGTGTGTGTGTGTGTGTGTGTGTGTGTGTGTATGAAAAGGATTTTGTATTGCGTTTTCCTCTGACTTTCCAAGGATGAAAATATACAGAAGAAAACATCTTATAAACACAAATATTGACTTCATTCCTAACAAAAAATTCAATTTCTGAAATTGCCACCACTACAATTAAGGAAGAATGCCCACTATCTTGGGAACCTAGATAAGTGGGATTTGTTTTGTGGTGTTTGATTTATTAAGTGTATAACCTACTAGACCTGTCTACTCCTATTTCTACAGAAGCTTTCTGAGAGATAGGAGAAAAATCAATAATAATTGTGAACAGACCCCAGGACTGACTGCATTTGACCGAGTGTTAGCCAAGTTTGGTATCCAGACACTTAGTGGAGGAACATTTGGGACCTCTGACACTGTAGACAATTTTAATTGGGCTGGTACAGCGAGATAATATGCAATTATGATGGCTTCTCTTTGGCTAGGTGTAGATGTCTGCATTTCCCATCTGTTCTTGGCTCTGGCTGCGTTGGGTCCACATGTACTATGGAGCCTCTGGAAGTAGAATATAACCCCAAGTGAGGCTCTGCGGCAGCTGGGGTGACATCAATTGGTCATGCTCAGCTGACATTCATTTTAACTTGAACTCTAGCCGTCATGGCGATTATTAAATTTATAATGATATATGTAAGATCCATTTTAATGACTCTCCATGCTTGGGTGAGCTCTCGCTTGTGCTGGCAAAATAAGGTTTAATAGAGTATTACATTTCATTTTCTACTGAATTTTCTGGGCTGTGGTTGAAACTTTGCTTAGAAAGAATTAGATTGTTTTTCCTGATAGGCACTGTGATAGTGTTTCACATTGCTCAGAGTACAGTTTCTGGGCTTCTAGAAATACCGCCACTGCAGTAGATTTTGTTGGCGGCAGCAGCTTCTGTTGGTGTGTGCATGTGTGTGTTTGTGGGTAAACACACACCCCATTTGCGTCAAGTGTGAAGCTAAACAAGCCTCTCAGCATGCAGCCTGGAATGTCTTGTCCATGAAGCTGAAAGGCAGCTCTACAGTGTTTTGGCTCATATACCTCGGGTGAGCTGAAAACTCCTCTTCAGGGGGGATTGGCTGAAAAATCCAACAAAGGCACAATCGAGGCATCTGCTGGAGAGCTGGGAAGTCTCCACCAGCATGCTTAAGTTACCAAGCATTCATTGGCACCAGATCCTCTTGGCATTTCTGTCTGTGTGTAAGAGATATTTAGGGAATGACAATTGTGAGATAAGTCAAGAGACAAGGCAGAGAGCTAGCTAGATTCAATTTTGCTGTATTTCCCAATGCCCCAAGAAGCGAAAGCCACTTCTCATTCACCTGGTTGTAGCTTGGTGATTGTTTGGGGTTTCATATGGATGAAATGGCTAGTTTAGGGCCAGCTAGGATCTGGCTCTTTGTAGGTACGTGCATGTGCCTTCTGCAGTGGAGAGTGTCATGGACTGTAGAACCAGAGACCTGGGTTCAAATGCCAGTAGTGCTGTGTGCTAGCTGTGCAACCCTAGGAAACCTACTTATCTTCTCTGATGATTAGAGTTCACATTTTCAGCATAGGACAATAGTATTTGATTATAGGGATATTATTAAGATTAAATGGAATAAAGCTGGGAAGGAGTTTGGCGCTTGGTAAATATTTAAGAAATGTTCTATATATCCTTGGGATAGATCGCAATGTGGGCTTTCTTTTTCTCCTTTTGTTCTTAGAGGGCTGCACATGATTTTGTTTTAAATCTTAAAAAGAATAAGTAATACATACACGTCACACATTCAAACATTATAGAAGAATACAGAATATAAATTTCTCATTTCTGTAATTCTATCCAGCAGTGACTGCTATTAACAGTTTGGTACATATTATTCTTGACTTTTTTTGGTTTGTGTTTCTTAATAAAATGGATTCATGCTATACATATTTTTAGGAAACTTGCTTTGTCGTTTAAAATATTGTGGGTGTCTATCTGAGTCATTACATACATACCCAACTCATGCCTTTTAGTTACTGGATAGGGTTACAATGTAGAAGTGCCAAAATTTATATAACTAATCCCTTATAGATGTATATTTAGGATGTTTCCACGTTTCCGGTTTGGGCTCTGTGATTTTTTTGATATTACATAGTTCCAGTATTTATTTATTCAACAAGTACTTAGGAAGTGCCTCCTTGTGGCAGGCGCCTGTGTAAGAGGTATGTATAAACCAGACATACAAGGTCACTTTTTTCTTGAAGCCTATGTTTTAGATCAGGGCCCTCCAACAGAACTTCCTGCAATGATGGAAATGTTCTATTCGTGCACTGTACAAATCAGTAGCCATTAGCCATATCTGGCTACAGAGCACTTGAAATGTCACTAGTGTGACCAAATTTTAAATTTTATTGAGTTATAATTAGTTTAAACTTCGATAGCTGCATGTGGCTGGTGGCCACCGTGGTGGACAGTGCCTCTCTGAACAGCCAACAACAGGCGAATAACTACATCATCTATTTGCAAACACTGGCCTATGCTCTAAAGAAAATAAGTAGAATAAAGTTGGTGTAGTGAGTGAGAGAGATGTACATTTCATACTTATAATTATTCTTAAATTTCTCTTTTAATGGATATATAACAGATTCAGTAAAGTGCATGCTTTTTAAGCTTACAAATCAATAAAGGTGAAGTTTTATACCTCATATACACCTATGCAGCCACAGAGGCATAAGGTATCGAGATATAGACCTCTTCTCTTGCCCCAGGAGGATGAGCTTTACCTGGGTATAAGGGGATGCCTCCCTGAATAGGTGTCTTCTGAGCAAGACCTTTGTGGCTGGCCGTGGGAAGATCAAGAGGCAGCCGTCAGATGTGAATGTGCCAGTTGTCCACTGCACCAGGAGAGGGTGTCATTCAGAGCTCTCAAAGCTCCTCCCCATTCCTTTGACAACTTATCTGGGTACCACATATAGATGGCAGCTCTCTATGCATCCCTAGCTCTTGTCAGATTCGAATTCTGTGCTGAAGTGAGGAAAATGCCAGGGAGGCAGGGGGCTTCCGCATAAAGAAATTCAGCAAGGTACATATTGTTCAGTGCTCCAAGAACCTACTTAACTAGCATAGATGCGAGAAGTAAAATTCCCTGACAGACACCTATTGATCAGTCAAGGGAATGACTTTTTGATTGATTTTTCTCTACTCTTTCTCAGAAGTTTGTCCTTCACAGAGGTTTCCCACAGAGGATGAACACTGTAAAATACGAATTGTTTAGGTTTTTTTTTTTTTTTTTTTTTTTTTTTTTTTTTTTTTTTTTTTTTTTTTTTTTTTTTTTTAAGATGCTTGATGACTGAGTAGTGACAAAAATGGTTTCGTTTGAATATTCTCCTAGCTGTCAGCTTCTCAGATAAAAGCTTCCTGGAGCCAGTTTTTAAAAATGACTTTGGAGAGGGTGAACTCAGGCTTAGTGTAATTAAAATTTCCCGGGTTGGCTGAACTGCTCTGGATCTGCCAAACCCTGCCCTTCAAAGGGCAACATATTATCATACTTGCCCCAGTCTTCATTTTTATTAATGGTATTCCCAACTTCCTTGTCACTTGGGTTTGCAACTCAAAATCATTTGACCTTCTCCCATCCCATAGGCCCACCGTCCTTTCATCCAGCCGTCAGCCCTACTTGTTCCTGTGCCGCATGTTTTTGGCACCTGTCTGTGCTATTTAGTTTCATGGCTACCACCATAGTTTCAGATCCAGAAATTCTTGCCCAGGTAGTGGTGTAGCTTCCTAGCTGGCTTTCTTGTTTCTGTTTCTTCTTCTTAAGTTTATTCCCCGCTTCTGGCTAGATTATTTGTCTCAGAGTCCAGTTATTATCATCCTACTCAGTGGTTTCCAACTGTATCTTCCCTCAGAGGAAGCCATCCTCTCCAGCCCTTGGCAATTAACATGGTCACTGACTTCTAAGGTATAATGGATAAAAGCTAGAATCTCACTGGAGTCTCATTGACCTCAGTGTTAAAGCTGGAGGCATTCTGTACCCTCCTGGAGCTGTTTTCCCCAGTGGTATTTACATGTACATAGGTTACGAGATGCTCAGCACTGTGCCTGGCACATAAGTATTCAGTAAATGGGGATTACTGTGACTACTACAGTCTCCTATTCTCTTACTCAAATCTTCTCTTCTTGTTAAGCTCTGATTGCTGTTTCCTGAACAGCCCTTGCGTTTCCCCCAACTTCTGAGCCTTTGCTCATGTGTCATGCTCACTCACCCAGAAGGTCCTCACTCCCAGACCCCTCAAATATTCTGCATGTAGAATGCATCCTCCTCCTGTTTCTATACCTTGCATAAGTGCAGCCTGGGTAGGAGTTCACCACATTCTCCTTATGTCCCAGACATTTTCCCACATGTCACACCTCTGAACAAGATGGTTGGTTCCTTGAGGAGATCTTGTCCATCTCATTATCCCCAGCATGCAATAGGCTCCCAGTAAATATTGGTGGTATGGATCAATGTTACTTATAGGGTTGAGATTCCTCTTTCCCTGTGGTCAGGAGGTGAATCTGATCCTCTTACGTTTAATATGTTGTCTACTTATAGAGAGAGAAGGGAGAAATAAGATTCAAGGAGACATTTAGGAGTTATCTGAAGCCATCAAAACATTTGATGAAGGAAGTCTAGACTGGGTCTGGTGAGGAGAAAAAGGCATATTGAAGTCATGATTGGAAGGAAGAAGCAAGAGGGTTTGCATCAGTGACTAGACCAGGAAGATGGAGGTGGATGGATCTCAGATGTTGCCAATCTTCAATGCATCAGTGGCCGATGGAGACTGGCAGTCCTCTGGATGGAGCGACTTGAAGTAATGACACTTTCTAATGCTTCTCATGGTAGAAGTGCCCTTGCACTTGGTTTGTGAAAGTGGAGACACGGCAATTGTTATTCTTTTGGGATGTAGGAAGAAAACAAGTGCAATTTAAAGTAATTCCCAAGCACAAGTGGTTAGTGAAGCTTTTGAAAGGGATTAAAAAATTGGATCAATGGGGCAAAGATAGGAGAAGTAACTAACATATATTGACCAACCACTGTGTGCCAGGGAGGAACTAGCTCCCCTTTTACTTCATCTCATTTAGATATCCTAAACCCATGATGTAAGTATTATTAACCCGTTTTACAGATGTAAAATCTGTGATTAAGGACTTCTCCAAGGTTCCACAACTACTTAAGTTGTCTGCTAGACTCCAGAATTCCATTGAAATTTTACCTTGCCAATAATTAAAAACCACTTTTTCAACTTCTTTGCATCCATGCATAAGTATGTACACACACACACACACACAAACACACACACACACACACACACAAACACACACACACGCACTCCCACTCCCAATGTGACTGTTATTAGGATTGCTTTCCAGAGAATAAAATGGCTTTCTTCAATCAGTAGTGGAATTTCTAGTCTCACTGCGACCACCCTAGTTTAAGGTCCAGGAATTCTTGCCTGGATGGTGGCATAGCTTCCTAGCTGGCTCCCTTGTTTCCATTTCTCTTTCTTCAGTCCTGCATGATACCTGTATGACATCTTACAGATGTCTTGTTTGACCGGGAACAATGTCCATGTCATTCAGCAAATCAGGGCTGCATGCCAACTCCCTCCCCAAGGTCAATCCCAGGCCAGTAGTGAGGCCGAGCTGCTTTTGAGAGATTTTCCTTGGCCATAGTGATATGAGCTCTAGGGCACTGAAGGTGTGGTTAGGGGTCTGGATGGATGGATGCTCACATGTTAGGTGAGGTTGAGGCTTCAGACCCTGCTCCCCAGAGGAGCTGAAATGCTTGTTCCCTGGCCTGGGCCAGTGTTTGCTGCTTGTCCTTTGGAGCTAGAGGTAGCAGCAGTTACACCTGGTCTGCCTTCTGACAGGTCACTGCGTGTAGGCCCACCTGTCTTCCTGGCATGAATGAAGGAGTGTTAACCAAGAGCTCAGGAGGGACAGTGAGGACCTATCACAGCACATTTCACACATCACTGAAGAAGAATGAAGAGAGACTATAGCTAGATATAACTCCATTCAGTAAGCTTTGAGATCTGAGTCAGGTATAGGGTCAGGGGAGGGGACGGCAAAGGGGTCAGACCAATTCCCTGCCTTCCTCTCAATGAAGAGAACGTGAGATAGCACAAGATTAGTCTTCATTCATTCATTCATCCTACTTTCTTTATTGAGTAGCTACTGTGTGCCAGCCAGCCACAGCATAAGGCACTAGGATCATTATGATGAGCTTAGAGATTGTCCCCTATTTCTGGGCACTTCCAGTGCCTTGGGGGAGGCAATTCAATCAGCAGTGACTGTGATATTAGGTAAGCATCTTTCTGATTTGAAGAGGTCAGGGAGGGCTTCTCTGGAGGAGGGGAACTTGAACTCTGCCTGTAAGGGGCCAAGTGAGAGGCACACTGAAGAGACGTCTAAATGAGCAGCTCACATGGGAACCATGTGGCCTTTTGGGGGCTGCAGCTGGGATGGATGCTGGCTGTTATGGACCGAGTTGTGTTTCCCCCAAAATTCATGTGTTGAAACTTTAACCCCCATTGTGGCTGTATCAGGGTTGTTTTCCAGGAAATAAAATGGACTTCTTCAATCAGCAGAAATGAATGCTGATATTTGTTATTTCAGGTTAATTTTCAACAGTGAAGAAAATTTGACATTTTTCTGGACGTGATTTTAATGATGCTGGAAAAGTAGGGTTGTTTTTGGTCCTTAAAACTGCTAGAAGTTGAGCAATGACCCAGGCACCCTCAAAGGTAGCCATTCTCCATTTATTCGATAGATTTATGTAAATTGCACAAGGATAGCTCTGAACGTAAGTAACTGAATTTACTTTGGCTTTTTAGCTCTATCCCAAACTGGCTTCCAGAAAACAAACTGAGTCCTCAGCACAAAAGAAGGATGAAATTTAATGCTAAGTGGTACACAGTGCCAGTTCCCCCATTGGCATCCTGTGTAGAGACCCAGGATTGGCACATTTGTTAAAGCCCTTTTACTTACCTGATCTCTTTAGGCTTAACTTTTTCCTATTGGTCTGTACTGTGTCATCATTTATTCCTTTCTCAAACTCTCTAAAGTATAGTTTTAAACTGGAGAAAAAAAGAGCAGCAATGTCACCTAGGTTGTTTGGTATTTGTTAATCACATAACTTTGAGACTTTATTATGTAGGAAAATTTATTTAACCTTTCTAGCCTCTGCGTTTTCATTATGAAAATTAGGATGCTAATAATAAAACCTCTGGTGAGGATTATGAGATATAATGCACTTACAGACTTAACACAGTACTTATCACATAAGTATTAAAGGATATCCATTATAATTCTTATTGTATGTTTCCCTTACATTATTTGGCAAAATCCCTGTTAAGTGGCTTATTTGAGGAGTAAGATGGGGTTAGGGATGCGTGGCTCCTGCTACTGCGTTTGAGTTTCCTTTTGGTTAACTGAAGGTCACATAAAATTCCTTCTGGTTTAAACTTGTGTTATGCACATCTACTTAAAAGAAAGTGTACTTTTCTGTTTTAGAAGTACAATCAGTGGCGACAACAAAATCTTCCTTTATGTAGCAATCCTGTAATAACTACTTTGACTTCATCTTTCCACACATTAAGGACCCTGGCATGTAGGGATTAGGTTAAACCTACTTATGTGTGTCTCAGACACTCCTCACAAGTTGCATTTTTACCTGAAAGCTTTTTTGAATTTCATTTGATTTACTCGATGACACCCCCTATAACCTCAGCACCAGAAAAAAAAAAAAACCTGGTTACCTGGAGGTGGGTTACAATTAATCAAGCTTTTCTAAAACCCTTCCTCGGTAACTTTGCTCCTAAAGCTTAGATCAGATTCTTCCATGCCTGGCATTTGAATCACAATAATGACATCTCTGACTCCCATCCTCAGGGCATTAATTTTTAATCTTCTTTCCCGTTGGGATAATTAGAAAGAGAGGGATGTGGGGGCTGGGAAGAGAAATGAGAGGAGATGCGGATGGCAGAGCAGGACTGGATTTCTTTACAACGCAGCTTCTTCCAAAGATAAGGAACAACACTGAAGCCTTGCATCTGCATTCTGAGTTTATTTGTGGGGAGGAAACAGAAGCAAAGATGGGATTGGGACAGGTGGCTGAAGAAGCCAAGTCAGAGTGATTCCTGACATAGGAACTGGAGGTCATTTGGGGAATGAGCCAGAGCTGTCTAACTGCATATGTTTGACAGGGAAGTTAACATCTAAGCTTGGATGTACATGGTGATTTGTTCCTTGTGCAGAGTAAGTAAAGATAAGGGTACCCAAAGCTGTGACCATTTCCAGAGCTGTGTCCATTTCCATCATCTACGGTCCCTTGAATATCTGGGGTCCACAGTGAGACTTGATGGACAGGAGTCAACATCTTAGTTACAAATAGCAAGATCATACATCCTTCATCTCTTGTGATGCCATCGTAGAGGTACCAATCTGGATACCTGGGAACATTGTGCCTTTAGGCTCAGAATCCAGGTTTTTATTTGCTTCTTAGGTGGGTAAGTTTCCTTCAGATCCCCTCTTCTCACCTCCTACACAGAGGTGTGTGATTCTAAATTTAAGTTAAAATATTTCTCCTTGTTTCCACTATCGTAATTTAAAAATGCAGTATGCAAAAATCCTTAATGATATGAGAAAATCATCATGAGAAGCTAAAAAGTCGAACAAAGAATTGGTCTTAGATGGCATCTCACATGTGTTAAGTCTGTATTTAATTATTTGTTGAAAGTCTCTCTTTTTCACTAGCCATTCAGTTTCATGTTTGTTTCTGCATTCAGAACACATTACAGTGTTCAGCACATAGCAGATGGTCAGAAAATATTTGTTGAATGAATGAGTGACAGTGAACATTCCAAATGAGAGGGTAAAACGCAGAGTTAGGGCTTTCCTTTGACTCTCTGAGTTAGACTCTTTGTGGCACAGAGCAGTAGTTTCTTAGAAAGGAGAAGGTTTTAATTGTCTTTGATTTGGGATGGGAGAAATGGTATCTGGAAGCACTTCTTAGAGATAAAGGTTCTGCATTTGTGAGTCTTTATGTGAGTGGGGATTCATGACTGTGAAGACCCAGTTTTATTATTGTGAATCTATTATCCCCGTCACCCCCACCGTAGAGACATGCCTTTTCCCTTTGAATTTCCACAGGTCTATAGTGACAGGTGACCCAGAAGGTCATTTCATTGATGTCTGCATTGGCTGATCATTTAGAGTAAGATAAGAGGCAAGAACAGTGGCTCAGATGTACTCAAAAGGGGATGTACTGAATAAATCAGTGCGAAATATGCCCTTACATGTTGCAGCACAATGGGGCAAATTGTGAGAGCAAGTAATGAAGAGTCTCAGTTTCTGAGGGCAGAGGCAGTGTCCTGTTGAAGCCCATGGAATGATCTGAAATAGAATCAAATGACGTCACCAGTGATAGAGAAATGCCTGGGCTCACCCAGAAGAGAAGGTGGTTGGTGTTATTCTTTCCAAAAACCTAGAATGGCATTCAAGAGTAACAGCTTTGAGCAAAGAGAGGCTAATTAAGGTTCCTTTGAGTGTCAGCCAGGCTTCAGCAAATCAGGGGCTCAAATCAGGCTGCCACGCGTGCCTTCTTGGCTGTTGGGTCACTTCTCTGCCTGTCTTGGTCCAGCAGGTCCTTTCTCTTCTTCCCAATACTCTTCTTCCACTGCTGTTCAGTTTCTTTCTCTTTCCTCTTCCCTTCAGGGCTGATCCTCATTGCCCCCACCCACCATCTCTACTCCTCTCTTTGAATATCACTGTCTACTGAGATCTTCCCTCCGGGTTCCAGAGTCATGAGCTGATCTGATTGGCTTATCCCATCTTGTTGTGCCTAGAAACTGACAAAGACTCTTTCCTTGACTAAACTTCATGTAGGCTCCTCTACGCTGTCTCTTCAGCTAAATCTCAGCCTTGGCCCCCATCGTGTCTTTGGCCTGCCAGCCTGGTCTTAGCAAGAACAGTGCTAAGTCAATTATTGGCGTAATCTTCCCACCCTTGAGACCTGATCAAGTTCCTTATTCCCTACCTTTGATGCATGTGTCCTTGACCTGCCTGTAGCAAGAATCCTGTTAGGTCAGTTTAGCAAGAATCCCTCTATCCTTGACATGTCCTCTTGGTAATTTTCCACCCACTGATCCCCTATCACTCTGTCCATAGGCTATAAATCCTCAGCTGTCTTTGCTGTTTTTGAGTTGAGCCCAATCTCTCTCCCCTATTGTAATTTTTGCCTTTATTGCAATAGTCTTACATAAAGTCTCTTTGACTGTTTTAACAAGTCCCAGAATAACATATATGTATATATATGTTACTGTATGTGTAGAGTTAGATCAGCCACCCAAGTTCTTTGCCTGTCCCTGGGCCAACCAATTAGCGCTAAGGTAGGGACAGGGTCACATAGTATACAACCTAGCCTTTGAGGGTGGATCATTCCAGAAGGAGGCATGAGTGGACAGGCAGTGATTGACATCTCTACTCCATTGGGCAAAATCTGGTAGAAAGGGGAGGGAGAAGAAGGCTGGAGAGAAGAGGCACTGTTTGGGGTAGATGGTCAGGGGAGTGATGGAATCATCTGTTGAATGTTTGTCTTTCCCACTGAACTGCCCCGTCCTCGCAAAGCTCAGTCCAATGGAGCAAGCAAGCATCAAGCGGATAATTAAAAAAATGTCTACTTAGGTCCCACAATCTGGCAGATGGAATATACCCAAGAAGATGGAGTTTTTGACAATGGAAAACAGGAAGCATAATGATGAGGCAGAAAAAACTGTGACAACTGGAGCAATCTGGGTTTCAATCCCGGCCTCAGAAAGTCCTGGCTTGTTAGTCTTGGGAAAATTTTGTGACTTCAATAAACTGGTTTAGATACTATAAAATGAGGATAGCAATAGTTTCTACCTTGTAGGGTTATATTAGGTTAGATAACATGATTAGAGTACTTAGCACAACACCTGGTGTATTTCATTGGTGCTGACTGAAAGTGAGCTCTTTTTTGTCTCTCAGCCTCTGCTAAGCATTTTGTTATTGAGGTTTTAGTGGGTCTACTTTGGGACTACCATTTCTTGTTCATAGAAATCTGAGAAAAGTCATACTTTAGAGTAGACTTGGATTCCAATTCCAGCCTGTCACTTCTTGAGTGACAGGCATGACTGGGTGTCACATCTTATCCTTGGGCCTCAGTTTGCTCTTAGGATGGTGTGAGATTCATTGACTTCTTGGACTATCTAGCCTTTTGCAGACATTAGGTATCTAGGTTAATTTTGGGGATGAGGGGATCCTTCTGCATGGAAGGTAGGGGAAAGGTCCAGGCTCTAAAGTGTCTTCCTCCCCGGATGCCATCCATAGTCCTGAGGTCATCACATGAAGCCCAGGGAGCCAGCTTCCTCTTCCAACTGAGAGAGAGCAAGGCAGCTTGAAAACAGAGCGTGAGATGCGTACGCTCTCTTTTCTTGTAGCCATCAATCACTGGCAGGGCCTGCCATAGGACAGCAAAGAGAGAAATGGCAAATAAGCAGTTTGCATTAGTAGAACAACATGAAGCCCTTTGCCTACGGTAATTGAAAAAAATCTAATTTCTGCTTGTGTCCCTGGAGTATCTTCCCATTTGGATTCCTATAGAGTCTCCAAATCTTGTCAACACAACTGGGGTGGTGGAAGGAATTTGCCTGCTGGAGCTGGGTTGAGAGGAGAATTCCTAGGCTCCCATAATGATGCCCAAATATCATAGATCTCAACTAGATTGGGGGATAAGGTAGAGGGGATGGAGAGGAGGTGAGGACAGTGGCTCTGGGTGGCAGGGGATGAGTTGGAGGGGGAGATGGACTAGCAAATGCTAAGGCTCTGTGATGCAGGTGCAGGTATACACTGTCACTTTAACCTCGCTTGAACAGCACACACAAGTGAGTGCTATTGTTCCCACTTTACAGATAGGAAAGTAAAGGCTCAGAGAAGTTAGGTAACTTTCTCATGAGTCTAACAGCTAGAAGTAGTAGACCAAGTCTTAAGCCAGCTCTGTGTAACTCAAAAGCCTGTGCCCTTTTCCATCACATAACCTTATTAGACATTAATATTCCACTGATCTAATTTCTACCATATTATTACCACCTTATGTGTCTTTAAATTGACTTTTTAAATTGAGCTTTGTCACAAGGATATTATCAATGAGACCCTGGGTTTTGATGAGCGACTTCTTTTTCTTCTTTTTAGGCGGAGTCTCACTCTGTCGCCAGGCTGGAGTGCAGTGGCAATATCTTGGCTCACTGCAACCTTCGCCTCTGGGGTTCAAGCAATTATCTGGCCTCAGCTTCCTGAGTAGCTGGGATTACAGGCATGTGCCATCATGCCCAGCTAATTTATATATTTTTAGTAGAGATGGGGTTTCATCATGTTGGCCAGGATAGTCTTGATCTCCTGACCTCGTGATCTACCTGCCTCGGCCTCCCAAAGTATTGGGATTACAGGTGTGAGCCACCGCACCCAGCAGAGCTACTTATTTTTTTAATGCCCATTGAAATAAAACCATGGTCATTAAATTTTTTAAGAGTTCATCAATGTACCACCTGAAATAATGTTGTATGCCACGAGGGGTACATAGATCTGTTTGGAAAACACTTCCCTGTATCATAAATAATAATATAATAGCAATATATAACATCTTTAATTATTGGTCATTTGCCATCTGCCAAGTACCATGCAAAGCAGCATAGCGAGAAGAACACAGGTTCTGTAAATACCTGGGTTTGCAATTCAAATCTACCATTTCTTGGACATGTGACTCTGAGAAACTTAGTTATCTTCTCTGTGCCTTAGTTTCTTCATCTATAACATAGGATAATAGTATTATTATCATTTAGAGCCATTTTGAGAATCAAACATGTTAATAACACTTAGAAACATGCCTGGCACCTACTAAGTGCTATGTCAGTACTAGCTATTATTTGTTTTATTTTTATTCATTTGTTTATTTTATTGCATTTTAGGTTTTGGGGCACATGTGAAGAACATGCAAGATTGTTGCATAGGTACACACATGGCAGTGTGATTTGCTGCCCTCCTCCCTATCACCTACATCTGGCATCTCTCCCCTTACTCTCTCTCCCCAACTCCCCACACCCTACCGTCCCTCCCCTATTTCCCCCCAACTGACCCCAGTGTGTAGTGCTCCCCTCCCTGTGTCCATGTGTTCTCATTGTTCAACACCCGCCTATGAGTGAGAACATGCGGTGTTTGATCTTCTGCTCTTCTATCAGTTTGCTGAGAATGATGGTTTCCAGGTTCATCCATGTCCCTACAAAGGACACAAACTCATCGTTTTTTATTTGTTTATCAATTCATTCATTTGATCATCCAGTCATTCAACAATTAGTTGTTTGAACATATTTTGTATATCAGACACTGTTCTATTATCTTTGAAACAATCTGATGATGAAAGTATTATTATTATCATCCTCATTTTACAGGTGAGAAAACTTAGGTTGCATAATTTTCCCCAACATCTCCCAGCTAATACATGATGAAACTAAAATTCAAACCCAGGTATGTCTGAAGCTCTGCTACTGTGATGTTTCTAGCCCAGAATACTTCTGATACCAAATGTGGGTTGTTCTTCTCCTACACCAGCCAATTCTCTGACTGTGTGTCCTACAATTCAATTCAATTCAATTCTGACACTATGTAGCCGGAATTAGCATCAGATCCCACAGGTTAAGGGCTCAGTCCCACAAGACTGCCCCAACTTCAGATGCCAATTGCAAGTCTAGGCCACCTGTACCTTTCACTGACTAACTATAAATCAGAAAGTTCCCAAGACCTTCTTTTCAGGTTTGTTGATTTGCTAGAATAGCTCACAGAACTCAGGAAAATGGTTTGTTTATTATTACCAGTATATAAAGGATACAACTCGGAAAATGGCAACTAGAAGAGATGCATAGGGCAAGGCGTGTGGGAAGGGGCACTGAGCTTCCAGGTCTCCCCAGGGTCTCCACCCTCCCAGCACTTCCCTGTGTTCTTCAACCTGGAGTTCTCTGAATCTCATGGTTTATGATTTTTATGCAGTTTCGAAATACTGGCATGATTAACTCAATCTTCAGCCCCTCTCCCCCCCCGGAGGGTGGGGCTGAAAGTTCCAACCCTAATCATATGGTTCCTCTGGCAGTCAGCCCCCAACCTGAACCTTTCCAGAAGCCCACCAAGGAGTTATCTCCTTAACATAAACTCAGGTATGCTTGAAAAGTGCTTGTTATGAATAACAAAAGGTGCTCCTTTCACTCCTATCACTCAGGAAATTCCAAGGCTTTCAGAAGCTGTGTGCCAGGAATCAGTGATGAGGACGACACATACATTTCTTATTCTATTGCAATATCACAGAAGCCATAGCTGGTTCTCTTATCTGCTCTGCCATTGCTAACCACCCCAGGAAAGGAAGCTCTCCTTTCTGACAGACAGATGCTTGCTTATTTATTTCCCAGACACGTGGCCAGACTTCCTCTTGAACCAACTGATCCTTGCCTGGTGTTCTGAAAGCAACCAGTGTCACCCCATCTGTCTCTGTCTTCCAATTTTGATCCTAGTCATATGTCAATGGGTCTTCAGCTCCCACTAGCCTGTTCTGGAATCTTTTTGTCTGCTGAAATGTCTACCCAGAGCCCCTGCACATAGTGGGTCATCACCGTGTGTTGCAGCACAGGACTGCATGAGGGATACAGTGACCTGGGGCAGACAGATGCCAGGGTAACAGTACAACAGCCGCATTCACACAAGAACATCTAGTTCTGCAAATCTAAGGAGTGAAGGGTCTCTTTTCCACTGTATAAAATAGGGATTTGCTTTACAGAAGATGTCATCATGGAATTCTTTTAGTTAGAGAACTTTACAAAAAACTGTCACCTCCTGTTACTTTTCACAGATTTGTTTACTATGCAAAGCCAGGTTTACTCACACATCAATATTTTGGTTTTTGTTTGTTCACCTTCTATAGGAAGATCTCTTGGAAAAATTTTATTAAGGGCACCCGAGCTTCCTTTTGAGGGCAAGAAATTCACCTCCCTCTTTTGGAAAGAATGAGCTAGAAATGATCCTCTACAAAGCTCTTTTCCATCTATGCATACAGCTCAAGTTTCACAGATACAGATGATAGGGTCCAGAGAAGACAATGGCTTGTGTCTGGACAAATCTCAGTAAGACTGGCTTTCCTAGTGGAAACAGAGATGAAATCTGTCCACCTTCACCTGATTCTTTCCAGTTTTCTCCACCTGTCTACCCCTAGTCACGATTCAACATTCATCTCAACTCTCTATCCATTTGAAACCTTCTCTCTGTCACTTTTCTCTTATTCTTTCTTTTCTCATTCCTTTCAGCTCTTTCTCTGTTTTCCCACCTAATACATCATTTCACTGAATCACCTGTGGGTTAAGAGCATGCACTGTAGTCAAAATGATGAAAGTTCTGGTTCAGTGGCCTTCAGAAAGTCACTTCACCTCTGTGTGCCTCAGCTTCCTTCTTTGTTAAATGGGGAAATCAACAGCTGTTATAACCTGGGCTTGGCATGAAGATCAAATGAGAATATACAAGCACTTAGCAAGGATCCACTAGACAGTGAATATTTGGTAAAAGCTGACCAGAAGCAGTGTTGGTGCTAATTACAATACTTTTGTTTCCAATCAGACTCTAAGATGCTAGAGGGCAGAGATTGAGTCTCAGACTGGTTTTCCACACTTCAGAGTCATAGCATAAATACTCAATGTATTTAAAGTCACTTTATTATGTTTTCCCTTCTGTCTGCTTTATTAGAATTGAATTTAAATACACTTGGTGTTTTTCTGATATTAAGACCCATTTTATAGAGTGCATATGTCAGTATTAAATAGTTTGTGGATAAGTATTTATCTTCCTAGAGAAATAAGCATCCAGACAATGCCTTGTGCTTTTAAGACTCCTGCTCTTGGCCAACTCGCTGAATGAGTGAAAGCCCAAAGGGAGAGCCACCTTTGCTCATTTAGTAAGACGTGAAAGCAGGCCTGATTCTTGAAGGAGCCAGGGAGGAGGAATTAGAAATAGCTCAGAGAATGGGGAAGTCTTGTGCGAGATGTCACTAACCCAAATTATCTCTCATTTCAGCAGCCACTAAAAAGAGCCCCACCTGGCCCCTTCCCCTGGAGGGGTGACCTCTCCCCTGAGCCAGCATGATGGGCCCAGCTGGGGTGAGGAGTGAGCAGTCATTAGGGGTCAGGTTACCAGTGAGCATGATGTCAGGGTGTCTCCTGGCTCCTAAGAGCCCCATGCTAGTCAGAGAGAAGAGGCAGCGGCTGTACCCAAAGACTGTGCCCCTCTGTGGAGCCCTGCTAGGCCTGGAGCTCTGGGTGGATGGCAGGAGAGTATAGATGGCTTCTTCTCACCTATAGGAGAGCCAGGGCTGCTATTCCTGCTTGGTTCTTCTAGCTGCGTTGTCATTCTGTAGCTTTCTTTGGCAGGCCATTTTGCAGAGGAGGGGTACCAGGAGCCCCTGGGTGAGCAAGAATGTGGGTGGATGAGTTGAGGAAAGGCTTTAGATCCTTCGATGGATCTGCCAGAGCTGTAAGTGGTAGATGGGATGTGAGAGGAATTCTGGGAAGAGCTGGATCTGGAATTAAACAGACCCCAGATAAAATCCTAGATCCAACCCTTACAGTGGAACCATATGTAAATCACCTCTCTCTGAGCCTCAGCTTTCTCATCTGTAAAGTGAGGAGAACAGTACTTTTCAGGGATGTTTTTTTCTGTTTAGGAGAGAACACCAAGGCTGTCTGAGAGACACTGTGAGAACACTGAGAATGTGCATAGTGAGAGCTGGACACATGGCAGCCACTTGCTGTCCCCTCCCTGGCCTCCCACTCCCAAGTATTAAGGGAGATAGCTAGCCTAGAATATACTGGCTGCAGTTTAAGAGCTGCTAGGGTGTTCTAATCAGCGTCATCTCTTCACTTTTTGTTTAGTGACTGTTGAGAGCAGTTTTTTTTTTTTTCTTCTGAGATGGAGTCTTGCTCTGTTGCCCAGGCTTAAGTGCAGTGGTGCGATCTAGGCTCACTGCAACCTCCGCCTCCTGGGTTCAAGCGATTCTCCTGGCTTAGCTTCCTGAGAGGGTGGGATTACAAGTGCCTGCCACCACACCCGGCTAATTTTTGTAATTTTAGTAGAGATGGGGTTTCATCATGTTGGCCAGGCTGGTCTCAAACTCCTGGCCTCATGATCCGCTTGCCTCGGCCTCCCAAAGTGCTGAGATTACAGGCATGAGTCATGGTGCCTGGCCGAAAGCAGCTTTCATATCTGATGAATTCTCTTTGGTGTTTGGGTCATTAATCCAGAGTCATAATTATGCAGACAAGGACACTGAGGCCCAGAATCATTATGACGAGGGTGGGAGAACCAGCACCAGGTTCTTGATCCAGGTCATACAGTGCCATTTGTAATGTCATGGCCTCTCAGTGTTCTCACAGCCTCTGAGCATTTTGACTCATGGCTTGTATTTCTCATTCTGCCGAGAACAACCATTGTACTGATTATGCTGACCTATTTGTCCACCTTGGAAGATCCAGATTGGAGTTGCCTCTTCTGAGAAGCCTTCTCTGCCTCCCACCTCCCCACTGGGCTGGGAGCCTTGCCTTTAACTACCTAGGCCCCTCAGGCTGACTTCTGTAGTGGCGCTTCTCACATTGTATTGAGGAAAACTGTTTCCCTGTCAGTTTTCCCTACTTGACAATGAGCTTTTCAAGGATTCAAGCCAAGTCTTACTCATTTTCATATTTCCAGTTTTATGTCTGGCACACTGTAGGTACTCCAAGGAGTATTCATCCAAACAATGAATAAGTGAATGAGCAAATACCAAGAGTATAAAGTGCTCATGGTGGTGAGTTTTCTAGAGAGCTTCCACAGGCTCTCTAGATCCCCCCACCCATCTGTTCTCAGAGTCATCTCTGCCTTCCATGGGGACGATCTCCTTGCCAGTGGCCCAGAGTTCAGCTATTCCTTGCCTAAGCTGTATATCCATTTTTGTAGGCCCTAAGGACTAGAAAGTCTCCTAAGTGAGGTCCAGAGAAGCCCAATATTCGGAGTCTATATTTAAGACAGCTCTTGCAGCTTTCTCATGGCTCTGTCCGTGGCTGACATCCTCACAAGGACTGAGTTCCCAGAAGATGCATTAATGGAGACCTCATTATATTACACCCCAGAGCTAGTATAAATAACTCTTATGTGCATTCATTCATTCACTCACATATTCATTCAATGTGTTCCTCCTTCCATTAGGACACATAATCACAAAGTGACTGTCTACAGCTTTATCACTCACATGGCTCCTGTGTCATTCAGCACAGCAAATTAGATTTTCCCAAAGGCCAGATTTGGGGGTCAGAAGGGCAGGCTCATGGAGCATTGACAAGTACTCTGATGTTAGCTTTCAAATATGTAGTAGAATCCTGAAATAATGTGTCTCTCCCACTCCTTCTGCCTCATATATATGCACCCTCAATGTCCAGTAGCAGGTTCAGAAACACAACTGCTGTTTTTTCCTCTCCCCAGGCAAGGCCAGTCAGCCAGACCAAGAGGCCCTGCAGGATTTGAAGTCCTTTGAATAGTGGCTACATTGTTTGCTTTTGGGTAGAAACAAACAAGCAAGCTTCCCCCTGGCTTCCCTATTAGTCTCTAGGTGATGTGAAGAAAACTGATAGGATGTTAAAGAGGCCAAGCTTTCTCCCATCTACTGCAGCAGGACTGTATAATAAGAAACCGGACCTGAGGTGTGTGTGGCCTTGGAAGAGCCATTTCACTACTGCTAACCTCAGTTTTCTCATCTGTATGGTGAAGCTAGTAATCTCAGCCCTTTACCCCTTATAAGATTGTTGTGAGGATTACATGAGGTCATATTTGTGAAAGAAAAAAAAAAAAACAACTAACAGTGAATATTCGTTGGTACTTATTATATATCAGGAACTGTTACAGTTTATATTTTCTAACTAAAGGACCTGAGGCTAAGGGAAGTATAAAAGTCTAAGTCACACAGCAAATAAGTGATAGAGCTTATACTTGTTGTCTGTTTGATTCCAAAGCCTAAGTAAGCTTTTAATCATGATACCATATGTTTCCAGATTTTAGTTGTGCAACTTTGGACAAGCTACCTCCCTCTCAGGTCTTCAGTGGTGCCATCTGAAAATGAGAGATGGGTCAAGTCCCTTTTAACTCCAAATTCCTGGTTATATGTTAACAAAGTATACAGACACATACCATAACTCTTTCTTCCTCCAAGTCTGGTCTTCTTTGAGCATGAGTTGACTTGACTATTTGCAGGCTCTAGCTGAGAAAGTGTGCTGGAGAAGCAAGCAGATTGTAACGCACATCTAAATAGCAGAGCTGAGCTTCCTAAGTGGGAAATGGATGTTGTAATACAAAGGCAGTTAGCAGGGTCCTTGGAGGTTTCAGCAGGATGTAATTATGGTTCTTTAAAAAGAGGCTTGCATATGTTTTTGAGCAAACTTAACAGATGCCCGGATGTCATGTCTATATTCTTTAGGGAGTCTAGGATGACTAATTTTCTACAGCAACTTTGCATAGCACATTGGAACAACCCATTGCAAATCAATTCCTAGGGTGCAACTTAATGAAAGCTTTTATTGATGATTCAGATTAATAATATAAAAACCTTTATAAAATGACCACAACTTCATTTCTGCCTGGTCTGTTCCATGTGTGATAAACAAGATAGATAGCTCTCTCCACAGTTATCACTTAATGTGATTTCTTTTAAAAAGAAATCCTTAAAAAAAAAATAAAAAAAAATTAAAAATTAAAAAAAATAAAAAGAAATCCATAACCAGGCCTGTTCATGAGGGTTTTAATGTTGTGTGGTTCATTTCTGGTACAATATCCTTTGCAAACTTTTGTGACTTCCTTAGAGATTTTCTTTGAGCTAGGTGCCCTAGGGAATCTTCTAGATGGTTCACTAACATTTTATTGTAGAATTAAATGCACATTGATTCCACAGAATCAATGCTCAGTTAAGGCAATTTGGGGGCCATTTCCTTACCCCAGCATACTCTATCTGAAAAAGCCTCTTGGAAACCCATGTCCCCGTTGAGAATATTGAGCAGGTACATCAGGAAACTGAAAAATAACAAGTCTAGCTTCCTTTGGTAGGCAACTTGACATCTCTTTTCTTGCTAGAGCTTTAACCAGTCTGATAAATTTCCAATCAAATCTTTTGAATTAAGTGGCTCTAACACCTGGTACAGGCTTCTGGGTTCACTTCTCTGTATCAGCTGCCTTGGAGCTAAGAACTTTTCCTCTTAATAATAAACAGTTGAAGATGGTTGAACACAGAAGTCTTGCATGTGTCTGGTTTGGGCAGAATATCAGCCTTTCAGTTGCCTCCAACTATTCATAACCCTCCATAATTTCATAGCCATCGATTTCCCCTTCTCCCTGACACACTCTTTCATTGGCCTGTTGCCCACATCCTGTAATTGTGCCAGTCACCCCTGTGACTTTTCTTTTGCTGAGCTCAATTAATAATGTACTCAACACATTTCCCTGTTGCATCAAATTCCAATTTGGCCTGAATGGGTGAAAGAATGGCTAATGAGGAAATGGTTACGTCTTTCTTGTTGGATAAGGCTTTACATTGAGCTGATCTTGGGAGATGGGGAAGAGAGGAAGCTGCATTGTAGTATTTGCTCAGCAAGTTTTTCTCCAATTCCACAGCAGAGCCTGGTTCTAATTACCTAGGTCCAGCTATTGTGCAGGTGAGAGGGGGTCATCTGATATAGAGGACTCTGTACATCAACTGTGCAGGTGAGGAGTGTGTCATCTGATATAGAAGACTCCGAGCATCAAAGGCCTTATATGACACAGTTTTTGGCACGTTTGCGCACTCCTCAAATGTTTCTGCTAAGTATTTTAGACCATGTGGAGAACAATTGCAACATGGAATGGAATGTTTATTTAGGAAAGAAGGAAGCAAGGAGAATGAACAGTCCTCCCTTTCCTCTGATACTTTCTTTGTGTCCTAAAATGGCCTAGGAATGTGCTCAGTCAGGGAAGGACTGGCCGAGCCTGGATTGTGTAACCGTAGAGGATAGCATGGCGCCTGCGCTTGCAGACTCCCCACCGTGCACAGATATATCATTTGCAGTTGCTTTGAAGGCCAGCTTTGTTGACAGCTAATGCTAAGGGGACATGCACCAGGAGATATGGCTTCCAAGCTTGTGTAACAGCAGCTGGCTGGGCTCTCCAATTCTGAATTTTGGGAGGATTCCATGGCTCCATGGGAAGAGGGTGTTTTCTTGATTGTTTGCTCCTGAGCTGCCTGTGGCCTCATATTTGGAATGTCAGAGGTGGAGGTTCTTTTAAGACCTTCCAGTCCAACTCCTATTTTTCAGACAGAGAAGCTAGGGTCTCTAATGTCATGCAGCAAGTTAGCCTCTGTAATCATTGCTTTTGCTGGAAAAGGATTGCAGAAAAGTGAAACAGCCAAAATAACCAAGCTTTATTGAGAATTTACTCTGTGCCACACGCAATGTTAAGAATTTTACATGCGTTATTTCATTTAATCTTCAGGAAAATTCTGGAAGATAGATACTGTTTATTATCTTGATTTTCTCCGCGGGGGAATGCCATTTGGAGAGAATAAGTGTGGAGGAGCCTGCACTCGAATCTTTACCGTTGGGGGTCAGAGTCTGCATTCTGAATCACCAGGTTCTTCCTGTCCTCAGGTGATTCTAGTTTAATCCTCCCTCTTTTACAGGTTTTTAACTCTAACCCAAAAAAGGGAAGCAACTTGCCTGAGACCCTTCAAATAGTGGAAAATATTGTTACGGTTATTGAAAGTTGCTAACATTTATTGAGTACTTTGCGCTTACCAGGGATTGTGCTGTGTGCTTCTCATTCATTTGTTTGTTACCACAGCTCTAGAAGAATGTAGGTAGTGCTAGGTGAAGTAAGTGAGGGCTAGGGAGCTGAAAAATAACGTATGCCATATTTACAGTTACTAAGTCAGGATTCAAGTCCAAAATTTGACTTCCCTAATTCTGCTCTGCCAGGCCACCATCTTGGAATCAACTATACTTACCTTTTTCTGCATCATATTTTTTCTTTTTTTGAGATGGAGTCTTGCTGTGTCACCCAGGCTGGAGTGCAATGGCATGATCTCGGTTCACTGCAACCTCCGCCTCCCAGTTTCAAGCAAATTCTCCTGCCTCAGCCTCCCGAGTAGCTGGGATTACAGGTGGCCACCACCATGCCCGACTTATTTTTGAATTTTTTAGTAGAGACAGGGTTTCACCATGTTGGCCAGGCTGGTCTTGAACTCCCATCTCAGGTGATCCACTCACCTTGGCCTCCCAAAGTGCTGGGATTACAGGTGTGAGCCACATGCACCCGGCCTATTTTTCTGTATCACATTTAATCCTCATACTAACCCTGTTGGTAAGGAATTGGAAAACCTGGATATAATTCTAGTTTTGCTATTAAAGGCATCATGTTT
The DNA here is from genome assembly GCF_001604975.1 of Cebus imitator. NCBI lineage: Eukaryota > Metazoa > Chordata > Mammalia > Primates > Cebidae > Cebus > Cebus imitator. Next base: position 8,927,041 of record NW_016107354.1, read on the forward strand.
CTCTTGAGGCAAATCACTTCCTCCCTGAATGCCTCAGTTTCCGCATTTGTAGAAGTGGGGTATCATCCTTTTACACCACAGCATCTTGTGAGACAGTGAATGTGCACTTGATTCCCTAGCTGAAAAGTGCTGAATAGGGATTCTTCTGACTCCTTCAATCAGGTTCCTTTATCCTTTGAAACCTGGGAGCTTTCTCTGCTACCCCATCCACTGGGCTCACGCCTGGAGGGTCTGCATTTGTTGTGAGTTAGATGACAGCTGGGCTTGCGTTTTCTTCAGATGGAGCTTAGCCTGGGTATTAAAAGGCTGTCAGTAAGACTGCTTTTCTAACTGGCGTGGAGTAACAACAGAGCTGGGCTGGCAGTCCTTCCTCTAGATGTCTAGGGGTGCTTGCAGAGGGGAGCAGTGGGGTCTCCAACACTGAGTCCCCATCCCTTTGTGCTTGAAGGATAGCACATAGAAAAAATTGGACCCAAACAGACAGGCTGACCCCTTTACCACAATCCTACCTTACTTCATGTGACTGTGGAGGGAGCAATCCTGAGAGGCTTTAGTAATAAGTAAAGCTGAGAAACAGCTGCGGAAACCAGGTTTCGGGACCCCCTGGCCCTATCAGCACTGCACTCTAATTATCTCATAGCATTTGGCCACTTGGGCTGTTGGAGTTTCTAGGAAAAATTCATTTTAATCTTAACCAGTATTACTGTATTTCTTTTTATCCAGATGGGAGAGTATTGTTTCTTTCTTCAGTCTTTACTGATTTCTCATTTTTAAATCCTGCAGAGCTTTATTCTCCTAGAAACCTATGGGAGGCAACTAACGTTTTTGGGAGTCGACTCGTGGACACTTTTACAGGCATCATCCCATACCATTCCCACAGAAACAGTTCATCTTTCCACGGGATGCTCACACTCTCTTGCTTTTTCTCCCAGGTTAATGAGGTCTCCTCTGCTGGCTCCTCCTCCAAATGTTAAGTGCCCTGGGCTCAGAACTTAGTCCTTTCTTCTGTTCTCTGGGATTTTGTAGATGATCTGATTTAGGCTTTTGGCCTTACTTTCCACCTCTAGGCGGATAACTCCCCAGTTGATGACTCCAGATCCAACTATTCACCTGTGCTCCAGACTCATGTCCCTGCCCCCCCACCTGGAAGTCTGAGAGGCACTCCAAGGTCTGGCCTTTGCCTGCCTCTCCCCTACCCTCTCTTCTCTTTCATTCTCCCTTTGGCCACAATGGCCTTCTTGCTGCTCCTTGAATCTGCCAACAATTCCCACCTCAAGGTCTTTGCACCAGTTTTTCTCTCTGGCTGGAAAACAGTTCCCCTAATATTCTCGTGGCTATATCACTCTTCATTCGGGCAACCTCCTCAGAAAGACCTCCTCTGATCACATCATCCAAACTAGTCCCTCCTGCAGGACCCCATCCCCCACTCACTAGCCTCTTATCCTCCCTGTTTTGTTTTTTTTTCATAGCACTTGTCCTACCTAAAATGATATTCCATGCTTATTATGTACCTGTTCACTGATTGTCTCTCCCCTTAGACATAAAATTCACAAAGGCAAAAGCATTATCTTCCTGATTGCTGCTATAGCTCTGAACCTAGAATGTGGCTGCATGTGGCTTGGGGTCAATGAATATTTGTTACATGTTGAATGAAAGAAAATATGACAGGTAGGTATCACCTCCCTGGTTTTATACATGAGTCAGTGGAGGCTGAAAGACATAATATACCCCATATCACCTGCTTTTCCCCCCTCAGAAAAGGTGTAATAGTTTTAGTCAAAATAACCTGTATGAAAACAAGGCATTGAGTTATTTTTGTTTTTTATTTTTTGAGATAGAGTCTTGCTCTGTCGCCCAGGCTGGAGTGCAGTGGCACGATCTTGGCTAACTGCAACCTCTGCCTCCCGGTTCAAGCGATTCTCTTGCCTCAGCCTACCAAGTAGCTGGGACTACAAGCATGTGCCACCACACCCAGCCAATTTTTTGTATTTTTAGTAGAGACAGGATTTCACTGTGTTAGCCAGGATGGTGTCGATCTCTTCACCTAGTGATCTGCTCTCCTTGGCCTATCAAACTTCTGGGATTACAGGAGTGAGCCATTGTGCCCAGCTGAGTTATTTTTATAATAATTTATAACTTAAAAATAACAGTAGATCTTTCTTAATTGTCCAAATAGCAAAACTCAGTATTTTATAGCAATTATATCAATGTTATCATGACCATAATTTACCACATGTGTCACCAGCCTGGTTTTCTTTTTCCTCAAAACACATGCTTTTCTGACTTCACACATAACCTTGCTTTCTTATTGTTCATTATATATAAATAAACTTGGTACCCATACTTCTTTGTCAGCCCCAGCAGATCATTTATCGAGGAATCTGAATGCCTGACATACGCAAAGAGAATTTTTCCAAAAAGGTTTTTTAAAAAATCAGCTATTAAAGGAGTCCCCATGTAACTGTCCTCACTGAAGGATGATTTGTCATAGTGCCTGGCACTTGGTCGTAGGGTGAGCTAACAGTTAGTTGACTGGATGGTCACATGGCACCATGGTGTATTCTCTGGTAACATATATGACACATAGTTGAGAGGTCCTCAATCACACATAATTGAGAGGTCCCCAATTTTTAGCAGAAACCAATTGTTTTGATCCTTCGTGTTTCAATTATGCAAGTATATTTTACATATCCTTTAAAAAATCTGCACAACAGGTAGAAACACCAAGATAACTCAACCATGAGTTGATGAGCTAGATCAACTCTTCTTTTTTGTTGTGTTAAGAAACCATCTGTCCTTTTGATTTTAGGAAGCCTTAACTGGAAATATCATGAATTCAGGACAGTTCAGCATGTGAACATTCAGGGTATATAACCTTCTCCCACATTGTTCTCCAACTGTTTGGCCCACCTGGCAATTTGACTCCCGTTGTATTACTCAATGCCTCTCCTAGGCTTTTCCTTCTCTTTGGATTGGAGACGGCCTCCGTCTTTCCCTATCAAGACCTTGCCCTACCCCCTTTCTGATTCTCAATGTTTTAGGTACACAGAAACGGATTTTGATTGTGGCTGTCCCTTCTGATTGGATGCTGCCTCTGACAAGATGTTCCCACTTGGCTAGCCCAGCTTCCCAGATAAGACATGGACTCTGATGTCCTTCTCTCTAGCCACACTGGAAGCTCCTTCTGGACAAGAATGATCTTATACTTCTGTGTTCTTTTCAAATTCTAGCCCAAGACTAATTACAATTAGTAAATACTTATTTGTCCAACTTCTTGGCTTGTGGCAGCCAATTGTTCTTTCCAGGATCCTCTTAGCTTTGACTAAATTTGACTTATTTTTCACTCTCATAAACCTGGGTAAAAATCCTTTCTTCCATGAGGTTATGGTGGATGACCTCTGCAGAAGCACTGTTTCCCTGCTGCAGTCACTCAGAAGCAGGTGTGTTTAAATTTATTCCAGAAGAGGGCTGGGCACAGACCAGGAAACAAGAGACGAGTCAGTGAGAGCAGGCACCGTGTTGGTGCTCCCTTGTCCTCCATTCTACCAATATTCTTTGGGGGCCTATTCTTTTCCTAGTGCTTGAATTTCAATATCTACCTCCTCCCCTATGAACCCAGCTCTTACTCTACGTCAGTCTAAATTTACTGGTCTCCTAGCTGCTCCTTCCTATTAAATTAGATATTAGAGAGATCCATCAAGCCACTGCTGCTCGAGGGTACAGTTTACAGTTCCTGTGCCTAAACTGCTAGATGCTGTGGCTTGGATAGACCTAAATTTATCTACAGAATTACATGAAACCCTCTTGTTTTCGCTTGTGCAGGTGCTCAGGTCCTGTCACACTACCTAATAAAACACTAAACTTCCCTGGAAGGTCTCAGCGAAATAATCCCATGTTATTATCACTTGGCATTCCTACAGCTCTGTATTTTTTATATTTTGGTGGTGATGGTGGGGGTGTGTTTACGATCATTTTATTAGCCTTTCCTCACAAGATTTGTTTTTTATTAAAAACACAAATATCATTATAAATATCTTGGTAGACAGGTTGAAAAGGGATTTTGAAAGAGACTAGGCAAAACGATTAAATATCTATAGGCTTAAACTGTTGCTTAAATAAACTCTCACAATATGGCCATGAACTTTTTTCTTAAAGGTAGCCTTCGTTAATTATCTTTCCAATGGGAAGCAACAGCCAAGTCCTTAAAAGCCAGATATGTTGCAAGGAAAAGACAAATTTATGGAGATGATATTAAGAAAAAGCTTGTGTTTAAAAAGTCTTGTTTTCTGTAGTTATTTGGGGCTCAACATTTTTCTTATTTGTGCATTTCTGGTTATCTGGATCTTGTTAAGGCAACATTAAAGTAGATTAAAAAAAAAAAAAAAACTTGCTGGTGGAGCATCCTAATTGGCAAATACAGATAATATGTGCATGACATTTGGGAGTTCACAAAGCACCATTATAATTATAATCACATTAAAATCTCATGACAACTTTGAGACAGGTACACTTTGAAACCCCTACCACAGCCAGGCACAGTGGCTGACGCCTGTAATCCCAGGACTTTGGGAGGCAGAGGTGGGTGAATCACGAGGTCAGGAGTTCAAGACCAGCCTGGCGAATATGGTGAAAACCTGTCTTTACTAAAAATACAAAAATTAGCCAGGTGTGTAGTATCAGCTACTCGGGAGGCTGAGGCAGGAGAATCACTTCAACCCGGGAGGTGGAGGTTTCAGTGAGCCGAGATCATGCCACTACACCCCAGCCTGGGCGACAGAGTGAAACTCCATCTCAAAAAAAAAAAAAAAAAAAAGAAACCCCTACCACACAGGAGGAGACAAGGGCTCAGAGGGTATGAGGGACTCACCTGCTGTTATACTGCTAGTGAATATTGATTGGAGCCTAGACTTGAACCGAGGCTCTCTTACTATAATCACACACTATTTCCCAAAGAAACAGGCTTGTTCATTCATTCAATCAACTGTCTGTCTATATCCATCCAACTAAAACTGTTTACGGAAGATCTGCTATATACCAGATACTATCTAGAACTCTCAGCTTGGTAGGGAAGACAGCAAGTGAAAGGATAATAATAGTAAGCTGTGACAAGTACTTAGACATTAGCATTGGGGCTCTGGAAAAGCAAAGAAGGTACACTTAGCCTAAGGCTGAGGGAAAGCTCAAGGTCAGGGAAGGCTTCCTGGAGGAAGCAGTGCTGAAGCCAAGTCTTGATGTATATGGTATTTAACAAGTGTGTTTTTCCCCGGGTTATACCAGTTTCCTAGGCACCACTTCTTGGCCAAGATTATGTCACTCTTAGTTGAGCTCAGTTGTCAAGAAAGTAGTGGGGCAGAGCTAGCTAAAGAGGGAAAGGCATTGCCAGTGAAGAAACTTGAAGTGGTAAGGTGGCCCAGAGAAGACTATAAAACATGGTATGGGGAAAGTGCCCCGGACAAGCCTCAGGAGACCTGGTTCTGGACCTAGCAATCTCCGTCCTTTTTCTCGGCCTTGTTTTCTCATCAGCAATATGAAAGGGTTAGATCTTTAAAAAGTTAAAAGGGTAGATTGCATTGCCCCAAGGAAGCAGCAAGAATAGGGCAAATAGGAATGTTGTCAGGGAGCAGGAAGGGGTGCTGTCTATGTCTTCTTGAAGCTTCACACCTGAGCACTTGCTATGGGGGCTGCCCATGCCTTCTCATAGCCTCTGCACTAGCTCTTTCTTCTGCCTGGAAAGCCTTTGATCATCTTGTCCATCTGCTAGCCTCTATCTCGTACCCTGCTCTGTTCCTGTTCCCAGGCAGGTTCAGGGGGCCTTCTCAGCTCCTGCAGAGCCCCAGGGCTACAGCATGTTTATATGGATAAATATGCTGTAGTTTGGATATTTGCATGCCTCTCTCTCCAATTGGCCATGGGCTCCTTGGGGGAGGGACTGCAACTTCTTATTTCCAGGTTCCCAGCATGCAGCACTGTGCTGAGCATGACACATATGTGAATATATGAGGGAGGATTGTGGACTTGGCTTGATCATAGGTCTAGAGTTGGAGGAGATTTCCAAAAGATGACTTGGGTATTCAGAATAAAATATGTTCATGACCATTTTACAGACAAGACTCTCAAGGCCCTGGGAGGTTAGAATATGTACTGGGAAGGATAAGCCAGGTCTCCTGCTTCCCAGGGAAATGGTTCTGCCATTCTATGAAAATTCCCAGGAATCTGATTTCATTTCATTCCTTTAGGAAAACAGAGGGGTCTTTTTGTTGGAGTAAGCTACAGGAGAGGAGAGTGGGGTGTAGCGGCTCAATTCGACTCTGGGAGCGATATGAAGTGTGAGAAAGTTCATTTGGGTTACAGCCTTTTGAATAGATTAAGGAGGTGAGGCTGGGAGGAGGCAGGTGGAAGATCAGAAGAGACAGCATTTGACAAGGCGGAGCTGTCCGGGGTCTGAACAAACAGCTCCTCTCCGGAGAGACAGGAGCAGGGCTTCTCCGAGGCATGTATGAGACAAGCTCCATGTGCAGTGAAGTGATGCGTACCGCAAACACATTTCTCCCATCCGCTTCGGCTGTCACAGCCCCGGCCCCCCTGCACTTGTCATTTGTCTTCTGGCTTCCAAGTTGCAGTGGACTCTTTCAGGCAAGCAGAAAACAAGGACTGGGCTTTTGAGGGGTGCTCGCTTCATTCTCACGTCCAATTTTCATCACCGTGGGGGTATTGCTTTGGTTTTCTTTATTACCCCCTTCCCCTGTGTTTATTCCTTGGCAACATGCCCCTGGCTCGGTGGGGCCTATGATGCATCCTCCTGATGAGAGTCACCTTATCGGCTCCCTGGCAGACGTGGGGAGGTGGCGCAGGGTGCACGCACTGAATCGCTGATAGACGCCACTCGCGGAATCAGCGCGCACCTTTAATAAAGAGCGGCGCCTCACTATTTGTGGTGATAGGGCCGGTCGTGATAAAAGCATCTCCTTCAGATTGGCTTTTGAAATGGCAGATGGAGGACTGGGTGGGGGTGGGGTAGGGAGTTGCTCATGGAGGAGATGCTCCCTGTCGTGAAACTGACTTTGTGTCTGCCAGCGCTCTAGGTGTCAAATCGAGGACAGGCTTGGTGCCATCTTTGATTGTCTCCCCTGAAAGAATAGTTGATCAGCACACACATCCCAGTGCGGCTGAGGGGGTGCAGCAGCTTCTGAGGTGCCATCGTCCACAAGCAGGTCATGCACTGGCACCCCACCTCTGAGGCCAGGGGCTTTGTTGTTTTCTTCTGTCCCACCCAGACTCATGGCTGGGCACGTGGAGAAATTAAATGTGTCTGGAGGCCCAAGGCCTGAGTTTAAACCCTGGCTTCATCCCTCATTCCCTGTGTGGTTTTGGGCAAATTACTCAACCTCTCTTGAATCTCTTCCCCACTGTGTGCAGGGGCAGGGCAGATAAAAAGTTTCCTGGAAAGGCTGCTGCCAAAGCTGAGTCTTGAAGGAGGAGGAGGAGGAGGAGGAGGAGTGTCGGGGTTGGTGGTGAGGTGAGGAGGTCGGAAACTTGCAGTGTGGATCAGGGTCAGACAGACTGGATGGGGCTCGAGCAGGGAGCACAGACACCGAGGCCCTGGTGACTAGGTGTGGGGCCACTGAGGAAATTAATAAGGTGGAAAAGCCGAAGAGGTCAGAGAGAGAACTATTAATATTTAGAGAATAAGAGCAAGCCTGTTGGGAGCAAAGGGGTGGTTGAGAGGGATCCTGTGAAACAATGACAGTGGTAGGGACAATTTCAAGTGAAATTCAGAAGATATTCACATCCGTACATCACGCTTGCTTCACTGGAAAATGTCCATCTTCTTTTCATTTCCTAGTTATGCTCTGAAGCAGACTCCTGAGTGGCTGCTATGGAGGAAGGGGCAGAGAAATGGGAGGAGGAGAGAAAGTGACAACCTCCTTAGATGACTGGCACGTGCTGGGCTTGGCCACATCGCTGCCCTGACTCTTCCCTCCTCCGGCATCTTCTGGTCCTGTTATGTCTCTAGTGAGCTGACCAGAGCTTCATGTGGGCTTCTTCCAGGTCTGTCTCTGTTTCATGTCAGACTGCCTGCTTTCCTTGGCATTCCTCTGAGACTTCCTCACATTCTCCTTTTTACTGCTTTGCTGTCTTCAGGCAGAACCCAGCCATGCAATTCTCTGCTCACCTGCCAACAGTGTCTTTCCAGGAAGCATTTCTACTCCCGCCAGCACGAGTAATCTGACGACCTCTTCCAAATCACCAAAAACCATTCCAAAAAAAACCAGATTTAATTAACATCTTGGTTAGCTTTAGTGTCTATAGTTATAGACATATATAGTAAAGTTATATAATTAATATCATTTACTACTATAGTTGCAAAAGGGATAAACACTGCCATGATGGTTTTGACCTTCCAGACTCCTGCACAGCACATCCCTTTCATCTAATCCTCTTCATCCCCTTGTTGTTGCCATGTTATTTGCAATTAACCATGTAAGTGGAATCTTTTTATGCAAAGAAATAAAACTAACAGCATATATCTTCTCTCCACTCTGGCAACAGTCTTGTCAGCCTTAATGAGATCTGAATACAACACAGTGATGTTGATACCTGTGGCAAGTAGAAAAGTTTCTTTTTAAAGTTTCCTTTCTTGTTAAAGAATAAGTTTGCTAATAACTCATTGTTAAGCCCTATCCTGTGTAGCTGTTAAACATGCCGTGCATACAGGCACGTATGGTAATACATTCTACTAGTGGTTCTAAATGGGTTGTAATGGTAGTACATTCTATGTCCTTGTACTTTAATCAAGATCTGTGCTGGATGTGCTCACAGGCATGTCCCAGCTCTCCATTGCTTTTACCTGTTTAGAAAGTTTTAAGTTGTTAGCCAATCAGGTTTTAGTTAAGATTGTGAAGTCTGGCTCCAGCCAACGGAGATCAGACACAGTAGTAAGGATGACTCCAAATGCGTAAGGGATAAATTTGTGTGTTTTCCTTTGTTCATTGTACTCCTGTGGCAAGATGGCTAGCAAGGGTAGTACCCTTTCTACAGTCCAGGAAGTAAAAATTGCATTGCTGAAAGATCCTTTGTCTCAATGGTAATTTCTCTTTGTGGCACTGAGCATCTATTTCCAACAATCTCCATCAAGCTTGCTACAGTGGAATTCTCACCATATTGAATTTCCTTAGGTCACTGCTGTTCCTTCGCATTAGATATTTCATCCCTATGGTTCTGAAAGTCTGGAAGACACTAGCTAGAAATTGTGCTGATCTGGGAAAATCATGGCATGCTTGAACTATCTCTGGAATTTTCATGTCCTGTGATCTAATGGGCTGCTCAGGAAGTGGAGTGCTTCTGAGTAGGTTACCATGAGGTATGTGGGTGTGCAGAAGGAAAGAGCTCCCATCTCTGGGGATCTTCCATGACATCCTCTGTAACAGCAGGCCAATGGGAAGTGGCAGAACCTTTAATTTCATGAAAAAACATTGGAGGTCAATGTGCTCTGAGGCATTATGAATCATCCCATGGTGTGATGTGGAGGAAGATACACCCCCTGTCTGGATGGCGGAATCAGTGGAGTAGATTTTCTGCATAAATTATAAATACAAATCCAATCATGCTGCTTCACTGCTATGGTCTTTCACTAACTCTTTGCCACCTTTGCAACATGCCCAAGCTCTTTAGCAGAACAAAGAACCACTTGTGTAGAGTGGCCAACTGTCCTGCTTTGCTTGGGATTTCGGGGTTTCCTGGGACATGGGACTCTCAGTGCTAAAACCAGGGAAGTCTGGACAAACTGGTGTGAGTCGTCCACCCTATAACCATTACCTAGGTCCTCAACCACCCCACTGCAGCCCCACCTCCTTCCCCACTCTGAACAAAAAACACTAGTGGTTCTAAATGGGTTGTTATGGTTTCCTCTGTTTCTTGCCTCTTTGCCTATACCTGTGCTCTCTCTACTGATTCTCCTCATCCTTGATGTTCAGCGGGGCTCATCCAGGAAACCTTCACTCACCACACCCACTCCTGCCCCGAGTTGGAGGAGTTTCTCTCCTCTGGTTCCCTACTATCACAGCTATCACTCTCCACCTTCACTGTCAATTTCCTTGTCTCTCAACCCACTGGACTTGGAGCTTTGTGAAGGCAGGACTATGATTTATTAAACTTGGTATTTCTGAACCCTAGCACAGTAACTGGACATAGATGTTCATTAAACATTTAATTTAAGGATTTATTTAATTTCATACATATTTAAGTGAATGAAGTTGTAGATTGTAAAATATAGTCCAGGTGCTGGTTGCTGGTGAACTTTCAAAACATGGGTGCCTGTGTTCTATCTGCAAGCATGTGGAGCAGTTTATGAAACGTGGGGAAACCCTGACTCTTTCCAGAGATAGGACAGGAAGTGTGGCAGCTCAGGACCACCAAGATTGCTGCCCAGGGAGGAGGGCATGGACAGTGAGGAGGGATATTTGATGAAGGTTGTGACAAGCTAGGGCTCTGAAACAAGCTGGTGTCCTGGGAGCTGGGATGGGGAGAGAAACAGGTCAACACTGGGTATAAGTGAACCAAATAGAAATAATATCAGGGCAAATGTGGTCATTTGGTTTTTTGATGCCAAAGAGATATTCTTAACCAAGATGCCTTCACAAATGGAGGCTGGAGCCAGAGAAAGAGAGGTGGGAGATACACGAAGGCAACCAGGACCCAGAACTAATGAGGTTCCTTTTAGAGGGGTCCTTCCTGGGTTTCTGAGGGCAAGAGGGCCTGTGAAAGCACCAGACAGGACCTGGGAAAAATCAAGGCAGCTCTGGACAGTGTGTCCTATGCCATCCTGCTGGGTGGTGGCCAGAGCTATTCTGCAGGCTGCTCAATGGGGCTGTCACCACCTGGCCCCCAGGTGGGCATGCTGCTGGAAAGAGAAGTCCCCTGGGCTTCCAGGGGCTGCCTTGTGTGCTGGAATCTCTGTCTGCAGGATGAATATTTCAGGAAGGCAGCTGGGAAAGGCAGTGCCTTTTTAATCTAAGCTGAATGGCGCCTGAGGGGGAAGGGCGCAGTGTCCTCGGGAGTGGAATAATGTGCTACAATGCCATGTTCCCTGTGTACAATGGGACAGGAGGTAAGCGTGGGAGACAGCTTTGGCTATAGAATTCTTTTTCTCTCGGCCCATGCTGAATGAGAGCCCAGAATTCTTGCCAGTGACCTTCGACAGCAGCACAGGGTGAGGCAATTGTGCCGACTGGCAAACCTTGATGAATTGGAACTTGTCAGGGAGTCAAGCCGCGTCTGCCGTTCATGGAGCAGCTCGCTCCAGCCAGATGCTCCGGCAGCCCACTTACAGGCTGTGCTTTCCACACGCGACTTTGCTGCGTGGCAACAACGGCTCTGTGGGAAGTAATTATCTCCCCCACTTTGTAGAGGAGGAAACTGCGGCCCAAAGTCTAATGACTTAAAAGCACTTAGCACAGTACCTGGCACATCATCCCAACACTAGTAGCTGAAACTTAGATAAGGTTTGCTCTGTGTCAGACATTGTTCCAAGTGCTTTTACAGGTAGAGCCCATTTCATCCTTGTAACCACCTAATATAGTTCCATTATTCACCCCATTTTATAGGTAAAGATGCTGAGGTACAGAGATTAAGTGGCTTGTCCAAGATCGCATAGCTAGTACATGGCAGAGATAGAATTTGAACCTAGGTAATCTGACTCCAAAGTTTGAGAGCTTGATCATTTACTGTGCACTTTGTATATAGACAGTACTCAATAACTGCTAGCTGCTGTTACTTGTATTACCTCCAAAGGCATATAGCTTGTGAGGCCAGAGCTGGGATTGGATACAGGATGTCTGACTCCAGGGTATCTGCATTGAATTTCTACATTAGGCTGATCGAGGGATTTGTGGATTTTTCTTGTTAACTGAGGCTTAGGAAGAAATCCCATTTGCCTTCAGCCCTGTGACAGACACTGCTACAGTGCACCAGCATCTGTATTCTCTCTGTCCTGGCTCACAGCCCCACCACATGTCCCTGCTTTCTTTGTAGTTAACTGTGGCCATGCCAATGAATTCTAGCCAACAAAATATGAACAGAAAAGATGTCCACTACTTCCAGGCTTGCCCCCTCTTCCCAAATAACCTCATGATCACAGAGGACTTAAAAGAGAGACATAAGGTGGAAGAAGACTGAGTACTTGAATAGCTACATGGAGCAAAGCCCCTCAATTTGCCCCCAGCATTAAACTATGATGCAAGCAAAAGATCATTTTTATTGGATTAAGTCAGTAAGTTATTTATATTGTTATAGCAGTCAGTTTCTCCCACCCCTGCTCCCAACAATATAGACCCTTTTTAAAAAGCCCTTGAGAAATGCCTTAGTCTGCATCTCTACCACAGTAAACAGAAGCTGAGAGAATCAAGTTTTGAAACAGCACAGACTTTGGCATCACACACAATGGAGTCCTGGTCCCAGGTTACAATTTCATAGCTGTGTGCCTCAAACCCTCTGAACTCCATGGGCCGTCTATGTGAAATAAGGGTAATACTACCCTTGCCAAGTTATTGCAAGGGATCAGAAGTAATTTAGCCAAAGCCCCTAGCACAGTGCCTGCTGTATACTTGCTCAATAAGTGTTCAAGCTTTTTCCTTTCAATGAAAGAGTAGTTGGAAAATACGCATCAAAACCTAAATGTTTTTGCATTCCTCTTAACCCAGCAATTCTACTTCCAGAAATTTAGTCTAAGAAAATAATCTAGGATGCTCAAAGATTTAGCTATTAAAATGTTTATCCTTATGTTGTACTTAAGTGAAAAGTTGGAAACAAGGTAAATTTTTGGCGATAGGAGATTGGTTAAAGAAACCATAGTGCATCTATTCAATTGAGAAATGTTCAGCCATTAAATATTATGTAACAGAAGACTGTGCAATAGCATGAAAAAAATATTCTGAGTTGAATATCAAAGTAGAAGAAGCAGATTACATAACAATGTATATTTCATGAACCCATTTTTTAAAAAAGAGACAAAAACATATATATATGCAGAAAGAAGAGACTAAAATAAGACATCTTAAAATATAAAATGTTTATCTCTAGGGAGTGGTGTTTGTGTATTTTTCTTCTTTGCTTATTGGTAGTTCCACATTTTTTATAGTAAACAGATATTACTTGGGGAAAGAGAATAAAATGAGTAATAAAAAGTTGTTTTTTGGCCTTGCCTGCATTAGCTGTGACCTTGAAGATCCTTTATCATCTTTATCATTGTGCAGATGTTGACTTGGACAGTGTGAGAGACAAAGACAAATATGCGTTGACTCAGGGTATCTGTGGAACTACCTAGGATAGGGTGGGATTGCTGTCATTTGTGGCTTAATTGGGTACTGGTTGTTGGATGTTTAGTATTATGGCTATTATTTGCGTGGACTCATGTGCACATAGATCTTTCTACCCCTTGCCTTCCTTGCAAAAGTGCTGCTTCAAGAGTGAATCCTGTCCTGGATAGAACCAGGTATCCTGCGACACTCTCCAGGTGCCCAGTGAATATGAGCTTCTCCGGACAGACCGAGGACCACAAGATGAAAACTGGAAACTCTTAGCCTTCAAACAACAGGGCGTCTGGTATGGAAGTGTTCAGTGCAGCCTTCTCTGGCTGATACGGTTGCCATGGACCTCCTTATCCCTGAACTGGGACCCTAATGGAGGTGTATGAGTTTGTCTGTAAGCTTGTCAAAGATGTGCTTTACAAGAATGAATGAATCACAGACTGAAAGAATACGTTTACAATGCATGCATCTGACAAAGGATTCACATCCAGAATATATAAAGATTTCCTGGAAATGCACAATAAAAAGAACTCAAAAAATGGCAAAAGACTTGAACAAGCACTTCACAAAAAATATAAGAATGGCCATTAAACACACAAAAAGGAGTTTCACATCATTGATAATATGGAAAATGCAATTTCAAACCACTATAAGATACCATTTTATACTCATTAGAATGGGTAAACTAAAAGAGTTCAACAATTCCTATAATTTGTAAGGATTTGGAGCAAATGGGATCTCAGTTCAGTGCTATTGTAAAATCATTTTAAATTCCTGTTTATGTTAAACTCTGTTCAAAATGATTTAATGTGAATAAATAGTTTTGGATAAATATTTTTATTCATTCATGCACTTATCCAACAGTTATATATTTAGAGTTCATGATAAGCAAAGTGAAGTTAATGCCTTCAAGAACCATAAACACAGTTTACAAAATGAAGCCTTCTGAAGTGAGCAGCCATATAGCTAGTGCTATTTATCATATTTTCTTGATTCTCAGACATATGTATTATCTTACAAAAAATTTCAAAATACACCTGACAACTGCAAAAAATGTTTTTGCATCAAGGATTGAAGTCTTGAGACGCCTGTCTGTCATTTTTTTTCACAACTTAGACCTGGCTTCATCAAGAAAGAGATTATTTTTAACCTCTTGCCTTTGCCTCTGCATTTAAGTTCTTTGAAAGGAAGTGCATATTAATGCACATGGTAATAATGATCTCATTCTGTCTGTAAACTGTTTTTTTTCTCTCAACTGTTTTTTCAATATAGTTCCATTTTGACCCCTAATGTAAAAACAATTTTCTTAAATTAATGCAGTCTTAAATTGTATGTTGACATGACTTTGTTTACTTGCCCAAAAGTATGAATGCAAGGTAAAGATAAATGCATTTAACAAATATTTTTTTTTGTGCCCAGCAGAACCAGACACAGAAGGAATAGCTCTGATGTGAAAAACTGATATCATTTTGTAATAGAGGGGTTCTGGGTTTGAAGTCAGAGAACTGGATTGTGCTGTTGCTCTGTGATGTCTTATGTGATCTTGGGCACATCCCTTTAATTTTCTAAGACTCTGTTTTTTCCTTGGTGGAATAGGTATGACACCACCTAGCTCATATGGTTGATTTAAATGGATCAGGTATAAACATCCTGGCATGTAATAGGTGCTCAGTGAATGCCTGTTGAATCGGAATCTCAATGGAGATATACATGCACTCCAACAGATTCTCAGAGACAGCAAGAGACAGTGGGGAGCCTGCATTATCAAGTTCAAGTTTGGACAGGTACAGCTTTCTTTCTTTTTTTTTTTTTTTTTTGAGACAGAGTTTCACTCCTGTTGCTCAAGCTGGAGTGCAGTGGCATGATCTCAGCTCACAGCAACCTCTACCTCCAGGTTTCAAGTGATTCTCCTGCCTCAGCCTCCTGAGTAGCTGGGATTACAGGCATGCACCACCACGCCTGGCTAATTTTGTATTTTTAGTAGAGACGGAGTTTCTCCATGTTGGTCAGGCTGATCTTGAACTCCCAACCTCAGGTGATCCTCTCGCCTCGGCCTCCCAAAGTGCTGGGATTACAGGTGTGAGCCACTGAGCCCGGCCTGGACAGAAATAGCTTTTAGCGTAACTTCTACCCAAGGATTTTTCAGTTTTCACTGAGCCATAGAATAATATCAGGAAATGTGTCAATAACTTTGACCTTGGTTTGGTAGAGAGAAAATGTGAGTTGACAAAACTAAGGTGAGTTTTTGAAGCAAGCCCCAAAACAAGCCCCTTATCTCCATGACTCAAAAAGACAACAGTTAAAGGCTTAAAAATAGTGGGAGCACAGACATGATGTTCAGAAACCATTTCCTGGAAAAGAATCAGGCATGGGAGGGGCTCAGGGTAAAAATAGGGGGAGGTGACACCCACTTAGTGGAAGGACAGTGGGGTCTTTCTTTGGGGTAAAAGTACAGGCAAAGGCATGGGATGGCTGCTGGGAGCGCTTATTAAAGCTACACAGGTGGTTACTGCCGTATCCAGGACAAGAACTCATATTTCATCCTCCTCGAAGTATCCTTTTTTGTTCCATTTCAAAATTTTCTTTGATAATGTTATTTTCTTGGTCTCTCGTTTACTAAGTGTGCTCTTACACACACACACTCACACTCACACACACTCTCTATATACACATACACAAGACAGTTGTGTCACATTAATCATTTAAAATTTTCTGTATCCTGCTGGGTAGGTTTTAAGCACCTGTGATCCCAGTCAGGTGCTCAGGGAGCATGGTGGTGGGAGGAGGAGAAGCGGTGGAAGGACATCGCAGAGCTTTCTCTCTCTGAGGTTAGAGGATAACAGCTCTAAAGAAAAAGAGGTGGTTAGGGTGGAACAGCATTTCGAGGAGAAAGGGCTGCATAAGGACTGAAAACATGGAAGTTTCAGACACTGCCTGTGGTTCAGGCTGCTGGAGCATGGGCTGGAAGGTGAGTGGTGCAGGAGAGGCTGCTGAGTCTCACCACCCATCTCCTCCAGGGCACATTTTCTTTTCCTTCCCACTTTTGCCAACCAAGTGGAACGGAAAAGTATTTTCTTCCTCAAGCAAATAGACAGGAAGTGATTGAGTAGCTGGTGGGTATTGAGTGAGGCTGCCGGGTTGTGGGCAGCACTGGAGACTTGACCCAAGGAGTCCCAGAGACTGGAAATAGAGAACTGGAGCCATTTTAATGCCAGTGAAGATGGTTAAAACTGGTTCAAGGGAACAACTCTGGAGTCATTTGTTTTCTTTAAGTCTTCCTCTTTGCTGTAATTTGATTTCAATAGAGTTCTTTGATTTTCAGCCTAATTTAAAAGTAGCATTTACAGAAAAGAAAAGCTTAGTGAGGAGAAAATCATTGCAAATGTGTGGTTCCCTTCTGTAAATCTTTGACATGATGCACCCACTTGTTATCTCATGCATCTCTACTCTCAGTGAGCTGACCTCCAGCCATGGCATTACCTGTGAGCGTGTTAGAAATGGGAGTCCCAGGATCCTCCCCAAGACCTCCAGAATTAGAATGTGCATAATTAACAAGATGCTCAGGTGATCTGAATGCACATGCTACGACAATCATAGAAAGTGTAACTAATTTCCTAGGAGGCGAAATCTTGAAAACTCCAAGAAAGAAACGTGAGACTTTGGGATGGAAGGAACAGGGTTAAGGGGTTTAAGAAACAATGTGCAAATCTTCATATGTTTTAGAATACTTGATGAAACAGTGGATTATACAATGCATATTGAAGTTTCTCATGATAATGGACATTTGTGACTCTCCTTGCAAACCCATCGCTCATCTCTGAAAAAACTTTGCAAGAGCCGGCCTGTCCCAGCTGTTCCCAGTCCCAGAAAGAGACTCAGATGTCTTGGGTCCTGTTTCCTCACAGTGTAGCCTCATTGGAGATGTTTAAAATTTGCCTGCTGGTTCTCTTTCTTATTCTAAAGATTTTAATTGCTAGGAATTAAAAACACTCATGTAATACATATTCCATCTGAGAATCTGTTTTTCTAAACTTCCTGTACTGTAATCTTCACAGAAAGATTGAACTAGAAGATGAATGGGGATTTGGGCTGGGAGGAAGTCTGAGAAGAAGTGGTATGGTGGTAGATTTTGGTGGATTTGGAGAAGGTGCTAGACTGCTGAATGCTGCTTTCCTAGAGATTTGCGAAATAAATGTTAGCAGTGTAGATGCACTGGACAAGATAATATCTGTGAAATCTTATCATTCTGTTGCAGGTATCACTCCTACAATTCACAGTAGCCATAGCTTATTGAATACCTACTGTAGCCATAGTTTATTGACACAGTAGCCATAGTTTATTGTAATTGGATTATTATCTATAATCTCTGCAACAACCCCATCAGGCAGATGGAGTTCTCCCCATTTACAGATGAGTAAGCTGAGGTTCAAAAAGGTTAAGTACCTATCCAAGGCCACAGCACTAGCTGTGAAGCCAGAATTTAAATCTAGACTCTTTTAACTTCAGAGTTAATGATCTTCCTACTGTGTCCTCAATAGTCCACTATAATAAGCCAGGCTCATTTTTGGCATAACATTCTGGGTTTTTTGTGTGTGTGTCTGTGTGTGTGTGTGTGTGTGTGTTTTTACCAGCCTCCTCTCTCCGGCTATGCTTTGTGATCCAGCTCACAGCTGTCCCCATATCAATACTCCTTTCCCTGATGCCTCCACTGATGGAAACAAAACTCATAAACTTGTCTCTCTGTGAACCACTGGAGGGTGAGCAGCGACTGGCTTGCTGTCCATCCTGTCTGCCAGCAGTCAATCTGCCAACACTGCATAAATAGCTACTATGCACAAGGCAGGGCTCTAGGGTACAGGGAGGTAGAAGCCTTTGAGATAGGGACTTTAGTCTTATGAAGCCAAGCAAATAAATACATTTACCGCTTACCTATGCATGCTAAGTTGCATATTGGAAGCACAGTGCACTTTCCCAATATATCTTATATTTCAGAGGCTGCTGTAATATACCAGAAAGAGCATAGAATGTGAACTCAAAATGCCTGCCTTATTCTCCGACCCACCAGATTTGTGATGCTGAGCAGTTCTTTTTTCTTCTTTGAGTCTCAGGATCCTTATCTGATCCTGAGATCAGATGATAGGATGTTATCCCATCCATGGAAGGGATAACACTATCCCTTCCATGAAGGTCAAGGACGGTCATCACACAACAACTCACAAGGGTTAAATGCCATAATTTGTATGAATGGCCAGTGCAATGCATGGCACACAGTAGGTGCTTTAAAAATGTTTGTAGAACTGTGAGTCTTTGGTGCTTTACTATTTTAAATCTTGCTTTTCCCAGACATCTCATCTGTGTTCCTGTGGCTGGCCTAGGCCTCTTAAATTTCCCTGAAATTGTACCGTACAGCCCATATTGCTCTCAGCTCTGCAGTGAAGGACTGGCCAGGTTCCTGCATCACTTCTCAGCTGTTAGCTGGTCAGGCCAGGAAAACTGTGGCCTCAGTTTGGAGGCAGAAACCCTCTGCCCTCTATTCGGTGGCCCAGACTGCTCTATGACCCTAGCTATGTGATATTTTTGTTCTTTGGCTAGAGTTTTGCAATCTGCACCATTTGTGCAAACATTCCAGGAAGCAATTGTTTGTATAGGCTCATAAATTTGTGGATGGTTTACATATGAAGCCCGATTGCATGATAATCTTCAGGGTTTAGTGTCCATTCCAGGGTCTTCGCCATGGTCATTGCTTTATTTTGGGCCCAGCTGTGTGGGAGCTGGTGGACCAATGGTGTCATGATTCTGTTCTGGTCTTCTTGGACTTGTTTTCCACGCCCTGTCTGTGGCCTTTCATGACGGATGGTCCTGGGCCCACAGTTTTCTATTTCTCAAGTCTTTTCAAGCACAGATCCTCATACCCTTGCCTCAGCTTTTGAATCCAAGTGGATGACTCCCAGATCTGCCCTGAAAGCCTAGTCCTGCTTCCTTGCCAGAAAAATAATAATAAATATGAATTTGTTTATTTTTCAAACATTCATTGAGCTCCTACTATGTGCTAGCCCTGGGGATTCAGGGAAATTCAGGCTGAACAAGATAGACAAAGCCCCTGGAAAGGAGCAATAAATCATAAAATTTCAGTTGGGGTGAATGAAACACCAAACCAAGTGGTCAGGGAATAGGACAATTGGGCTAATGGATTGTCTCATAATAGGACTAATGAGAAACCCCTCTGGTTTTCCTGCTATGAGGAAAGTAAAGTAGGGTAAGTGCTGAAGGGGAGGGAAGGGAAATGGTCAAGGAAGGCTTCTCTTGGGACATGACCTCTCAGCAGACCCTATATACTGAGAAAGAGCTGGATCAGTGGAAGAGGGAGCCAAATGTACCCAGAGGCCCTGAGATGGGAGTGGGCTTGATGAGTGTTAGGAATGGCTACTATTTATTACTCAATAACTACATGCCAGGCACTGTGCCTAGTTCTTCAATGCAATATCTAATTCATCCTATGAGGTCAGTGATAACACCATCCCTTCCAACTACTCAAGAGGTAGGAGCTACTCTAATTCATTCCTATCTTAAGAATGAAGAAGCAGAGAGGCAGAAAGGATAAAAAATTTGCCCACAGGTATCCCAGGCCAAGTAAATGATGGGCCCAGCATTTCTTGGGAGTCACCGTACCCCAAGGGTTTTATTCTCTGGTGATCATTGCTCACACTGCTTCCTGCTGCCCTGGTCTCTCAGTTTGACTAAACATCACCCCTGTTCTTCACTATCACTCACCTCCAAGGAGGCACCCCTTCCCCATCAGAGGCCCTCTGAGCTGCCTCTGGCCTGTCGCCTTGCTTCACCCTTAGCTTCCAGTCAGTTCTTTCTTAGTGTGTCACCTCTGTTTCTTCCCAGCTGCTGTTTCGCCTGTTCCCAAAGCCCACAGCCTGGTTCCTACAATCTGTCCATACACCTTTGCAGGAAGAATTGTCCTCTTATATGACTTCCTCATTGCCCTTGAGTTAAATCCCCAGTGGGTTTTGATGTTCTGAATTTCAAAGGAGATCAAGTATTTTAAACCTTATCAATGACACTGAGAATAATGTCCCCTTACATTGGGGGAGGATCCTGGAGTGCTCAAGACATTCACTGTTAATATGTCCCTGTAAGTAGCAGGAACAGTGGGGTATGATTTTAAATTTGGATGTTGCTAACGGTACTGGTGTAAGAAAGTAAGAGGTCTTTTAATGCCTTTCAGTCTAGTATGGGGCAGTAGGGGAGAAACAGGAACTGGGAGGAATGAGTTTTATACTGTGTGTTGTAACAAACACTGGAGTTAAAGCTCAACTGGCTGTGACTTTTCTTTTTGAGTTTATTCTTCTGCAGTGTGTCCAGAATAAGGACTGACAAAAACTTAAGACAATGCCATGCACATAGAAGATTCTCATGTTCATTCCCTCCCTGCATCTCCACTCAGCAGCTCAACCCGCAGTGATTAACCAGCTCTCCTGAATGTCTTTATTTTAATGTGACCATCCCTGAGAAAATTATACTTAAGTGATGGTAAAAAATAAATAATGATTACAAATCATAGTAAAGGAGAGAATACATTAAGCTCCTGGCGAGAAGGCCTAGAGAATGGAGATTTTGGATTAGTGGTTTCTAGGAGGTGAGGATTGATCAGACTCTCGTTTTACTTTGATGTTGGAGAATCAGACTTGGAAAGCAGTATGGAATAGTGGGTATGGGCATACACTTTGCCAGCTGTGTTCAAGTCCTGACTGTGCTCATTGCAAGCTGTGTGAGGCAAGTGACTTAATCCAAGTCTCGATTTTCTCCTCTGTAAAATGGATAGAATAACAGTTTGTTTCAGGCATTTATTGCTCTATAATTGCTCTATAACAAACTACTCCAACACAGTGACTTAACACAGTGACATTTATTTTGCTCAGGAATCTACAATTTGAGCAGGGCTCAGGAGGGTAGTTTTTTTTTTTTTTTTTTTTTCCTGCTCTTTGCCCCATTTAACATCAAATGGGGTGACTTGAAGCTGGAATTATCTGAAGGTTCTCTTACACTCATACCTGGCGGTTGATCTGGTGGTCAGGTGGGTAGATGTGGCCTGTCTGTGTGGCCTGCTTTCTTTGCAATGTGGTTGCTGGATCCAAGAGAGCATCTTGAGAGCACGAGCAAGCCAGGCAGAAAATGTACTGCCTTTTGTGACCTAGCCTCAGAAGTCACTCATCACTTCTCCAGCATTCTGTTCATTGGAAGAGAATCTGGAAGGCTGGCCCACACAAATGGGAGTGTTATTAGACCCTTGATGGGAAGGGTGGTAAATAATTTGCAGCCATGCTTAAAACTACCACACAATTTCTACCTGGTCAGGGCTGTAGTGAGGGTCAAGTGTGACCTTGCAACAAATCCAGGCACAGTGCTGGACACACAGTTACAAGAACAGCCTTAGGAAGTATGTTATCTTTCTCATTTAGAAGTGAGGTGACTGAGGCTCTAAGGTGATATGTGACTTGCTCAGATTCTCAGTGAGTGCCAGAACGAGGATTTGAACTTGTTTATGGGCCTCCCTACGGCTCTTCTAGAGGCTAGCAAGCAGTACGTCACTCAGCGTTGCTGGTGCGTTGTTCCCTGGTGGAATATGCTGTGCCACTGGTCACAGGCAGAGATCTGTGAATTGGGTGATCTAACCTCTGCAGCCTAAAGTCATACTGTCCATCCCTCTTTTCTCTTTGAAAGCGGGCTTGTGGGTTGATTACCTGGGAACTGTAATATTTTGCTTTGCACTGCCCACCCTGCCATGGGAATGACACAGTAAGGCCATCAGTTTCATTCTTCTCGTGTTGTTGGCCAGAAGGCCTCTGATAAGGTGCCAGACAGGCCTGTATGCCATTGTGCCCAGTGCCTCCCGCACCTTGGGAGGCTTCTAAAATCTGCTGTCTTGCTCTGGAAGCATCTGACCTCTACTTCAGCAGTTAAGTAAATTGGGCTAATCTGTAGCTTTAAAACACTTCCATCCCATTCCACTTGCTGCATTCCACTGATTTAGAGGGGAAGCTGTGGATCCCTTTGTCTGTTTACAAGGCTTATAAAATAGGAGCTTTATCTGTACTTTGAAATTATATGTGACAATAAAATATATATATATTTGGAAACAAACAAACCTTGACAAAACATGTTTTAATTTTGCAACAGAAATCATATCAGCTGTCAAATTAAAATTTATTCCTCCTCCTTGAAATGAAAAGTAACCTTTGTAGACTAAAGTCTCGGGAAGAAGACAATGTAATTGGACATATGTCTAGGCTTTTTAATTTGGATTTTCTTCTTTTTTCTCTCTCCTCTGTGCCTGGTTATTTTTCTTTCCCAGTAGTAATTTGCTTGCCTTAAATTTGAAATGTACTGACTGCAGAGCCTTTTGGTTCCATATTATTACTTCTGTTCTAAAAAGAGATTTTATAACTTAAGGTTTTTTTTTTTTGTTTGTTTTTTAAGGTCAAATCTCACTTCTACAAGTGTGAAACTCATGTAGACTGTTGTATCAGAAAATTCTCTTTCCATTTGGAAACTGTGAACCTGGAGCATTTTTAGAGACAGCAGTGTTGAAGACCTGCCTTACTCGGGGGAGGGAATGAAGTGAAAAGTCAACGGAAACATCATAGGTCTCTTCTGGAACCTCAGCTCTGAACCATTCAGCACGGTTTCATTCCCATGGATCACATCATAGCCAGGAAAGTCACTGAGTCTCCATAGCATCCTGGGTACTTTGCCCAGTGGTGCCTCATGATTTTACTGTTTGGGGATAACTTTGGGTCCTGGGAAGGAGGGTATTTCCCAGTTTCTTTCTATTTCTCTTTAAGGTATAGATAGTACTTTCATAATAGGAAAAAAAAACCCCTTTGATTTAAAAAGGAAAAGCACAACTCCAAAAGAGTTTCTAGGGTTGTTGGGCATTTATTCACTCATTTGTTTCTTTAGTCAATATTTTCTGGACACTTACTATATTCCAGGCGTATCCATGCTAGACTCTCGGGTGCATAGTGGTCAATGCAAGGAGCCAAGACTCTGGGTGCACTGTGGTCAGTGTAAGGAGCCATGGCTCCTGTCTTCTTAGAGCTTAGAGTCTTGTTGGAGTGACAGTAGTGATAGGGCCTCACAGACATGGAACATCCAAAGAGGGACATGGTGACATGTCCAGTGGGGAAGGAAAACCCTAGGCAGGAAGGTGAGATAAAGCTTCCCTGAGCTGAAATCTGCAGGCAGAGTAGGAGTTGATGACTGAAACAGGAGGGAAGAGCATCTCAGGCAGAGGAAACAGTGTGGGCAAAAGCCCAGTGAGGCGGGGAGTGGTGGCATGAGGGCCTGAAAGAGGCTCAAATGTGGTTGGGATTGAGGCCTCATCATACCACACAGGGCTGTAGTGCATGTTTAGGAAGGATGTCCTTATCAGAATGAACCAAGGAAGGGCTGAATGCAGCCTGCAGTGTGCGTGGTTGACCAGTACGTAATCTCATAAAGCCCAAAATGCAAGAAGCCTCTGAGCTGCTAAGCCTTGCTCACCAGAGGCAGGCCTTTTTCAATCTGTGCAATGGGAACATGAGCAGTTCCAATGACCTTCCATGTGTGGACAGATTTTGGTTCACACAGTATCTTGAAATCTTCTGGTGCTGCGCTTTGGGACCAATGTGGAAGGGTGAGGCCGTGTTCCTGTGGACTTACCTGTGAGCATGTGCCCATATGTGCATGCCTGTGCATGTGTGAGTCCAGGGCTACCCCTGGGTGAGTGCATGCATGCTGTGCGTGGGAGTGTGCATTCACATTCCTGTTCATTGGCATGAAGACATTTGTGGCAGGGAGAGAATGCCCCTCAGTTGGGCGCACACATCTGCTACCCTGGATAGCTCTTGTCCCTCTGTACCCCTCTGTTTGTTCAGTGCACATTTTGAAGTCCTCCTCTGTGCAGAGTGCTTGGGATGTAGAGACGACTCTTGTTTCTGACAATACTGCCCCAGCCAGAGCCTAGTCTGTGGAGAATGCCCAGACAGGATTGAGGCCACCACTCTGCACGGCAGTGCCTGTAGCTTGTCTTTGTTCAGAAGCAGGTGTATCTGCCCAGTTCCTGATCAAGGAGACATCACCTCTTCAGAAGTCTGAGCCATGCAGGCGGATGTCAGACCTTCCCACCACTGTCCTCAGCGTAGAGGAAGTCCTTGGAGTGGACAGCAGCCAAGCCACTGAACTTGCTACTGGTTTCTCAATGTCATTTGGGAGCAGACCAACCACACTGATCACTGTGGGATTTATTTCAGCCACCGACCCTCTTCCCGCTTCTTTTCCTGATGGTCTCTGTTCCTTTTCCCCCTCTCCTCTGCCCTTTTACCCACTGAGTCCCTTTACTAGGGCTATGGGTAGATATTTTCTTTCAATTATGAGAGGTTCTCTCTGATTACCAGAGCTATCTAAAAATGGACAGGATGCTATTCCTATAGCAGAACAGAGTCTCTGTCCCAGCCTTGCACTTCCTTACAGAGTATGATCTAGGAGAGTTTTAAGTGACCTCAGGCACGACTTGGGGATTTGCTCATCTATACGTGGGTGATAATGTCTACCTCCTGGGATCTTGTGAACATTCACTGGGATAATGCATGTGAAGTACCTGGAGCCCTGCCCAACATGTCCCAATAAATCCCTAATAAATGATGATGGTTATTGTGAATAAGCAGTCTCAGCAGCTAAGAAAATACAGAGGAGAGAGAGTGTCTTCAAATCAGCAGAACAACTGGCATTTAGTAAGCACCTGCTACTGCTGCTGCTGCTGCTGCTGCTGCTGCTACTACTACTGCTGCTGCTGCTGCTGCTGCTACTACTACTACTACTGTTACTACTGCTACTACTACTACTACTGTTACTACTGTTACTACTACTACTACTACTGCCACTACTACTACTACTACTACTGTTACTATTACACTGGCTAGCATTTGAGCACTTTGTAGCCAGCAGCCATCTATACTATTATCTGAGATCGCATGGCAAGGAAGTACGGAGGCAGGATTCAAACCCAAGCAGGGGCCCAATGTGGAATGTGAGACCAGGACTCAGCCAGTGGCATCTGTCTTAGGGTGGTGTTTAAAGTGTTACTAACATGCAACCCCTGAGGGTGTCTACACAGTGTGCATTTTCTGTGAAGAGGTACCACATTATTCAGAATGTGCTGTCTGTGTCCTTCTGCTCTTGCCCGGGGCTTTCCTGTGGCCACACTATGAGATCCATGAAGTCGGTTGCACCTCTAGAACGACGCATGTGTTCTTTCTGTGTCCTGGTACCTCACCAGGTGGGGAGGTCTCCATGGTATGCTGGTTCTCGGGCTCTGCTCTCTGCCAGTGCATCTCTTCTCAGGTGTTCACTGATGAAGGGAACTTGGTGGATATTGTAGGAGTGGCCTGTGGGCCTCCAGTTCGTGTTTAGAGTGGGATCCAGATATTTGTGTGGCAGTAGATACTGTGGAATTTGATGTTTATTTAAACTCTATCAGAGCTCTCTAGTAATGTAGAATTTTCAGTTTCCAAAAGAATCCAAAAATACATGCTACCAGGCAAGCCATCCTTCATGACTGTTGCATTTGGACGTAGATATGGTGGATTCCCTTAAAGTGAGGCTCATGTGTATTCACTGGAAGCCACTTCCTGTTTTATGGGGACCACTGAGGAGTGAGGGTATAGTGGATATATCTCTCCCTTGCAGTTCCCTGCCGCTCCAGCCCTGAAGGAAGCTTGTAAGGGACAGGTGACCCTTACCCTGTTCTTCAGGCACCATTGATAGAACCAGGGGTGGTTGGCATGGCCAGAAGAAAACCCAGAGAGCTATGGGCACTATTCTTAGATGATTGGAGGTCCCTATAAAAAGAGAGAACTGAGAGTTTAGGGCTGTCAAAAGGGTTAAACTAGGGCTATGGGTAGACATTTTCCTTCAATTATAAGAGGTTGTCTCTGATCACTAGAACTATCAAACAGTGGACAAGATGCTACTAGAGGTAATAATCTCTCTCAGTTTTGGAGGGACATGAATCAGGACTGAGTGACCACTTAGCAGAGTTACTGTACTGGATTCTCTGGGGAGTGTGTGTGTGTGTGTGTGTGTGTGTGTGTGTGTGTGTGTGTAGGGTGTACTGCCCTCATGTCTGCCTCCTGAAAGGGAGCTGTAAATACCTCCTGTAGCTTATCAAACTGTTACACTGGTTACCTCTGATATATGTGTTTATGGATAATCTGGGTAAGGGAGGGGATACATCATCTTTACATTTTATTATTTTTTGCATGTATATTTAATTTGAATTTGTCACAACAAGGAAGTATTGGTTTTATAATAAAAAAATAGATTAAAACTGCTCCTTGAATAAAAATGGCCCTCTAAATTACGTCGCAGAGAAAAGATCAGTGCTTAAGAGACATGGAGTCAAACTTCAGCTTAGCTGCTCTCTTGCCACATGGCTGGGTGAGGTACATCTCCACTCGGGGCCTGAGTTTTCCCGTCTGTGAACCGGGAGGACTGAACTGTATGTGCTAAGCATGAGCCCATTCAGCCCTGAGACTGGCTGTGCTGCAGTGGGGGAGGGGAAAGGAGAAAAGGAGAAAGGGCAGCAGCAGTGCCTCTATGTGATGGGGATAGGGATGATAGCTGGGATCACTGTACTCCAGAAGCCGTGATGCCAAGAGAGCTGGCTTTTGGAGAAACAGGCCTGGGAGATGGCACTGCTGGTTTCCCCTGTGTATTAGGCCATTCTTGCATTGCTATGAAGAAATGCCTGAGACGGTAATGTGTAAGAAAAGAGGTTTAATCGACTCACGATACTGCAGGCTGTATAGCAAGCATAACTGGCATCGGCTTCTGGGGAGGCCTCTGGAAGCTGACAATCATGGCGGAAGCCAGAGTGAGAGCTTGAATGTTACATGGCAAAAGCAGGAGCAAGAGAGAGAGAGAGAGCAAGGCGCCACACAGTTTTAAACATCCAGATCTTGGAGAACGTACTCACTATTGCTAGGAGAGCAACCAGGGGATGGTGTGAATGCATTCGTGAGCAATCAACCTCCTTGATCCAATCACCTCCCACCAGGTCCTACCTCCAATA
This sequence comes from Cebus imitator, assembly GCF_001604975.1. Classification (NCBI taxonomy): domain Eukaryota; kingdom Metazoa; phylum Chordata; class Mammalia; order Primates; family Cebidae; genus Cebus; species Cebus imitator. The sequence goes on from NW_016107354.1 coordinate 8,954,464, forward strand.
CTGGGGATTACATTTCAACATGAGATTTGGGCAGGGACACATATCTGTGCGACATCGCCTGGCATCAGCCAGTCTCTGTCCCTTCAAACATCTTTCCCACATACCATGCTTCTGCCACTACAGAGAACCTGTAACATCAGCCCCACTTACACTCTGCCTTGTTGGTCCACCAAGTCCCTGCTGTGTTCCGCTCACCCCCTTTGCTCTTATGAACTACTGATCCCTGCCTTCCTTCTCCAACCTTCTGGGTGTCCTTCCCTAATTTCCTGAATCTCAGTTTCCCTTCTGACTCTCAGTTCTTGCTCAGCCTCTTAATTATGACTTGACCCATCATTTGGGATTAAGAAGCATTTCTGTGAGTCTCCTGCTCCCAAGCAGCAGCCTGCCCTGCTGGGGATCCAGGCCCCTCCATCCCCCTACAGACGCACTCACAGCTGGTGGGTGCACAGCATTTTTGGACGCAGCCTCAGCTCCTGGCAAACACCTTTCCTGAACTCAGGGTCGCTGTTGCTTAAGTCGCAGCTGGAGGCTGGCTTCAGAGCACATTGATTTTTCCCAGGGCTTTAATAACCCTGAGCTTCAGTTTGCCTATTGGCTCTTTTGTAATGCATCAGCCTCATAAAATGGTCACTTTCAGTTAAAAGATCTTATTACTGCAAAAAGAGATGTTGAATCACACTTTCAAGGTCACTGGTGAAATGCGATCTTTGAGACTTGTTGGCCCTGTTCCAGGGCACGAGAAAGTGGATATTAAGAAGATAAATTAGAAGTCAAAACACAGTTCTGTTTTCCCCTGTGTCTTAGGCTGAGTGTCTATGATGAATTTTGCAAGAAAATATCAGAACTCCCTCTCCTCACACTGCACTCCCTGCCACCTTCAGAATTCAGATTCTAACCTGGAGAGTCAGCAGCTCTTTATTTCAGCTCTGACACTACTAGTATGCTAATCTCCCTGGGCAGTAATGCAGTCGGCTTCCTTCTCTCCTACAAGTCTGAGATTAGATTTGCCCCTTAGCCCTCATATTTTGCAATTCTGTGCAGCTCAGCAAATCTTTACTGATCGGTTTGCTCGGTACAGGCCCAGTGTAGGCGGACGGGGGACACTGAGAAACAGGACAAGGTTCCTGCCATCAGAGCCCACAAAGCTACAGTGTTGGGGTGGTGGGTAGAGGGGTCAGAGCCCCCTCATGCCCTCAGTACTGCAGGGTTAAGATGGCAAGCCCTGTGCTAAGCACTTTATGTTCATTATCTCATTGATACTCAACTGTAGTTGCTATGATCAACTTCATTTATCGTGAGAAAACTGAGGCTTCGAGAGGTTAAAATGCCCAGGGCCAGTGGTGAGGCTGAGACTGAAACCAGTTCTGCCTGACTCTGAAGTCAGCCAGCCCTTTACCACGTATAGGGTGCTGCCTGTCCTGGCACCCAGGTTGTTGGTGGGTTCTCTGATGGATGGCTTTAGGAGTGCTGAAGAGAAGCCCCTTACCCAGCCTGGGGTCAAATGGGCTTCAGGAATAGATTGGAAGTGATGATGCTTCAGCTAGGTCTGAAAGACTGAGCAGGAGTCATTCACAGTTAAAGACAGGTGGGAGGAGACTGAGAATATGGGAAAGAATGCAGAGGTAACAGCAGTTACTGTAAAGAGCAGAGTACATTTGGGAAACTATAAGTCTTTTGGGGAGTTTTGGGGAGTGGGAGTGTGTAGGAAAGTATGTCTGAGAGGTAGGCAGGGAAAAGACTGAACCCTTCTTTATAGTAGAGACAAACCTTACAAGCTAGCATTCAATTCAGTAAGAGCTTTGGAAAATCTGATGGGCTGTGAGACATAAGGAGTCACAAGGAAGAGGGAGATACGTTCTCTTCACTGGTGGATTGGGGTTCCATCTCCCTGCTATGCTCAGGTAGAGCTTCTGGTGGTGGGCTTTGCCAGCTCTCAAGTTCCTAACTGGGTGATAAGGAGGCACTGCCCTGGCTTTCCCATCTGCTCCAGCTGGTACCTTTCTTCATTCCTTCAATCACCTGGAGTCACATCACTCCCTCTTAGCAGCTGGCTTGTGTGCTGTCCAGCATAGCACAGGGGAAACAACACAGGAACTGAAGCCAGGTGGACTGAGTTTGGGTCTCAGCATCAACCTTGGCTAATTGTGTAGCAGTAGGTAGGTCACTCACCTGCCTAAATCTGCTTCCTCAAATGTAGAATGGGGATAATGACTCTTAACTCGCATGTCATTAGAGAGTCAGAATGAGAATTAGAAAAAAGGTACCCTTCTTTGAGACATGACTTTCATCTTCCAGCCTGTGATGTGAACAGTGACCCCTATGGCCATCTAGGATGCACATTATTTGTTGCATAAATGCTAGCTGCTGCTATTATAATCATTATCATCATCTTGATGGAAAACGGCTCCAACCTGACCTTTTGGTGGGTTAGCTGGACCAGCCCGATGTCTGATTAATTCAGACTTCATCACAGAAGGGCAGTTCTAATCTGACCAGCTAGTAAGTAATTGTGGCAACTGGTGGGGATGAGCCAGGAGTCTTGTCTTCTTATTGGAGCTTCTTTAGCATTTGGTGTCAAAAGCTGAAGGTCATCAAAACATTGGCTCCCTCTAAATTATTGTGCTGCCAAAATAACTCCTACCACAGAGCAGACTGTCTCCAGCCATTGGAGATGAAAATAGAGCCTAATGGATTTAGGAAACAATCAATGCTATCAGTGCTTCTAGAGACGTTTGTGGGTTGTAGCCCATAAAATATTAATTCTTTCTGTTTGTCTTTAAGAATATATTTTATATGTTAATGCATTATTGAAAGATACTTATAATGTTAAGTGACTTAAGACAAAAGCATTGAATGACCAAATTTCTTTTTCTTTGGGATATCCATGTAAAATATAAAGACAAAACCAAATACCACTGACTGTGCTGGCAACCATGAGTTATCAGCAATGGAATCCAACTGTAGCCCTGTAAAATGAAGTTGTCTTATTGGTGTTATGATGGGCAAATAAATAACTTATGGATGGCATTTCCCACCTAATAAAATGTTTCACTGTTGGATTTACTGGACACATTTATGAAATCACAACTGTGCAGCCAAGCTTTATTTGGCCTTAGACATTAGAGCCAGGGAGGGATATGTCTGGATCTTCAATATACAGAACGATGCAGTTGAAGGAGGAATGATCACAAATCGAAGGAAGAACGGGTAATCCAGAAGATGAAGGGAAAACTGCTTAAGATTGGCTCAGGATTCACCCACTCTGCAGGGAGCACTATGTATACATTTGCATTCTTCTGAGGGTGAGCATGGCATATTCCATACAAAAGTACACAAGGTATGCTTCTCGATATAGTTCATGTAACGCTAAATTCTAGAAGGAATAATTTACTGCATTCCTTTGGGGCCACAGACTACTCTGAAAATTTAATTTAAATGGCAGTGCCACACTTAAGAAACATGTCACATTCACATGCACACAAATTTCTTCACATGATTTCTAAGCATCCCTGATTCCCTACATAAGACATTGGACTCTGATCTAGTCCAGTAGTCTTATTTTTAACTCAATAATGCTGATGTCCAAAGGGGTAGTGGCCCACTCAGGGTCACATAGCTCCTGATATATCGTCCTAAGGCCACCTCTCCAGATGGTAGGAGAAGGTGCTCTCTTAGCAACATGCTGAGGAGCATGGACTCTGGAGCAAGACCACCTGGTTCAAATCTAGGTTTGCTACTTACTAGCGGTTTGACCTTGAACAAGTTACTTATCTTTCTGTGCCTAAATTTCCTTATGTGTAAAATGAGAATAACAATAGCACCCACTATATAGAGTCATGGTGATTATAAATGGGCTGATAGATGCAGAGTCCAGTGCTTTGAAGCAGTGAGCCCTTTGTAAGTATTAGCTTCTGTCATTGTATGTCTACAGCAAGGTCCCCTGCTATATGCTTTTGTAGCTCTTTGTGCATTTCCTTCACAGTCTGGATTTTTACCCCTTCATTACACTTACAGTGCAATTTATATAACTTTTGAAATTTTTCAATTTATTTGTTTACTTGTTTTTGTTTACTTGTCTGAGTGTAAATAGATTCTGCTTTATCCCCAGTACCTGGAATGACCCCTGGCACATAGTAGGCAATCAATAGACATTTACTGAATAACAGAATGCTTGAAGAAATGAATAGTCATTATTATAATCTGTCCGTGTATACTCTGTGATTAAGTAGCATCTGTCTCCACGTGAGCACTGCTCACTGTCATTACCTCTGTCTCTCAACACAGAGCTTGGCACATGGTGGGTTCTCAACAAATATTTGTGAATTGAATGTATGAGTAAGGAGCAGGAGAGAGTAAGAATAACAGAAGGAACACAGAGAGAAGAGGGAAAGGAGGAGAATAAAGAATATTATATAAGGCTCAACATTTATCCCTCATCCATTCATTACTAATGCAATAGGGAGTGGTGGTTAAGAGCCCAGACTCTAGGGCTGGGTGCAAACTCCAGCTCAGGTGGCCACTTCTGTTGTGTGAATTTGGGGCAACTTATTTAACCTCTCTGTGATTCTGTTTCCACATCTGAAATATGGGTTGTTAAAGGTGGTGAATTAATCTCTGCCAAGTGCTTAGAACAGTGACAAGGAATAATAAGTGTCCAATAGATGTCAGCTATAATGATCATTTATTCGTTAAAGCAGCAGCCATTTATAAAGTATCTGCTATGTGCCATTTATGAAGTATCTACTTTATGGGTGCTTCAGATACTTAGGAAAACCAATACACTCCTCTGGAGTGGAGGTCACCATGCCCCAGGGGAGATAGCAAAGCACACCAACAATGATACTCTAGTGCAATAGCAGGAGCTGGCAAGGGACATAGAAACAGCACTCTCACCAGGTCTGGGTCCAAAGTAAGAAGACACCTGGAATTTCCCAGAGAAGGGGGCATTCAACAAAAGCTGCAGGTTAGCCTAGCAAGAGGAATGGAAGGAAGAGCATTCCATGTAAAAGGAACAACATGTTCAAAGACAAGGAGGCATGTAGCAGCACACAATGTGGGGATCAGCAAACAGAATGGGATGCCATTTGTTCATTTAATTCATTCTATCAATGTTCATTGAGAGGCATCAATGTGTATGGTAGCACTGTTCTGTGCACAGAAGTAGTGCAGAGAACAAAACGGGCAAAGTCCTTGGTGTCATGGAGCCTCTGTTCTAGTGTGGGAAGACAATCAGTGAACAGACATGGATGTCATGTGCCAGGTGGCTGCAAGTATGTGCTATGGGTAAAAATAAAACAGTAGGAGGGATACTGAGTGTGTGGTTAAGGGAAGGGGTGTTATTTTAGATGGGGCAGCCAGGGAAGGCCTCTCTGGTAAGTGACATTTGTGCAGAGCCTGAGGGAAGTGAAGACTCCCTTGCATATGTGACTCTTTAAGGGGACCCTGGTCCAGGTAAAGAAACAGTTGTGTGCAAAGGCCATGAGGTAGGGACAGGCCAGAAAATGGTGAAGAGGTGAGTCTGAGGAGTGAGTGAGGGATGGTGGGAGAGGGTCATGCAAAGGTGGGGGCAGATTCTGTTGACCTTGTGAAGATAACGTGGAGGCCTTGAGTACAGGGAAGGAGACAGAGAGGTTAGGGGAATAAATTGCTCAGGGCCCTGGCATAATCTTTGCCAAGGGAGTGGGCTTTATTCATGAAGGGGGAGATCATGGAAGGATTTTAATTGTGAACAATGTGATCACATTGTATTTGAGGTTGAGAGTTTCTTGGAAGACATAGGAGTCAAGTGAGAAGCTCCCAGGTCGCTCAGGTGAAAGCAGAGGAAGGGAGCGGAGCTGAATGCACATTAGGCTCCTTGACTACTGGTGAGCCCTCCTCTCTCCAGCACCTCAGCAGTGCCTCACTGTGAATAAGCATCTCCTCCTGAATTGAGTTGTGGGTGGGAAGGACCAGAATTCATTGGCCCATGAGGCCAATAGTGAGAAATCAACCGTCAGCTTTCTGTGGATGCTTTAATAGATACAATTTCTTCAGCTTTAACCCTAGGTTTTGAAACAGTTTTTTTTAATATGGTATACTGCATTGCAAATCAGATGTCCTTTTTTTTTTAAATTAATGACATCTGTCATTTCAAAAAATTGTAAACGGCCTCTGTCTCTGCTCTTGGAAAACACTAACTCTTAATTTTTATGCTAAATCAAGTGATCACAACCCAAGAGCTCAGCAATTTTGCACTTTAAACATTTACTCCCTGATTTATTTCCTTCAGTGAATTCATGATTAAATTTTAAACTCACACTCCTATTCTGCAGGGAATCATAGAACAGAGGGTAAAGCAACTTTTTTTTTTTTCTTTTTTTAAGTTTGAATCTGGAAGTGCTGTCTGTCTGGTCTTCAAAGCTCCACTGCCAAGCGGCTGGCTGTCCTCCCTCCTCCCTCTGTGCTCTCTGTCTGGAGTTCCAGTTGTACAAGGCAATGGACAAGGACTGTGGACCAAGGACAGAAGCAAAAGGCAGCTAACTTTCCTAAATATTTTGTCCCGGGTCCATGGAAGACAGGAATTAGTATTAACTGTCCTAGAAAAGCCCAGAATCCTGATGCCTCTGAGTGTTCATGAATAAGAAAAGGAAAAGTCGTTCACAAGTACATGAAGTCTGCTGATCTTAAGTGACCAGGTGTATGCTCTGCCAAGTGAATGGGTTCTCTTCATGGATGGGGAGATCATGGAAGGGAACAAGATCATTATTTCCCCAAACAAATAGGGAAGCAGATGTTTGGGAGGTGCCTGCCAGATATTGATTGTTTTTCACCCAAATTCTGACATTGGACTGGCTCCCTCCCCTTCTCCTTTCCCACCTGGGTCTCTCGTCCTTCCTTCCATGATAAATGATCCCCTCCTTTCTGTAGCAGGGGCTTCTGTTCTCCTTTGAGTTCTTCCTGCCGTCAGGGCTATATTTATCTCAATATGACAGAGTAACATGAGGCTGCTCAAAGATGTGTGTCCTGAGAATCCTTCCTTCTGTATACTGTTAGAAAACTGTCTGTCTCCCCTGCATACTCAAGAGGTGCTTGAAAACACCACTCTGTTGAAAGAGAGCTTGACACAGTGAGATTCAGACAAGCCTAGATTGAAAGTGGCATTTTCTTTTCCTGACTTGTACGTTGGATTGAGTTATTAAATCTTTCCAGGTCTCAGTCCCCTCATCTGTAAAATGGGATTGACAGTACTTGTTTTGTAATATCTGTGCATGTGCCCAGTGCAGAGTGGGCTCAGGGAACATGACTGTTCTCATTTTCTCTACTCTTATTACGCCTTTGGGTAAAAGCATTGGGTCTCCAAAAAGAGCCCTGTAAAAATGCCGAACTGTTATCTAGAAGGGATGCCATAGTCAACACCCATAATTATCTTGATTTGGATTGCTAATTAGATAAACAAGACAGAGTCACTGGGAAGAGTAGAAGCATGGCCTGCATGGGTGAGGAGGGAAGGGATATGTAATTTGATGCTGGGTACAAAGAAATAAATACCAAGAAAAAGCTACGAGGTGCTTGTAGGTAGGGAGAGGTGGAATGCATTGTTGACTTCTGTGCTCAGCCCAAGCGGCTTGGCTTTTGTATTCTCCCCCAGGTCCCAGCTGGCAGGAAACTTGTGCCACCTGGTAGCCTGTTGGGCTTGAGGGAGCGCACACTGTGGACTCATCCTGAGTTTAAGGCTGAGCATGGCCACCTACTAGCTAGGTGAGCTTGGACAGGTGGCTCAATTTTTCTGAATCACAGTTTCCTCATCTGCTAAATGAGGGTCCTATCTAATAGGATGTGGGGAGATTAAATGATACGAATGGGGAAGCATCCTGCAGAATGGCAAGATGCTAAGCAAACTTCAGAGGAGCGTGTTTTCCAGAAGAGGAAATTGGAAGATAGAAACAGCAGGTGACTTGATCTAAAGTTATGGGGTAGACAGAACCGAGGCCATGGGTTTCTCTGCTCCAGGCTGGGCTGCTTAGAGGCTAGCTGGTACTTCTCTGGTTCCCTCCCGCCTCCAGCAAAGTTATCCATTCCCTTGAGTTGGGCTCATGTACCTGGGAGGCTCTTTCTCTTTCTCCTCATCCAGACTCCTTTTTTTCTCAATTAACTAAGCTTATTCTTCTCTTGGAATCTCTGTCGTGACCACTGGCTTGTAGAGGACCTAGGCCTCCCTGCCTCATCTCCCTATAGCTAATAGGGTCTGCCTTGTTTCTGGTCCTTGAAACTAACCCATGAACACGGCAGCATATATTCATGATTGTTTAAGGACACTCCTTAACATCACTTCTTCTCCCACCTGCTCCTGATTCTCTCTCATCTCTCGGACTCCAAACTTTAGGCCACACACCAAATTCCATGCTCACTTCTATTCCCCCATTTTGGGGTCACTTCCAAACTCCCTTTCAGGGATTGTATTTGGGACCTGTACGGCTTTTAACTTTGTTAATTCATTTAATCCCTCCCTCCTGGTGCCAGATGGAGTCCTGACCCTACTTGGCAGGATGTGTGTGTGGCCCACTTAGGACTGCTGCCTCCTGCCAGAGCAAAGATTTTTTTCTCTGTGTATTTACTCATTCATTTCACAAATAGTTTTGAGCATCTACTCTGCTTCAGGCATTGTGCAGGGTGCTGGAAAGGCCACAAACAAGGCAGCCCCTATCTCTGTGGAGTTAAGAGTCTAGAGGCAGGGACCAAGGCATCAGCAACACAGCTAAACAGGGCCAGGCTGAGAGAGGCTGACAAGGAGCACCAAATTCCAACTCAATGGTGGTCAGGGAAGACTTCCTGGAGGAAGCCAATCTCAGCTGAGACAAAGAATGACAGAGCTAGAGGATGGCATGTGCAAAGGCCTGCAGGTACAGCCGAGGGTGGAATAGGGGTGGGAGCAGAGTTAGGTGGTGTAAGCAGGTGCTAGAACATGGAAGGGTTTGTAAGTATGTGGAGGAGTTTGATGTTCATCAGTGGACAATGAGATTTAATTTGGAGAGATCTCTGTGGCTGCCGTGTGGAGGCTGGAGCCAGCCACTGAGGCTCTGTGGTCACAGGTAACTTCAGCCTTTGGAACTGTGTTCTTTAGAGAATTTTCCACCCACCCATAGCCCCTTCATGCCCCCTTCCAACTTGCTACCTTAAAAAGCAATCGCCAGCCTTCTTTCCCTTCCATACTCGGCATTTTTTGTGTCCCAGGTTTGTCCAATCAGCACCGTCTGGCTTAGCACTGCTCTAGTTCTCCGTCTGGGGCATGATAATGTGTGTTGTCCTTTGTTTCATTGTTCAAATATGTGTCTGTGATGTGGTTGAGACTGATAAGTAAAGAAAATTGTGTAGCTTAACAGCAGACATTTCATGACCTCAGGAGCCCCCCAAGATGCGTACTCCCAGCAAATTGTCGGCAAGACCATTCATCACCGTGCTGACCTGGGACTTTGCGCACATTTCCCTATGAAAACAGTTCAGCGCCATCAGTTCCCATCTGCCCCAATGCCACTGTAATGAAGCGAGCTTTAACTAACCCTGGTACCCACTGAGCGGTCCCATCGCAAATGGCTTTCGAGATGCAGACACCTGCACGTGGGACACATCCTCTTTCTAATGGTGGATTTGTGTGGAAATCCAATACACCATTGAAGCTTTATTTATTTTTGGCTTAGGTAATTGGAGAGCATTAATTATTTATATTCCATGTTGCAAGCAGGCAGGGAAAGGGCAGGAAAGGGGGGCGTTGGGAGGGGAACAGTGGACCCACTGAGATCATGGAAAGCAGCTAAAATATTCTAAACCTTGATTACATCTGGGTAATTGTGTGCAGTCACTCCAAATAATTTTTGCTAGAAATATTGTATGTGGTTTCCCATAAACTGTTCTGTGCCTCCATCAAGGCAAAATGAAACTGTGTCATTGTTTGGGAATCCCTTGGTAGTTCAGGTCTTGCTACCCCAAAACTCACCACCATCCATCCTCACAGCTTTAGTGACAAAAGCAAACTGCAAACCTTTGATATGTACTTACTGCATGCCAGGTTCTGGGCTGAGACCAAAACAAATGTTACACTCACTTGAACCTCACAACAGCCCTGTAAATTGTCTGTTGAATTATTATCCCTATTTTACAGTTGAGGAAACTGAGGCCGAAAGAAATTAAGAATGCTGCCCAAAGTCACTGCTAGTGAATGGCAGAGCCAGAATTCGACCCTGGATCTGGCTGACATAAACTCTACAGCTTCTTTTCTTCTGGAGATGTTAATACTCCAAACTGAAGACAGGCACCCCCAGAACTTGGGAGTCCCACTGGGGTTTTAGGCCGCATGGTAGGATCAGGATGGGGATCTTTCATACTTGGCTTTCTTTATGAGCTGTGAAGCTAAAGGTTACTCTGTTAATTAAATGAGGGGTGGGGGAAGGGGGCTGTTGGAGGATCAGTGGCAAAGTGACTCCAATTAAGTCCTTAATGAGTATATTAAGCCATGTAAATCACATGCCTTTTTTTCCCCATTTGGGAACATCAGTCTCCCTTGGTGAGCAAATCACTGGCCCACCCCGTGTCAGCCAAGCCTTTGGGAAACTAGAAAGATGGTGGATTTATCTTGAAAATGCAAAAGTCTAAATGATGCTTGAGGGTTTAGAAAAGAGAAAGTAAGACAGAATCCTTTCCTCAATCACTGGTGTTTTATGTCACTTTCAGATTTAACAAAGCATGGAGACTAAGCATTGCTTTTCTGATCTTTCATTAACAGAACTTGATTTCTTTCTGAACCTTCTCATCACTCGCAGTCACACTCTAAGCATTCAGCCTTGCTCTTGGGTGGTGGGTGGAGTCTTGCAGCTCCCCCTTCTCTTCCTATCTCTTGGATTTAGAAAGCCCTTGGCTGCTTGGAGGCGCCTTGGCAAAATTAAGAAGGAAAGAAGTGCAGTGCTAGAGTCCTGTCCTTTCTAAGTGAAATGATAGGGGCTGTGAGCAGAAGGACCCAAGACTGTCTAGTGTGAGAGGCCTTTCAGTAGTTCATTCCTTGGCAAATGTCCGCAGAGCTCCTGTGATGCTCTAGGCACCCTGCCCCTGGATTCACCTTCACTTTTTAATTTAGTTCTCTCCAAAACTCTTGGAGGTGGACTTATGGCCCTGCCTCCATTCTAAAGATGAAGAAACTGAGACTCAGAGAGTGTGGTTACTCACTTCAGGCCACACGAATTGTCTGTTACAGAGCTGGTATTTGAACCCAAGTCTAGTTGACCCCAAAGTTTGGGATTTTTAATCCATCCAGAGTTGGAGAGAAATGACTGAGTACTCTGGGCTGGGACAGGGGGCTCAGGAGTCGGTGGGAAGGAGTGGGAGCCCTGGCCCCAGACTGGGTGCTAGGAACTTCTCTGGGAAGCTCTCCTGGTCTACTGTAAACAGGAGACAGGGCGCTACTAGGTGGGGCCCTAGGGAGTCCACAGCCCCTCCCTGCCAATCCTCTGTGAAGCTGCTTTTCCACCCCACTCATCTCCTGCCCTGCTTTGGGGGTACAGACAGAGGGAGTCCTCCTTGAGTAATGGGGATCTTTCCGAGAGCCATGGAACATGCAGGAGCAGCCACAGCTGCGTTATAAAGGTGCCAAACTTTTTGTTTCGCTTCCTCATCTGGGCCCTTTCCTCTCTTTCATCTTCCCTTTCATATGGAATCTCATTCTGACTCTCTGTTGGTTTCCATCTAAGCCCTGCCTGATTATATATTCAGCACACACTTAAATAATGTTAAATGTGCCCTGCGCTATTCTAAGCACTTTACAAATATGAATTCACTTAATCTCTATACCAACTCTACTGAGTAGCAGTTATTATCCCTGTTTTACAAATAAGGAAACCGAAGCATTGAGAGGTTAACTAACTTATCTAGGGTCATGCAGTCATTATCTGGCTAAGCTGGGATTTGAACCCAGAGATTTGGTTCTAGCACCTGCACTCCTGGGCACTACATTGTGCTGATGCCTCTCATGACTCCTGTTATAGGATAGTCTCATTTTTTCTTTGTGTTAAAAAGAAAAGCATGTAAAACATAAATAATGATGGTATAATAGATAGAATGACATGCCATAGGAGGTAGGGACGCTGTGTGTCCCTTCATGAGATTCATCCCTGCAGACGATGTTTCCAGGGGTCATGGGGGAAGAAGAAGGGCAGCAGGTGTAAATACTTATTTACAGTTTTGACCCCTATTCTCAAGACTCAGCTTGGGTTCCAGGATCAATTGTTGGCTTTTTGTTTGTTTGTTTGTCAATGAAGGGAATCATGGACATATACACAGAGAACAGCTTGACATCAAATCCTCCCTCAGCTAGTCTGAAATACAGGGAACCCTTGTTGGTGGGGCTAAAGGGATCCTTGTACACCATTGTCACATGGGAAAGGCTCCCCTATCTCTTCTTCTTTTGCTTTCCTCCAGTGCATAGGCACAGCAATTGGCACACATGGGCATGCCTGTCACCTGGAGGGCTTGTTCAAACCCAGGTTGCTTGGCCCCACTGCCAGAGTTTCTGATTCATTACAGCTAGGTGAGGCCTGAGAATCTGCCACAACAAGCTCTCAGGTGATGCTGCTGTGCTGGGCACTACCACTACATTAGCAGCAAGAGGTACTTCAGTCTGGACCACCTTGTCAGCTAATTTGACCTCCTGAAGACATTGAAAGCCACTGGGTTGTAGGGAGTTTAGAGGACCTTCTAAGTATCCAGGCTATGTTCTTTACACCCATGCCACCAATAGCATTTCCTTCCCCTTCTCGTATGTGTTTAGGGTCTTTCTCCATTATTACAAGACCTTGGAGACACAGAGGACCTGGAGTCATTTACTTATTGTGGCTGGAGTATCTTTCTTCCACTCCCTGTAAATCTCTTCTAGGTTTCCTTCATCTGATTGTGTCCCATTTATTATTTATCAAGAGGCTGTTAGCTCAATTTCAAGGTGCCCTGAGAATGTTCTAAGGGACGAGGACTGGGGAGAGGATATGTGGAGACTGTTCCTTTCCATCTGGGTGAGGAGAAGGCCAGAGATGGGACTTATTCAAGAGCATAGCCATGCTGTTGGACCTACCCTGGTTGGTGCATCTTCATTTTGTGAAGCATCTTCACAATTGGCATCTTGTTTTTTGGTACAGCATCTATGAGGCAGAAAGAGCATGTATTTGCTATGAAGATTGTAAAGATGTAGAAATTGAGGCTCAAAGTAGTGAAGTCATCTGCCCAAGGTCACACAGCTTGTGCTGTAAACTAGAGCTTGGAAAGAAAACCAGGTGTCTTCTGAGCTAGCTGCAGTTTTTTTTTTTTCATACCCCAGTGGCGCCTGGAATGCCAGAGAGAGAGAACTGTTCACTCCTCTGGAAAGAGGGCTTAAGCCAGGGAGCCAAGTGGTCTAGCTCAGTGGATCCTACACCCATGGAGCCCAGCAAACTAAGATTCACTGGCTTGAAATTCTCGCTGCCAGCACAGCAGACTGAAGTTGATCTGGGATGCTTGAGCTTGGTGTGGGGAGGGGCGTCCACCATTGCTGAGGTTTGAGTAGGCGGTTTTCCCCTCACAGCCACCAAGAAGTTCGAACTAGGCAGAGCCCACCGCAGTGTGGCAAAGCCACTGTAGCCAGACTGTCTCTCTAGATTCCTCCTCTCTAGGCAGGGCATCTCTGAAAGAAAGGTAGCAACCCCAGTCAGGGACTTATAGATAAAATTCCCATCTCCCTGGGACACAGCACCTGGGGGAGGGGGCAGCTATGGGTGCAGTTTCAGCAGACTTAAACGTTGCTGCCTGCTGGCTCTGAAGAGAGCAGTGGATCTCTCAGCACTGCACTCAAGCTCTGCTAAGGGATAGGCTGCTTCCTCAAGTGAATCCCTGACCCTATGCCTCCTGCCTGGGAGACACCTCCCAGAAGGGCTGGACAGATACATCATACAGGAGAGCTCTGGCTGGCATCTGCTGGGTGCCCCTCTGTTTCTTCCAGAGGAAACAGACAGCAATATTTTTGCTGTTCTGCAGCATCTGCTGGTGATAACCAGGCAAACTGGTTCTGGAGTGGACCTCCAGCAAATTCCAGCAGAGGGACCTGACTATAAGAAGGAAAATTAATAAACAAAAAGGAATAGCATCAACATCAACGAAAAGTCTGTCCACACAGAAACCCCTTTTGAAGGCCACCAACATCAAAGACCAAAGGTAGATAAATCCATGAAGATGAAAAACCAGTACAAAAAGGGTAAAAATTCCAAAAACCAGAATGTCTCTTCTCTAAAGGATCACAACTCCTTACCAGCAAGGGAACAAAACTGGATAGATAATGAGTTTGACAAACTGACAGAAGTTGGCTTCAGAAGGTGGGCAATAACAAATTCCTCCAAGCTAAAAGAGCATGTTTTAACCCAATGCAAGGAAACTAAGAACCTTGAAAAAAGGTTAGGAGAATTGCTGTCTAGAATAACCGGTTTAGAGAAGAACATAAACTGCCTGATGGAGCTGAAAAACACAGCACAAGAGCTTCATGAAGCATACACAAGTATTAATAGCCAAATCAATTAAGTGGTAAGAAAGGATATCAGAGATTGAAGATCAACTTAATGAAATAAAGCGTGAAGACAAGATTAGAGAAAAAAGAATGAAAAGGAATGAACAAAGCCTCCTAGAAATACAGGACTATGTGAAAAGACCAAACTTACATTTGATCAGTGTACCTGAAAGTGATGGGAAGAATGGAACCAAGTTGGAAAATGCTCTTCAGAATACTATCCAGGAGAACTTCCCCAACATATCAAGACAGGCCAACATTCAAATTCAGGAAATACGGAGAGCACCACAAAGATACTCCCCGAGAAGAGCAATCCCAAGACACATAATCATCAGATTCACCAACGTTGAAATGATGGAAAAAATGTTAAGGGTAGCAATCTTTGCTGTTCTGCAGACTCTGCTTGTGATACTCAGGTAAACAGGGTCTGGAGTGGGCCTCCAGGAAACTCCAGCAGACCTGCAGCAGAGAGAGAAATGTTGGGTTACTCACAAAGGGAAACCCATCAGACTAACAGCAGATTTCTCTGCAGAAACCCTATAAGCCAGAAGAGAGTGGGGGCCAATATTCAACATTCTTAAAGAATTTTCAACCCAGAAGTTTATGTCC
The DNA here is from genome assembly GCF_001604975.1 of Cebus imitator. NCBI lineage: Eukaryota > Metazoa > Chordata > Mammalia > Primates > Cebidae > Cebus > Cebus imitator. The sequence goes on from NW_016107354.1 coordinate 8,969,618, forward strand.
AGCCTAACTAAGCTTCATAAGCAAAGGAGAAATAAAATCCTTTACAGACAAGTAAAGGCTGAAAGACTTTGTCACCACCAGGCCTGTCTTACAAGAGCTCCTGAAGGAAACACTAAATATGGAAAAGAAAAACCAGTATCAGCCACTGTAAAAATGTATCAAATTATAAAGACCATCAACATTATGAAGAAACCACATCAACTAATGGGCAAAATAACAAGCTAGCATCATAATGACAGGATCAAAGTCACATATAACAATATTAACCTTAAATGTAAATGGGATAAATGCCCCAATTAAAAGACACAGACTGGCAAATTGGGATAAAGAGTCAAGACCCATTGGTAGGCTGTTCAGGAGATCCTATTCAGGAGATCCATCTCATGTGTAAAGACACA
>NW_016107354.1:8971131-9110719 GCF_001604975.1 Cebus imitator
ACAATGGTTGAACTAATTTACACTCCCACCAACAGTGTAAAATTGTTCCTATTTCTCCACATCCTCTCCAGCATCTGTTGTCTCTAGATTTTTAAATGTTCACCATTCTAACTGGCATGAGATGGTATCTCAATGGAGTTTTGATTTGCATTTCTCTGATGACCAGTGATGATGAGCATTTTTTCATATGTTTGTTGGCCTCATGAATATTCAGAACTTGAACTTAGCTCTGGACCAAGTGGAGCTAATAGACATCTACAGAACTCCCCACCCCAAATCAACAAATATACATTCTCAGCACCACATCACACTTATTCTAAAATTGTCCACATAATTCGAAGTAAAACACTGTTCGAATTGCAAATGCAAGAACGGAAATCATAACAAACAGTCTCTCATACCACAGTGCAATCATATTAGAACCCAGAATTAATAAACTCACCCAAAACTGCACAACTACATGGAAACTGAACAACCTGCTCCTGAATGATTACTGGGTAAATAATAAAATTAAGACAGAAATAAATAAGTTATTTGAAACCAGTGGGAACAAAGACACAACAAACCAGAATCTCTAGAACACAGCTAACATAGTGTTTAGAGGGAGATTTATAGCACTAAATGCCCACAGGAGAAAGCAAGAAGGATCTAAAATCAACACCCTAATATTCACAATTGAAAGAACCTCCTATCATCACAATTAAAAAAAAAAAAAAAAACTAGAGAAGCAAGAGCAAACAAATTCAAAAGCTAGCAGAAGACAAGAAATAACTAAGATCAGAGCAGAACTAAAAGAGATAGAGACACAAAAAAACCCTTCAAAAAATCAATGAATCCAGGAGCTGGTGTTTTGAAAAGATCGACAAAATAGATCACTAGCCAGACTAAAGAAGAAACGAGGGAAGAGTCAAATAAACACAATAAAAAATGATAAAGGGGATGTTGCCACTGATCCCACAGAAATACAGACTACCATCAGAGAATACTATAAACACCTCTACTGAAATAAACTAGAAAATCTAGAAGGAATGGATAAATTCCTGTACACATACACTCTCTCAAGACTAAACCAGGAAGAGGTCAATCCCTGAATAGACCAATAACAAGTTCTGAAACTGAGGGAGTAATTAATCGCCCACTAACCAAAATAAGCCCAGGACCAGATGGAGTCACAGCCGAATTCTACCAGAGGTACAAAGAGGAACTGGTACCATTTTTTCTGAAACTATTGCAAACAATCGAAAAAGAGCGACTCTTCCCTAACTCATTTTATGAGGCCAACATCATCCTGATACCATAGCCTGGCAAAGACACAACAAAAAAAGAAAATTTCAAGCCAATATCCCTGATGAACATCGATGTAGATATCCTCAACAAAATACTGGCAAACTGAATCCAGCAGCACATCAAAAAGCTTATCCACCACAATCAACTTGGCTTCATCCCTGGGATGCAAGGCTGGTTCAACATATGCAAATCAATAAATGTAATCCAAACAAACAGAACCAATGACAAAAACCACATGATTATCTCAACAGATGCAGAAAAGGCCATTGATAAAATTCAACACTGCTTCATGCTAAAAACACTCAATGAACTAGATATTGATGGACTGTATCTCAAAATAATAAGCTATTTATGATAAACCCACAGCCAATATCATACTGAATGGGCAAAAGCTGAAAGCATTCCCTTTGAAAACTGGCACAAGACAAGGATGCCCTCTCTCTCCACTCCTATTCAACATATTCTTGAATGTTCTGGCCAGGGTAATCAGTCAAGAGAAAGAAATATAGGGTATGCAAATAGAAAGTCAAATTGTCTCTGTTTGCAGATGACATGGTTGTATATTTAGAAAACCCCATTGTCTCAGCCCAAGATCTTTTTAAACTGATAAGCAACTTCAGCAGTCTCAGGATACAAAATCAGTGTGCAAAAATCACAAGCATTTCTACACGCCAATAATAGACATACAGAGAGCCAAATCATGAGTGAACTCCCATTTACACTTGCTACAAAGAGAATAAAATACCTAGGAAAACAACTTACAAGGGATGTGAAGGACCTCTTCAAGGAGAGCTACAAACCACTGCTCAAGGAAATAAGAGAAGACACAAACAGATGGGAAAACATTCCATACTCATGGTTAAGAAGAATCAGTATCATTAAAGTGGCCATACTGCCCAAAGTAATTTATAGATTTAATGCTATCTCCAACAAGCTACCATTGACTTTCTTCACAGAATTGGAAAAAACTACTTTAAATTTCATATGGAACCAAAAAAGAGCCTGTATAGCCAAGACAATCCTAAGCAAAAAGAACAAAGCTGGAGGCATCACACTTCCTGACCTCAAACTATGCTACAAAATTACAGTAACCAAAACAGCATGGTACTGGTCCCAAAACAGATATATAGACCAATGAAACAGAACAGAGACCTCAGAAATAATACCACACATCTACAACCATTTGATCTTTCACAAACCTGACAAATAGAAGCAATGGGAAAAAGATTCCCTATTTAATAAATTATGTTGGGAAAACTGGCTAGCCATATGTAGAAAGCTGAAACTGGACCCCCTCTTTCACCTTATACAAAAATTAACTCAAGATGTATTAAAGACTTAAACATAAGACCTAAAACCATAAAAATCCTAGAAGAAAACCTAGGCAATACCATTCAGGACATAGTCATGGGCAAAGTCTTCATGACTAAAACACCAAAAGCAATAGCAACAAAAGCCAAAGTTGACAAATGGGATCTAATTAAACTTCAGAGCTTCTGTACGGCAAACCCAAATGCCCATCAGTGATAGACTGGATAAAGAAAATGTGGCACGTATACGCTATGGAATACTATGCAGCCATAAAAACAGATGAGTTCATGTCCTTTGCAGTGACATGGATGAAGCTGGAAACCATCATTCTCAGTCAAGTAACACAGGAAAAAAAAAAACAAAACCAAACACCACATGTTCTCACTCATGAGTGGGAACTGAGCAATGAGAACACATGGACACAGGGAGGGGAACATCACACACTGGGGCCTGCTGGGGGTGGGAGGCTAGGAGAAGGATAGCTTTAGGAGAAATACCTAATATAGATGACTGGTTGACGGGTGCAGCAAACCACCATGGCACATGTATATCTATGCAACAAACATGCACGTTCTGCACATGTATCCCAGAACTTAAAGTATGTTAAAAAGCAAAACAAAACAAAACAAAACAAAACAAAACAAAACAGGTGTCTTCTCTATGACTTTCTTACCCTCTGGGACTGGGATGAGTACTTTCCATCAAGCAAATGGTCTTTCACTCAATCAACCTCTCAATCCATCAGTGTTCATTGAGAGCCTCCTATTTGACAGGCTGCATGATAGGGGCTGAGAATGAGCTATGAACACGATCCACATTGCATCTGCTTTCAAGAAGGCTACAGTCTAGGAGGGAGGCTAGACACTGAGAGAATGATTACCAAATGGAATGAGGATTTCCAGAGGGGAACGTGCAAGTGGTGTGAGGCTTACAGCCCAGGATGCCCTCTCACTGGATGAGCGTTCACTAAAAAAATGTTATCCAAGCTGAAATTCTTATTCAAGGGTGAGCAGAATTTAGGAGATGAAGGACAGGGAAAAGGCATTCCAGATAGAGGGATCAGCATGTGTAATCACACCCTACCAGCATATGATGGTAGGAGTGCACAGGGACACATTTAGGGAACTGAAAGACCTGTGGATCCGAAGCAAAATGAGCCAAAGGGAGAATGGATTGACACAGGGTTGGAAAAAGAGGCAGCAGCAAGATCATGGAAGGTTTGGCAGATGATCAAAAGGGCTTGGGGCATTTTTCTAAGGATCATCCAAAGCCACTGAAGGGCTTGTGGTGGTGGTGTATTGTGATCAGATTTGCATCTACTATGTAGCTGGGTGGCCAGAGTGGAGTCAGAGAGATCAGTTAGGAGGCTATAGTCAGAGAAGAGGTAGGACTGGATGATGGGCTCACCTCTGGTGGTGGCAGTAAGGAGTGATAGCAGGGCATAGATTCCAGAGATAGATGAATTATAGGCTTAGTTAAGGGTGTTTGGGAGTTAAGAGATGAGGCAAGGATAACAGTAGTGAGTGCCGTAATAGGGTCTCAAGGAGGGTATACACACCTGAATACATCTGATGAGACGTATGCCTTGAGTCTGGGAGCTGAGCCCTGGAGACTCAAGGGTCAGTGGCACTGGGGGGCTGGCACTGTGCTAGAGTTTGGGTGGCTTCCCCTTATTTCATGTCCCCTGCCTCCAAGTAGCTCACCTTCTATGAACTGTATTTTGTTCATCTTTGTTGTTGAAATGCTGTTTCACAATTATTTGCTTTTTAAAAAACATGTAACTTTCTTACTGTCTTTAGAGGAGACACACTGCAGGTGAGCCTAATCAAAAGCACTCACGGAAACCCATCACGAGCCAATTAGCAAACTTAGGAAACATGTCTGATATGGAGGAATCTCATGAATATGATTCTCCTGGGAATGCGGACAGAACTTTGTTCCAGCAGTGTGCATGCCTCAGGACAGCTGAGGAGGAGGTTGCTGCAGCAATCTACTGCTCCTCCCTTTCTGTGCTCTGCTGGGCATGAGAAAGGAGCCGTAGCAGGTGGGGCTTTGAGACCCACTTCTCAGTCTAAAGTGAAGATGGGGGGAATGATAAAAATGCATATTCCAAATTCCTTTAATGTCCTTTTAGATAGGATTGAGCAAGCATCTTCCATTTGTTTATACACTTAGCGAGTAAACCACCCACACACTTAAAAAGAAATCAGTCCACCATATTGAAACTGGAAGGAACATCCAGTTCCTTCAACAGAGATCCTGCAGTTCAACAGCCACTTCTGAGAAACGTGGAAGAGGTGAATTAAGAGTCAGTATAAACTTGTGAAAGGAAACTGGACTGGAATCGGAAGAAGGCAGGCCTGAAGTTTGCCTTGTGTACCTACTTGGAAAGTTATGTAAGCTCTTGAGAATAATTCCTTCCTTGCCTGCCTTCATCAGTTAGCTGTGAGGGTGAGATGAATGAATGAGCAAAACCCTGGGTCAGGGCTATATAAATACCAGTGGCAGTTCCTTCCTGATGGTATCACAACAGTAGCTGGAGAGCAAGCAGTAAGGCAAGGTCTTCTGGGTCAGTCTACTATGCCCATGTCGCTGTCTTTAAAAGTGATGCTAACCTAGGAACTATTGTGTTTCTCCCATGCCACTGTCTTTAGGAGTGACATTACCCTATGGGCTGTTGTGCAGTTTGGAAAAAAACAAAATATGGGTGATTTAAACACACACTAGCATGGCTAATTAAAAAGATTTAAAAATGCCAAGTGTTGGACAGGATATGGGACAACTAGAACAAGATTAAAAAATGCCAAGTGTTGGCAAGGACGTGGGACAACTAAAAGTTGCACACACTGTTGGTGGGGGTGAAAATTAGTGTGACCAATTTGAAAACCTGTCAGTATCCACTAAACCTGAACATGTCTATATACGATGACTGAGCTATTCCATTCCTAGTTACATACCCAGAGGAAATGAAGGCAAATGTAATGTGCTAGAATGTTAATAGCAACGTTATTTAGCTGAAACCTGAGTCCTATTCCTATACTCATTAAAGGTAGCATGAGGTCTGTTTATACAGTGGACTACTACACATCAATGAGAATAAACTAAGCTACATGTAACAGTATGGATGAATCTTGCAGACATAATGTTGAACAAAAGAAGCCAGACACAAGACTCCATATGTATGATTTCACTTCTATAAAGTTCAAAATAGGCAAAGCCAATCTCACGTACTAGGAATTAAGATACTATTTACTCACCGGGCAAGAGAGAGACTATAACAGAATGGAGCATGAGGGGGCTTCTAGGATGAAGCTGACGTTTTGTTTCTTTTTCTGGGTGCTGTTCAGTATTTGAAAATTCATTGAGCTATACACTTGTGAATTATGCATTGTCCCATCTTCTGTTATGCTTCAATTAAAAGCTAAGCTAACAAGAAAAACAAAACAAAACTCAAGGGTGACCTCCAAAGTGCATGGCAGGGTGCTAGGTGGGCCTGCCCCTCTCCCCCCAGCCTGCCATAACTAGATCTCTGAGGAGGCTGCTGCCCCTGAAGGCAGTGAGCAGCTGCTTTCTCTAGCCTTGTACTGTGGGTTGCCTGGCCTTGGCTTTGATGCTGTGGCTGCTAGTGAAGGGGTCATAGTCAATGGACCCTGCTTTTCCTTTCTCTCCCCCTCTTCATGCTTACCTGCCCCAAGCCCTCCAGCTCTCTTGGCTGCATTCCAGCTGGAAGCCATGCTTTTCTGGGTCCTCAGAACTCAACTCTGCCTCCTTTGCCCACCTGCTGCAGTCCAGGTTCCTATCACACAGCTGGCCCTGTACCAGCCCAGCATCCATCACAGAGGACCAGAGTGCGCAGCTGGGAGATGACCTGGCGCGAAGGTGTGCATGCTCACATGCGTCCACGCAGGGCGGGGGGGTGGGGGTGGAAGGGAAGGGCTGGGACTCACAGAGCGTTTCCCCATAGAAGGCTCACATGCTCCAAGGTGTCACTTGGATGAACAGTTCCTAATTTAATTGTTATCAATTTATTTTGTTTCATGTAAGGAAGAAATATAATCAGTCCACTAAACCCTTGATTTTATGTATATTATTGCTTTGGAGCACGTTAAATTTTTAACATTAGTTGATTTAAATATTATTTAAAGATAAACATTAAGTGTTATTATATGTTATATGAGGATATGGCAAAAATCATGGAGGTGGAAATTTGGAAAACTGAAACTGGAAATGGTGGGAGAAACAATATAACGATCCTAATTCCTAACACGGATGACTTGAGAGCCCATGAAGTGCCTTAAGAGAGGGGCTTTCTTAAGAGACAGATTTGTCCCAGCATGAGAAGTTAAGATAATGACCATTAACCCTTATTACAAATAAAGGAGGAGAGCCCCTGAGGGGCAGTGGTGAGAATACAGGGCTTCAAAGCCAGGCCAGCCTGGAATCATATCCCGACTTCTCATTTTCCTGCTGTGTGACAATGTACAAGTCATGTAGTCTCTGAGCAGCAGGTTTCTTATCTATAACGAAAAGCTTTATAACTGTATCATAGGGTTGTTATAAGGCTTAAAAAGATGTTCAAGCCCAAAAGCCAATCAGTCTCCTACCCTAGAGAGAGGAGGGGATTTGCATAAGGTCACATACAAAGGCAGCACCAGGCCTGGAACCCCAGACTTGCTGCTCCCAGCCCATGCTGTTTCTCTGAGGAGCCATCCCTCATGCTGCTCTGTGAGTCCTTGTTCCAGTGACACAGTGCCAGCTTGGAGGGCAGTAGGGTGGAAATCACACCTTGGTGCTTGGTGGTTTATTCTCATCTCTGCTGGGCTGATCCAGCTTCTGATGGTGAGAGAACCGGTGCTTTTAAGAGGCCTTCATGCATGATCCCATGGAACAGTGAGCTCAGTCTGACCAGGCTTATGGGCTGCCAGCCAGTGGGGAGGCCCCCACTTCCCTGAAGAGCAATCAGGAGCTGATAGAAAGGGAAGGAATGCCCCCGTGATGCCAAACGCAGCAGAGCATGGCCGGTCTGCACAGGCTTGTGGGTTGGGTAGAAGCTGGAGAGCCTGATTCCTGTCCCAACAGGAAACTGTGCATAGGCCCTTCTGGGACTGAGCATACAGGAGAAGCCTTCCTCTCTGTTGTTCTTCTGCACACGGGCCAGAAACTGCTAGGTCTGGAGTCAAGCCTGTTCTGCATGGTAGCAATTACACAGAAGATTACATTGGAACAGTCTGGCCTTGTAGGAATTACCCAGATAGTTACAGTGCCTGTGAAAGTCTTCCCTTTTCATTCCTGTTCTTGCCATCACACTCGCCTCCGATGCCTGCTCTTTCTCTTCATCTCCCTCCCCTTCTGCCACTCATTGATTCATTGATTCAAGAGGCATGTGGCACACCAGCCTGAGTGTGAGCTTGTCTTTGCCTTTTAATATCAGGTGGATGAGACTTCCTCTCTGTTGGCCATTGTAAGTCTAAAAGGGTCAAAAACTGTCGTCAAGTTACATAACCCTTCTGAGCCTCAGTTTCCCCATCTGTGATTTCACCTGTTTCACAAGGTTGTAATATTAGGATATTTACCTCAGAGCCTGACACACAGTAAATACTCATTTGTGCTTTTTAAAAGATGGTATATAGGCAACTTCATATGGTTTATCTGTTATCTTTGTAGCCTCAGCAAAGCTGCTTTACCAAATTTCTGAGCATTTGTATCTCTAACCTTCAAACAGCGACTGTATCTAACTTATAGAGCTGTTGTATAGATTAAATGAGCTAATATGTGTAAAGTGCTAGTGGTAAGCACCCAACCACTGGTAGTTATTTCTGTTCATTCATTCATTCATTCATTCATCCATCCATCCATCCATCCATCCATCCATTCATTCATTCTACAGATGGTCGTGGACTAAGAGCTCTATGCTAGGCTATGTGTGAGGTGCTGGGAGTACAGAGATGGGTGAAACAGCTCTCACTTTCAAGAAGTTACTGTCCTATAGACTTCAGAGGCAAGAGGCTTGAGAATATTTTGGTATGGGGAAAGCAATGAAGCTTCCAAACTGCTGGACTGAAACTTAGCATCTTGTTTTAAATGGGGAGAGCATTTATTGAGCATACTATTCTGTACCATGTACAACACACATGTTATTTCACTGAACTCTTGACGTTCCTCTAAGGCAAGTATGATGTGAGGGAACAGTGGCTCAGAGATTGAAAGTGGCTTGCCAATGTCTGTCTAATTGTGGTTCATTATCTTTTATTCGACACGGCTACCCCAGGGAGCAGAGAGGTAGGAATCAGCTTGACCTGACTGGCAGGGGCTTTTTTCTCCCCGAGTCACCCATGAATCTGTAGAGATATTTGGGGCCAGGGGAGATTTCTGACAGGTTTAGCCTTCTTGCCTGTGATGGGCCATTTGTGATTGAGAAATAACTAGGAAGTGCTCTAGAAGCTGATCATGAGCTGAGAATCATAGAATAATAGTATGAAATCTCTTTAGATCCTAGCCCACTCCCCAAAGATGACATGTTAATGGAGGATCCCAGAAAGCCCCAGAGTTCCCATTTCCTTTGAAAGGGAGTGAACTGAAATGGAGTTGTATGCTTCACTTTGATAAACTAATGCTCTTAGAATTTTAGCTCTTCTCTATATGAGCTGCTTTGGTAGGGAAATTAGATATGTGGAATTTCGAGCTCTGGCCTTATTCAATTTTTAATTAATTTTTGTGTAATAAGCTGTAAGCACATTAATATCAATGAGATACTTTCTGCACTGTGGCTAATATACAGCTTTAAGGAGCCATGGGTATTGCTTTCCCCTTTATTTATGTTGAATAAAGATTACTAGTTCTCTAAGTATTATTTGCTGGTTCCTGGAGGTGTGGGGAGGCTGTAAGAGAGGAATAAATTTTTCCAGCAGGTTGGGCTGAAATGTTGTCACAGATATTTCTTTGAGGGCCAAGAGAGGAGCACCGTGTGTGACATTCATCAAAGGTTTGACTTTGTCAGAAATTAAAGGTTCCTCCACATTCTAAGAAGTGGTCAGATGAGGGATCCATACCAAATAAGCCATGGAATTGGGAATAGAATTGGTTCAGTGTTTTGATGTTGTTGTTGTTGTTGTTGTTTAGAGATAGAGTCTCGCTCTGTCTCCTAGGCTGGAATGCAGTGGCATGGCGCGGTCTCGGCTCACTGTAGCTTCTACCTCCTGGGTTCAAGTGATTCTCCTGCCTCAGGCTCCTGAGTAACTGGGATTACAGGTGCACACCACCAGGTCTGGCTAATTTTTTTTGTATTTTTAGTAGAGATGGGGTTTCGCCATGTTGGCCAGCCTGGTTTCTAACTCCTGACCTCAAGTGATCCTCCTGCCTCGGCCTCCCAAAGTGCCAGGATTATAGGCAAGCACCACCGTGTGGGGCCCTAGTTCAGTGTTTTTATAAAAAGATCTAAGCAATAATTTTAAAATAAAAATATTTAAAGTATTTAGGTTAAGTTGGAGTAATTTTGCTATGTTCAGATATTATGAGAACGTATTCATCCATTCAGTCATTTATTCTGTGGCAACTTGGGCATATACTATGCATGAGGCATTCTGCTAAAACATTATCTGGTACTCATTTGTGGAATACAACCTTGTGTCTAGGACACTACAGGCTACTATGGAATAATAAGGCAAAGTGACAAGGCTCATTATAGAGGTGCAAATTAACGCTGAAATAGTTCAGTGAAGAGATTGTTTATAGAAGAGAGGTTAAGAAAGTGACTTTTGAACTGGACCTTTAAGGATGAATAGCATTTAGTCTCATGCAGAAGAAAAGAAATGCTATTCTTGGAGAAGAGAAGAGCCAATCCATATCCAAGAATAATGCAGATAGGCTCACCAAATCCAAGGAAAATGACCAGCATACTTTACCATGGACACTAATCACGCTCTTCTCTTCTTCAAGAATGCCTTTTCCTTCTTCCAACTGGATAGGTACTCTGTGCCCTGCTAGTCTCTCTTTCCTCGCATCTAGAGACAGCCTGCGCTAATTCAACTGGCTTGTCTTACATGCGTGGGAACTGAGACTCAGAGAATTGGAGGGACATGTAGCTGGTTGGTTATAGTCTGGACTAGAACCAGATCTTCTGTTTATTTTCCATGGTTCTGCTCCATTATGTCACAGAATAGTGGCCAAGAAACATTATACAATGGAAAGGTGAAGTGCAGCTTCTATTAAGTGCTAAACTTGGGGACAGGGATGATTCTGGTTAATGGATGGTTATCCAGAAAACCATTTGGTTTTAACCCTTCTTAGTTCTGAGTTCTTTTTCATATTCGAGTAGGTAGAATATAAGACTCATATCAAATCCCTTTTTGATGATTGAGGATATTAAAGGACCCAGGCCTGTAATTCTGAACCTCAGTTCCCAAGGCTCTTTATTATTGATGTAAAGCCCAATATATCTGCTAAAACTTATCATCCAAAGCCCTGAGGTGAGATTGTTTTCTTATCTTTTGCCTTTTTGTTTCAATGACAGAGAGAAAGAGGGAAGTAGGTAGTATCTGAGTTACTGTGAGTTCTGATTTAGCAAGGTTTGATTCACTGAAGTTGCACTGTTTCAGAGAAATGCACCGTTTGGACGACTGTAGCTCAGTGATTCTGAGTTGTGGTGAAAGGAGACATGAGTTTGGGATTGGAGAGGTTCTAGGAATGCAAGTCTCAGCAAAATTTGACAGCTTCCTGCCTGGCCTCTCCAGTGCTCGTAGCGTCCCATGAAACTAGCTTGCCTCACAGCTCTAGATGTAAAGAGTTGTTCTTCCCCCAAAGAAGGGGTCAGATGGGTCACAGGGAGTTTCCAGGGTGGGGAAGAGCAGCTGGCAGTCTCCAGAGGAACTCAGCTTCCCCAGGGCATGTAATGGCTTTTATCCCCATCGCTCTTCTCTGGGAATTTCTGCCATCACAACCTGATACTCCTTGAAGGACTTCATGAAGAAATAAACCAGGGATGCTCCTTGGTTACAGAAAAAATATTCACCTATTTACTCTAATCCCTGATTTACAAAGATATTCCCTTGCCAAGCACAACAACATCTACCCACAAGTGGTTCTGCTAACAAGGAGGGACTGGTCAGCAGGAATCCTGGTGTCTCTCATAGGAAACTTGCCAAGAGAGGAATATGCTTTGGGGTGTGGGAAGAGGGAAACCAAATAGGCCGTAGCCAGTGAGAACGTCTTTGCAGGCTTAGAGTAAACAGTCCTATCATTTTTTTGGGAGGTGAGGGGGTGTTCTCATTAATTTATTGACTCCTCTCTCAGCTGCTCTATTGGCAGGAAATTTATGTCTCTCTGGAGGACCTGTCTGACTCTCAGCCCTACCACACTGCCCGGGGACCTAATGATTTATGCAGTGTGAAGAATCTTCATACTTTCTCCTCTCATCAGAGGGAGCAATGGCATTTGATGAGTTCACTGCTGCTATTTGCTTCACACAGAGCAGCCATTTAAGACTGGTCTTGGCACCTCTCTCACTGGAGGAGGATTAAAGAAAAACACAGATTAAATCCCTGGCATGGCACCCTGCTACAGTGTGACTGAGACTTCTTAGCAGCTGACCAGGACACCCTTTGCTTCCAGATTTCCTTTGACTGATTCAATGAAAAACAACTCATATCAAAATAAGCTTCTCCTCCAAGGGAACCCAAGCTGTGGCTCCTTTGTTCAGATCCCCCCTGCACACATCTGTCAAAGAAATCAAGTCATGTGGCTACTCTGAGTCTGTTTCATCCCCTGCAGAAAGAGGATGGCAGTGCTCTCGGGCTTGACATGGGCTATAAATGAGATAATGCATATAAAGCTCTGTGCAGCTCCTGGCGCACAGCAGGATTGCAATTGTGCTGGTCCTTCTCCTTCCTGCTGCTTCTCCCTTTCTTTCTTTCTTTTAGTAAGAAATAGAAGAGCACATGCAGCTAGGATTACTGAGGAAACACCTTTTATTTTTAACCTGAACCTTTGCCTAGTTATAGAGGGCAGCATGTTAAGTGTCAAATAGAACCCAGACAAAATTCTCATTTCCACCTTCAGAATCCAGGTAGGAAACTCCCAAGGGGATCCAGCCTTTGGGACACATGATTCAAGGTCAAATAGCTTCCTGTCTGTGGCATAAATAGTTGTTGTTGTTGTTTTTAATTTCTGGGATGGGGGTCAAGGAGGGGAGTGGATTGCAATCTTACACAGCCATGCCAACAGTGTATTATCAAGATTTTGGATATTTACCATTCCAACATGTGAAAAAATGGTGCTTTAAGGAAATTTAACTTTTAATTTTTTAAATTATGAGTGAAGCCAAACATCTTCTGAAAGCCACTTGTATTTCACTGTCTGTGATCTGTCAGTTCATTGTATGCAGTTATTTCTTATGGGGTTGTTGACCATGTATATGTTGATTTCTTAAACTTTTTATATATTGGAGAGCTTATCCCTTTCTGATATGAGTTTCAATCTCCACCCCCCCAACCACCAGTTTGTTTTTTGTGTTTTTAACTGTGTTTGAGGTATTTTTTTTTTATGTAGCCAAATCAATAATTTTCTTTAGAACTTCTGGATTCTGGGTCAAAATTAGAAATATCTTCTTTACCCTGAGGTTATTAAAGGATTCGCCAATGATTTCTTCTGCTATTATAATGGATTTAAAAAATATTTAAATCTTTGATATCTTTCACATTTTTAAGAAAACCCAGAAGTCAGGGTTTTTCTTTTTGTTGTTGCTAAATATCCCAATTTTTAATATTGCCAACTAATTTAAACACACATGCATACATACCATTTCCCAACTTATTTAAAAGCCTCTGCCCTTTGTCTGTCAGTGTCTGTGGCTTAGGAGGGGCTGCATAGTGGCCAATCTCAGTGCTGGGCTTTGAGAGACACTGGAAATTTTGCCAGCTGCAAATGAGGGCTGAACCAAGTAATGTGGGCCTCACTGAGAATTAGCTCCTTGACTCATTCAACCCAGTATACCGTCTTGGCTGCATTTAATTGGTTTTGCATCCAAAGAGGTAAGTGCTTATCCCTGCTATTACTTACACTGAATTCAGATTTGGATTACCTGAGTTAAAGAAATGCAGCTTGTGTCCTTCCTTGTAAGTATTTTGAGATCACTGGTCAATAGCGATACTTGAATTATATTTTAAAATTATATTTAAAACCTTGAGCAGGAACTAAACCTTGAGCTCTATTTGCCCTCTTTGGGGAAGTACCTTTGCAGTCATCTTTCCTCTATGCCACCTAGTCATCTTCCTGTTGTAAAAATTTCTAGGCAGAGAATCAGGGTGGGAAGAGAAGGGCTGATCAGTAAGACTGTTAACTTGTGAAATGATCAGACCTGTGCACACTGATTTTGGAGAACTTCTTTTCCATGTGATACTTTCTTCCTCTAAATCAGGAAAGCTGTTGCCTAAGAGCCTTGATTTGTATGCATTATAATAATGTGCTTGGAGGCAAAGGTAAGGTTAGAGAGGACTTCCTGCTAGCCTGACTACACAGCCAAGGAATTCAAAACTGGATACCCCCAAAACAGAGAGGTCATCTGGGGAGAAGGGGAAAGGGAAGACCCTAAATGGACCTCCATTGTTTTCTACCCAATTGCACAAGCTCATTAAGCCCTCTGTGAATCCTTTCTAGAATCCCCAGGTTCACTCAGAGTCTTCTACCTCTCTTGCTGAATTGGGAGCTCAATGATTCCAGAGGTGGTGGTTTCCAGGTTTGTATCTAGCCCTACTCATAGTTCCTGGAGCAGGGCTGGTGCTCTGTGAATTGAAAACTTGTGCCAATGCATTTATTTATTGGGCAACTCTTGGCACTGCCAAGGGGACCAAGCCCAAGTCTAAAGGTCCCCAGTCACTTTTCAGTTAACCAATCAATAAAGCCTCACTGGGCTATTATGGGAGTGTCCATGCACTTGGTAGAAAAAAAAGAAGACTGGCTTGGGGGTCAGGAGATTTTGGTCTCAATGTTGATTCTGCCAGGTACCCAGTGGGTGACTTTTACAGCAGAACTCCAACCTCTGTGAGCCTCAGTTTCATCTTCTCTAATAGGAGGAGGTTAGACCACAGCTCTCCACAGTCTCTTTATCTCTGCTTTTCTTCAATTTTGTTGGTTTAAGGTTGCAGCGAGGGGCCCCTGCTCTGTGATGGCAAACAGAGGCAGAAAGGAGCACTGTTGGCTGGACACTCCCAAGGGGCAGACGTTTTAAACATTGACATAACATTTTCATTTTAGTTCTCAAAACACTTCTAGGAGGTGAGCATTGCTCACTTTATTTGACAGATGACGAGGAATCTAAGGTTTGGGAAGATTAAGTCCTGAGACCGTGCAACCAGTTTCTTGAGTGGCCTGAAGTCAGCAGGATTTCCTCAGGAAAGCATGTTGTCTTTTCGCACCAGGGCTTTCAAACTCACTTCCCTGTCACTTGGTGAAACATATCATTTCCAGCCCCTTTCAGCTATTAGAAAAAAAGTGGTAGCAGCCTCATCTTGAGTAATTATAAAGTCTAGCCCAACATAAATGGAAACTTCAATTTCACATTCAGTTTACAAACTTTATCTGTCCCATCAGCCCAAACCTGGTCTAGCACTCAGGGAGCAACGGTGGGCACCAGGGGCCCTGGCTGACCTTCCACTCTTTGGCTGCACCTCTTACCCACATTTCCCCATACCCCCGCCCCTCTCAGCTCTAGCTCCCTAGGGCCGAGCAAGGGTAAAAAGGAATGGGGCAGAGGCCTCTTTACGTTCTTTACATTTCTCGCTTGGCCATCCAATTACCTTTGCTGGGGCAGTTTCCTAGAGTGAGCTCTTCCATGGAGTATCTGGCAGGCTATCTGAGAGCCTCTGATGTGGTCTCTGCCTCCCAAAGTTGACCCCTTTGGTGTCTTCTCTCCTTCTTCAGTCCCCTCTCGCATAGCCTTCTCAGGCTGGTCCTTTTGAGACAGTTCAAGCCCAGAGACCCTCTGCAGCATTCCCTGTCCCATGGGTACAGTCACCCTTGCCCTGCCAGGAGGGGAGTGAGTAGCTAGCCCCACAGCTGCTGACGCCGTCCCCTCACCTGCCATCACAGAGCTTTGGCTCATGGGCAGCAACGTTTATTTTATACACACTTTCAAACACCTGGAGACAGATCAAGTTCTCAAGAACTTTCTTACTTTATTAACACCAGGGCTTGTTTTTGCAAGTTTCTGGAGCTCTGCACACATCCAGTTAAGAAGATAAGATGCCAGTCATCTCTGTTGTGTGGATCAGTTGACAGTTGAGGATAGAGAGCATCACCTTTCTCTCCAATTCATCTACAGAAGTCCTTGGAAATATCTGCTCCTCAGAGAAACTTCAGCCTCCTCTGACACAGCCTCTTACCCAGGGAGGGCGTTTCCAGACTAGCTTTGCCATCTTCTAGTAAGTGTTGCAAGTGTGTCAACCAGCCGTCTAGAACATGGGGAACGTGCCACCAATTACCTTTAGCCTGAGGCTTTAGCCAAGATTCAGACACAATAGAAAAAACTCCTTTCATGGCCTACTAAACCTTTACAATGTAAATCTACCTTATTTTAACTTTGTTAAAGGCAACATAGACTGGCAGGTGGAGGGGCATCTCATCCCTGCCTGGAAGCTGCCCACAGCTAGTTTCCACTGCTCTCCCTCAGCCCTGGTCTGATGGTACCAGAGATAAACGGCACATCCCTTCAAGCCATGATGAATTGGTGCTGGTTAAACCCTGAAGTGGGAACTGGCACAGCAGGCTGTTGCTTCCTGGAGCAAGGAGGTAAGCAGTCATTCTTCTAGTTCTTAGTGCATTTAACAACTGCTGGAGCTGGAAGTGTGACAGGGCACTGCAGTGTACCTGTCTGAGTGTGCCTCAGGAGGAGGTCCTGGGGGAGGGCAGGCATCTTGCTCAGCTGAGAAATGAGACCCACTACTAAGCACAGAAGCCACAAAAAGACCCTGCCTCCACGGTTTTCAAATTTTATTTCTCTTTCAGAAAATATTGGTCCAAGAAACTCTTACCTGGAATTATGTTGCATTAGAACAGTTTTTCTGACCAAAGTGAGGTTGGGGCTGGATGCTGACTCCAACCTTCTTGTCTCCTTCCTCTCCTTGTGATTCTGATAGGGCTCTAAGGAGAGCAGAGATTAACAAACCAAACCAAAGCCTGGTGTTGGAAGACAGAATTGAAATTAAGAGTGAATTTGCAGGACTGAGACCTTCCATAGAGTCTACCAAGATAAAATGTAGTAAGCCAAGATTTGAACATATAGTGCAAGGTAGAGAGCACTGGCTTAGCAGCAGCTAGGAAAAACAGCTTTTGAATTTTTTCATAACTGAGGGGCTCACAGTGTGATGTGGCTGTCAAAAACATTGATAAGACTGGGTGCGTGTGGTGGCTTATGCCTGTAATCCCAGCATTTTGGGAGGCCATGGCTGGCTGATCACCCGAAGCCAGGAGTTTGAGACTAGCCTGGCCAACAGGGTGAAATCCTGTCTGTACCAAAAATATAAAATTAGCTGGGTGTGGCCCGTACATGTACAGTATATGCCTGTAATCCCAGCAACCTGGGAGGCTGAGGCAGGAGAATGGCTTGACCCTGGGAAGTGGATATTGCAGTGAGCTGAGATCACATCACTGCACTCCAGCCTGGGCAAAACTCCATCTCAAAAAAAAAAAAAAAAAAAGCATTGATAAACCTGAGTTTACATTCTGTGAATGTGGTAAAAACCCAGAATCCTTCTATAGAAATTGCCACGTTCCTCTCCTGTGGCTCGCCCCTGTCATCATTGTTAATTGATTAGGGGAAGGCATTTGAACTAACCCGTAAGCTGGCCAACAGCTGCTAGGACAAACTGTGGCTAAAACATTTCATGACTGCCCTGGTGGTGGTTAAGGGAAAATATTATATTCTCTCCCTGTGGAAGTGTTGAATTTAAGTCATAGAGAGTATGTTGGGAAAAAAACACAAATGACACATTCACATGAAGGCAGGCAGAAGCCAGGAGGCGTCATGGACAGTGAGGAGGTGAAAGCCAGGATGAAGCTGCCACTGAGAAGATGTGGGGCATGGAGGCTGAGACAGGGGTGTGAGCGGGTGATGTCGAGAGCAGCAGAAGTCAACCAGGAAGGAGCTGGGGCCCCCAAGATGCAGCTAGGTGTCCCTGAAGTTGAGATTGCACTGAATTCTGGATTTCCCTGAAGTTTTCAAAGCATGTTCCAGTACTAATCCATTCCAGGGTTTCTGGGAGGCCCAGGTTCTTGTGTTCTTTAACCTCATTTGAATCTCCCCAATAACTCACTGCTGCTGAAGAGAGCTGCTGCTGTCCTCTGGGGCAATTCTTACTTTGCAGAATGCCTCAAGCTCAATCACAAGAGTCCAGCTCACCCAGAACCACAGTGTCCTGAAGGCACTGATGTTAACCCCATTCCTTTCCACATTGCTCAGACTTGTGGTCAGCTCCTGTCACTTTAGCTTTCACTGGACATTGACAAGCTGTTCTGATGATGCGTCCTGGGAGCTACGCTGTATAAAGAGAGGACTTTGGGGCAGAGATAAGGAAAATACAAGAGTTCAGCCTTCAGTTCTGTCTTCAAATGCCTGAAGGGTCAAGATGTAGAGATGGGACTATATTTTGGGAGGATGCCTCTGAAGGGCAGATACCGGACTGAAAAGTGCAGTGTTTGTAGAGGTCAGTTTCAGCTTTCTGATTGGAAGTGGTCTTTAACACCAGAATGTGTTACTTCATTAAGTGGTGAGCTCCACATCAAAGGGGGCAAGCAAGAACAGGATGTTCCACCTGGAATGCTCTAGAGGAAATTTCTGCATTTGATGGGGCACCAACAAGGCAAAGCCTAAGGGCTCCTACACGCATGAGATCCTTGGCTTTATTTTGTGCTTTTTAATAGGAAACAGATCTGGTCCTGCTGACCTGCCTAAAGGGAGGAAATGGAACTTGTTGACTGTTGCTTTTTAAGACTGAATTTGGAAGCAGGCAAAAACAAATCTATTTTCAGAGCAGCAAATGCCAGCACAATTTATATCAAAACCCCCATCTGCTCAACTGAAAGGCAGTGGTATGGACCAAGCGTTTCGTGAGCCAGCAACAGGCTTGCTTGTTGAAGAATGTTAGCTCCACCAGGACTCTCCAATTAGGCCCCTAAAGCTAACTGGGGCCTTTATATTAACTTCTTGCAGTTGTGACCACTGTTGGCAAATTGCATTTCCCCAATTCAAAGGCAGATTATTCTTTTCAAAAGGTCTCACATCCAGTTGAACGTTTAAAGTTTCACATGCACAAGTAAAACCTGTCGTAGAGAAAAGTCTCAAAAAATGAAATATATTAGAGTAAATAATGCAGGCTGCTGTGAGAGATGAACCTTAAAATATCAATAGTTTAACACTTCAGCATCTGGCCAATAGGCAAAGGAAGAGAGAGCAAGAAGTATCATGCAGGAAATGCAGGTGCCAGGCTTGGAAGTAATGATTATTTTGCACACACACTCCATTGGTGCAAACAAATCACATGGCCTCTATGGGATGAAAGGAGACTGGGAAATGAGCCAAAAGAGAGAGGAGAACATGGATATTGGCAAACACCAGCAGTCTGTTATAAGAAACAGAAGATATGATTTTCCATTTTCCATGTGTCTCAAGACATGGGTACTATAAATTTAACCATGAAATTGGAGCAAGGCATCAGATTTTACACACAGTAGATGCTCAGTAGCTGTTGATGATGTAGCCATTAAAGATATTAAGGCGTTTTGGTCCCTGGAGGGAGAAAGTGGCACTGGGTTTCATTTCTATGTGATTAGATGATAGAGAACTGAAGAATTTTAAAAAGCAGAATTCATATGTCAGAATGGCCCATGTTTTGTTATTGTTAATTAGAAAAAGGAGAATGAAGAACTTGGAGAGCGAGAAAGGAAGTGAGGAGTTTTTGAGTGCAGCCTTGAGAAGAAGAAAGCAGCTGAGTTGCCACCAGCAGCACGGAATATCGAGCCTGACTGGACATGGAGTTACCAAGAATGAATACACAGTGATTTATCACCAGCTTTGGGGCACATTTCTTTTCTAGCACCTTTAGAAAATGAGTATTTTAACAACTCCTAAGGCATTTTCCCCTTTTGCAAAATCAAATTACTCTGAACTGGGAGGTGGGGTCAACACCTTGGCTTGGTTATAAATGAGATTTCAAATATCACAAAGATGTTTATTAACCTTATGCATGGAAATATCAATTGTCACGTGAATCTTTCATATTTTTATAGTCAAAAGAAGCACAGGCAAATGTTGTGTGTGTGTGTTTTGCCAAGCTCATTTCAGCAAAGATAAACACATTGTTTATTTTCTCAAAATACATCTCAACTTCTCACACTGATATCCAGTTCTTCGAAATCTTTTTCTTTTCTTTTAATTGACAAATAATTGTATATATTTATGGGGTATGATATGGTATTTCGATATATACATACATTGTGGCATGATCAAATTAAACTAATTTAGCATATCCAGCACCTCAAATATCTATCATTTCTTTGTGGTGAAAACATTTAAATTCCTCTTTTAAAACTATTTTGAAATATACAATACATTATTATTAATTACAGTCATCATGCTGTACAAAGATCATCAGAATTTATTCCTCCTATCTAAATGAAACTATGTCCTCTGACCAATGTCTCCTCTTTTCCTGTCCACCTTTCCCACCCCACCACCAGCTTCTGGTAGCCACTGCTTTACTCCTTTTCATATGAATCTGGCTTTTTTAGATTCCATATATAAGTGAAACCATATGGTATTTGTCTTTCTGTCCCTGGCTTATTTCACTTGGCATAATGTCCTCTAGGTTCATCTGTATTGTCACTAATGACAGATTTTCCTGTTTTTCTTTAATGGCTGAATAATATTTCACTGTGTATACAGACCACATTAAAACATCTGTTCATCTGTTGATGGGCATTTCAGTTGTTTCCGTATCTTGACTATTGTGAATAATGCTGCAATGAACATGAGCGTGCAGACATCTCCTCGACATGTTGATTTCAATTCATTCGACTATATGTCCAGAAGTGGATTGCTAGGTCATGTGGTAATTCTATGTTTAGTTTTTTGAAGGACCTCCATACTGTTTTTGAAAATGGCTATACTGATGATTTACAGTACCACCAGCAGTGTACAAGGGTTCTCTTTCTTCCATACCCTCACCAACACTTGTTATCTTTGTCTTTTTGATAATAGCTAGCCTAACAGGTGTGACATAATATCCCATTGTGGTTTTAAGTTTCATTTTGCTGATGATTGAGATGTTGAGCATTTTTCCTGTATCTGTTGACCATCTGTGTGTCTTCATTTCAGAAAGTATTCAAGTCCTTTGCCTATTTTCTAATAGGGTTATTTGTTTTCTTGTCATTGAGAAATTTGTGTTCTTTGTTTATTTTGGATATTAGCTCCTTATCCAGTGTATGATTTGCAACTTTTTTCTTCCAGTCCTTGAGTTGTCTCTTCATTCTATTAATTCTTCCTTTGCTGTGCAGCTTTTTAGTGTGATGCAATCCCATTTGTTTATTTTTGCTTTTGTTGCCTATAATTTTGGGGTGACATCCAAGAAATCATTGCCCAGACAAGTGTCATAGTGCTTTTCTCCTATGTTTGCCTCTAGTACTTTTACAGTTCCAGGTCTTACATTTAAGTATTTAAGTCTTTAATCCATTTTGACTTGATTTTTATATATGATGTAAGTCAAGGATTTAATTTCATTATTATTCTACATGTAGATATCCAGTTGTCCCATGTTTATTTAAGAGACTGTTTTTTCCTCCATTGTGTATTCTTGGCACCTTTGTTGAAAAATCAGTTGATCACAGATGTGTGCATTTATTTATGAGCTCTCTAGCCTATTCCATTGGTCTATGTGTGTTTTTATGCCAGTAACATGCTATTTTGATTACTATAGCTTTGAAATCCTGTAGTGCGATGCCACCAAGCTTTGCTTTTTTTCCTTTGGTCAATATTGCTTTGGCAATTTGGGGTCTTTCATGGTTCCATTGAATTTTAGGATTTTTTTCCTATTTCTGTGAAAAAAAAAAGACATTGGAATTTTGATAGGAATTTCAATGAATCTATACATTGCTTTGGGTAGTATGAAGATTTTAACAATATTAATGATTCCAATCCATGAACATGGGTTAAAAGACATGGAAACACTTTTCCATTTATTTGTGTCATCTTCAATTTCGTTCATGAACATTTTATGGTTTTCAGTATACAGAGCTTTCATTTCCTTGGTTAAATTTACTCCTAAGTATCTTATTTTCTTTAATGCTGTTATAAATAGGATTGTTTTCATAGTTTCTTTTTCAAATAGTTCATTGTTAGTGTGTAGAAATGCTACTGGTGTATGTATATTGATTTTGTATCCTGTAACTTTACTAAGTTCTTTTATAAAATGCTTTTTTTTTGGTGGAGTCTAAAGGATTTTCTATACATAAGAGCATGTAACCAGCAGAGACAATTTCACTTCTTCCTTTCCTATTTAGATGCCTTTTCTTTCTTTTTCTTTTTCTTTTTTTTTTTTTTTTACCTAATTACTGAAATGAGGTAGGCATGACTATGAAAGTAACAGTGCATTCTAGGTAATGTGATCTTCACAAAGGAAACTGACCACTCATGAGTAAAGCTACTACCATCATCAACTCATTTAACTGGGAGGTCCCAGGTTCATTCGTTTCTGATTACTTAAGGCTAACCAGAAAAATATTTTTTTTCCAATCCTTGGAAAACTTTCAACTCAAAACCCACTATCTTCCTAAACATACACGGTAAGTACAATAGAATCTCTGCTTGATGACTGAGGATTCCACAGTGTCTTGGGGTCATCCTTTAAATATTTATTCCTATCAAATTGAACCTGTATCTAAGTGTTAACATATAAAATTTGCTTCCAACACCATCCCACACTCTGCCTCCCTTTTCTCTTTTCCATTCCCTTCCTTCTCTCCTCTTGTCTTTCTTTGCACCCTTATTTTCCAGCAAAATTAACTCGGGGAAATATTGGGGACAATAGTCCTTTATACCTTAGGCTGAATTCCTTCTTTAGGCAGTTAAAGCTCACAAATGGGACATATACCAAATGTCTATTTGTAAAAAAGTTATTGCATTTCATCAAATCTCAAAAGCCTTTCATTATAACATTCACTGTCATTTTATGTACCACTCAGAAAAAAAAAGTTACTGCCAATTAAACTATGACATGATGCATTCTCATCACTTAGAATTTTTCTACCCATTATAAAAGTTATCTTATACTTAATTAGACATAACTTTATATCATACCACTCTTGTGCATGCATGAAAAAGACACAGGCAAAATACATTGAATAAATATTCCTCAAACATCTCCAATTAGAGTCTGAGTTTTCAGAATCACTTCTGAGTCATTGATATGTGTGTTTCCCCACATAATACCACTCTCTGTGCCAACATAATCATTGGTGATTTAATGTTTCTGAAATGAATTCTTAAAAGAATGAAAGCCTTTACTGGGGCTGGGTTCCAAGCCACCTCCTTGGCAATGATATAAAGTGCTTCTACTTTTGACTCTGGCCTCATCTGACTTCTGATCCACTACCACCCATCCCTTGTCCTACAGTCATTTGATTCTTGGGGTTAAAAGAGGACTTCCTGTGGCCTGATCATTGTGCTTTAATGTGCACCAAGGTACTCTGCATGGACTGTCTTGTCAATCCTTAACAACAACCCCATGGGGGCTATTGCTATCCCAATCTACTGGTGAAGAAGCTGAGCCTTCTGAAGATTAAGTAGCAGTCATCAACCAATATGTGTGGCAACACCAGGAACAGGGGAATCACAGTTTGGATGCAAGCAGCCCTCTTCTCAAATCTTGTCTTCAGCCCTTCTCAGCTGTGCAATCCTGGGGAAATTATTCTGTATCTCAGAGTCTGTTTTACCAGCTGCTATGATCTATTTTTACTCATAACACTTCTGGCACCAAATGTGAGGGTTTTCCACACCAACAGTTTTCAAACTCTCCAGACACCAACGATTCCAACAATTCTACTCAAGTCTGACTCTACCCACCCAGTGACATTGACCAATAGGCTATAAATTAGGATTTTCCACATCCCCTTTCTTGGGTTTGATAATTTGCTAGAATGGCTCACAGAACTCAGGCTAGTGTTTTATTTACATTGACTGGTTTATTATGAAGGATTAATAGTCAGAAAAGCGGTGCATAAGGTGAAGTCTGGAAAGATCCTGATTGCAGGAGTCTCCATTCTGTAAAATTAGAGTGTGCCACCCTCCTGTCATGTGGATGCATTCACCAACCCAGAGTCTCTCTAAACCCAAAGGCTGTCTAAACTAAGAAATTTAGAGATTTTTTTTTTTTTTTAAGTTTTCATTAAGTGGCATGATTAATTAAATCATTGGCCATTCGTGATTAGCTCGATCGCCAGCCCCTCCCTGCTCCCTGGAGGTGGGGAGTGGAGAAGGCTGATTTCTCCAATCCTCTAATCCCATGATTGGTTGCTCTGGCAGCCAGCCCCCATCCTGAAGTTTTCTAGGGGCCTACAAAGGGTCACCTCATTAGCATAAACTCAGGTGCCGTTGGAAGGGGCTTTTATGAATAACAAAAGATGCTCCTCTCACTCCTATGACTCAGGAAGTTCTAAGGGTTTTAGAAACTCTCTGCCAAGAACCCAAGACAAAGAGCAAATATACATCTCTTATTATATCACAATACCATGCCAGGTATAAAAGTGGCAGTGATACACACTGGGGTCTATTGGCGGGTGGAGGGTAGGAGGAGGGAGACGATCAGAAAAAATAACTAATAGATACTAGGCTTAATACCTGGGTGATGAAATAATCTGCACAACAAGCCCCCTGAAATGGTATTACCCTGGATCATCCAGGTAGGCACCACACAATCACACTGGTTTTTAGAAAAGGGATATAGAAAGAGTCAGTCATTTTACTTATGTAACAAACCTGCACATGTACCCCTGAACTTAAATGCTAAAAAAAAAAAAAAAAGTGGCAGTGATAATATTGACCTCACAGAGAGGCTGTGAGCTGTGGATGGGATACCCTATGTAGTCGGCCCAGCATGATGCCCGTGTTTATTTTCTATGCCCCAATGTAGTCATTCACATATTTGGCTACTTAATCATTCATATATGACATGATCAAGAAATACATTTTTATGAATGAACACTGTGACTGATGCAATTTCCTAGATAACCGAGGGTTAATTAGAAATCCTCTTTTGTTTCAACCCTTGTTAAAAATCCTTAGAACATGTCAGAATTCATTTTTCTTACATGCGTTGGGCATGATTTAATCTTCCATTCATTACGAACATCAGTCCTCATTACCCGGGGCTGCAGGTATAGCCAAGGATGATGTGGAATATTGAGAATAACATGGAAATTGGTTAAAAAAATTCATTACAAGTACAGTTTTTTAAAGTAAAGTTTTTTACCTTTTTGCTCAGACCTTCAGCAAAATGCCCATATATTTGAAGTTATATAATTGAAAGCTAGATAATAGAAGCATTCTTTCTTTATGTAGAATTGCCACTCAAGTGTTTAGTCAATCATTCATGTAAAAAATAATCATTCAGGGCCTACTATGTGCCAGGCAAAGGGCTGGTGTGCCAGATAGATGTGGTTGCTGTCTGCATGAAGCTACGCTCTTGTTGGGAAGACAGACAATTAGTAGAGGAGGTACTGGGTGCTATGGGAAGCCATGGCAGGAATCCCAACTCAGTCTCAAGATGTCAGCCTTGGGACTGGTAAGGGTGGTGGTGGTGATAGTCAGGACAGGGAAGGCATTCTGAAGGAAGTGATGGTTAAGCCAAGTGCTTCAGGATGAGTTGGAGTTAGGCAAAGAGAAAGGTTGTAACCTGTACAAGGGTGCAACTAATGTCGTCCAAGCTGCTGGGGTCAGTATGATTGGAATAGAGGGTGAGCCTGGGAAGTAGGGAAATGGGGAAGGAGAGGGGCTAGGTTATGCTCTGGCTGATTGTCTCATGGTAGGCTTGTATAACTTTGGTCATTCATTCTTGCATTTGACATTTATTTGGTACCAAGGATGCTAAAGGCACTGACTGTGTTAGGTTAAGTGCAGTCAAGCATGGTAAGGGGGTGAGAGATGGGCACAGAACCAAGCTATGGCTGTCTTTGTTAACTGTCGAACCTGACTGTCCAGCCTACACACCTGACATCAAGTAGGCATTCAATGAGCTCTCGATGAGTGACTGAGGAACTGCATGAATGAATGGAGAATTGGTTTAACCTTCATGCCCCTCAACAACTATTCCAGCTATTTGCTTTGTGCAGGATAAACATCTTGAAACACCTCTGCCCCATTGCTAAGCAGGCCAATCTTCCAGTGTCTAGAAACCAGTATAGAAAAAATGCAGCTTGACCTTGCTGTCATCGTTTGCAGTGTAATGAGGAAAACAGGCATTAAATAACTAACCATACAAATAATTGTGTAATTAAAACAGTGGCACATGCTACAAAGAAGATGTGCAGGATGATGGAAGGGCACATAAAGAGGAAAGCCCAGGAAGCCTTTATTGAGATATTGATGTTTAGGTTCAGAAGAGGCAAAAGGAGACGGGAAGAATGTCTCAGGCAGGGGGAGGTATATGTTGCAAAGGCCTTGGCAGGACAAAAGGCCAGTGTGGCTGGACCATGGGGATCAGCTAGGAGAATGGCTGGAGAAGGGTCTAGAGCTTGGAGGAGATTCCTCTGCAAGGTCTCTCAGCCATGTTGGAGATTTTGGTCTTTGACTTGAGAGTCCTAGTGAGATATTAACATGTTTTAAACGTAAGAGATACGTGACAAATCACAAGGGCTGCTGCGAAGAGAAAGGGATTGGAGAAGTACAAGAAAGGACAGAGATGCGCGCATGCACGCACACACCACACACGCGCACACACACGCGCGCACACACACACACACACACACCCTTCAACAGGCTGACAATGCCCTCTATGCCAGGCTGTATCCTTGCTGAGCGTGAAACTGAGATCTGAATAACAGAGGACCGAAGTCATTGCACATCATTTCTTCTCAGTCTTTCCAAACGACCCACTCCTTCATCCTGTCTCATGGAGGGCACTAGTAAGTGAGCTGCTACTTACTATTTGTTTTTTAACCAATTTTGTGAAACAACAGACATGGTGCTTCTCTTGCGGTTGTTATTGTCAAAGAAAGGATGTTGGTTTCAGAAGACAATTTATCGGAGCCCATTTTCTCCCTTGGCTTCCGCAGGGAGCTGGGGGCTGAGGATGCTAAGGTGGGCAGGAGTGTAATACACCCTACTGTCAGCCGCTGGCTTGAAAGCGAGCATTAGCACATATTCAATTTGGTCTGGGAGCTCTTCTCTGGACACTGAACCTGGTCCTTATCTCATTTTTCCCATTAATAATGAGCTGTTAAATCATATTGCTCATGCCATTTGTAAGATAGCAACATGCGGTTTAATTGTGGCCGCTCTGATCCCCCATCATCTCAATCCTCCTCTTAATGGCTTGGCAGGCGGGGCAGGGCTGCTTGGGAACCACCAGCTCGAGGCTGAGGCTGCCGTTTCCTGCTGTAGCAATCTCCAGCTTCAGAAACAGGGACTGCTGTTGCGGAAGTGGAGTGGAGCTCTGAGCCTCAGGGCCCTGGGGAGGGGAGACTGCGTGCACTCACACCTGCACTCTCCCTCCTCCCCATCATCCCAGAAGCCCTCTCAGAAATCCTAATGGTTGAGGAAAGGCGGCTGGCCTGGCAGGAGGCTGGGCCTCCATTCTTGTTTCTCCTGCCCATTGCCTGAGCCTTTCAAATGGGCCCGCTCCTATCTGGTTTTTGCGGGCAGCACGGGCAAGCTGCTGACTTCTTGGGATAAGGGCGGCTGATACACAAGGATAATTAAGTCTGTGGGTTTGGAATCACTCAGAACCAAAGGTGAAATGACTCACCACAGAGGAGGGCTTTCCCCAAAGAAGTGACTCATATGCTGGTGGTGGGTATGGCTAGAAAGGAGGTGCATTTCTCAAATGTGAGAAGGTGATCTTTCTCTGTTGTTGCTGGGAGAGCCCAGGTGTGGGAGAGCTGGCCAGGATGAGAGGGCAGGGCTCAGGTGGCCTGCAGAAGCTTGCAATGATGTTGGGAGACAGTGGCATCATTGGAAGGGCCCCGGGCTCTGGTCCCACCCTGCCACCAACTGGCTGTGTCAGCTTAGACAAGTCCTCCTTTGGCTGCCTTGGCCCTAAGGTTCTGACCTTTACAACAAGTGTGACAAAGGGCTATATAAAAAGTATCATTCTCTCCCTTTCAGCCACTAGCTTCAAGTATGTGCTTGTTTCCCCTGACTAAGCAGCTCAGAAGTGGGTTGCCCAGTGTTCTTGGTGTTTTGATTTCAGCTGCCCCTTCCGCCAGTGGGATAAAAGTGGTCCCTTTTAGGGTGAGATTTGAGATGCAGTCCTGCCCAAAGAGGTCCCCTTACCTACCCATCAAGGTGTCTGAAATGCCCACATTTAAATCGAACGGGAGAGGGAGGTCAGGTAACATAGTAAAAGGGGCATGAGCTTTGGGAATGAAACATGAACTTGGGCATCACGCTCCTCACACCACTTCTTTCCTCCTGAATGCACAGTCACCTCATTCTGCTGCCACCCACGGCAGCATCCTGGCTAGACTCTCTGAGCTGAAGCCCTGGGCCAGCATGGCCTTCATGCCCTCTATGCCAGGCCGTATCCTTGCTGAGTTGCTCCTCCACTGTGACACTTGGATGAAATGCTACACTGCAGGATGTAGCTTCTGGGCTTCTCGGTGGCCACCAATGGTCTGCAATGATGTAGAGGTATAGAGTCAACTCTCCATGGAGTTGGACCAATGGGAAGGAAGAAACTTGAAAGACATGGGCAGTGCATCCCCACTCTCTCCCTCCATGGACCACTCTGAGACACAGTTTGTCCTTCCAAATCTTGTGGAAAGTCCTACATACCGAGTAATCACACCTGTCAGGTGACCTGCTGCATCTCCCAGCAGCTTGTGGTAAAGCAGAGGTCAGCACAGTAAGGTGTCTCATTGCGTGCTTTGGCTCCTTTCTTCACCTGGGTTTTCTTCTCTCCTCTTTCTCACTGTCCTGGGCTTGCACTTCCCAAAAGGGTGTTTACACTTAATTCCTGCTCAAACTCGGCTTTCTAGAAGACCCAGGCTAAGACATCTGGCTTGAAATTTGGATCTGTCCCTTGTTAGGTGTGTGAGATTGAGCAAATTCTTCACACTTTCTAAAATGTCATCTTTTTTTCTCTGTAAAATAGGCATAATAACATCTATCTTTTAGAGTTGAGAAAAGTAGATATAATTGTGTCAAGTACTTAGCACAGAGCCTGGTACACTAGCATAGCGAGTGTTCAGTAAAGGACAGCTCTTCTTATTATTATCTTTATTGTTGCTGCTATTGTTGTCTGTGATAGAAATGGCTAGCTGTATCCAAAGAGTTGGGCTCCCCCTCCACAGTGAAGAGTTACTGCTCAGAAGCCCTGCTCAGCCAGGGACTTCATCCCTCAACCTTTCTTGCATCTAGGGAAATCCATGCGACTAAGTTCTGGCAAATCCAGTGTGGAGAGAAGTGATGTAATACGTCTTCCACATGGGTTCATAAAATGTCCCTGCTAGTTTAATCATGTGCTGAAGACTGTGCAGTAACCATCAGCCTGGATCCCTGAATGGCCATAGAGCAGGGCCCCTTGCACACTAGCTCCTTCCCTCACTCTATCGTTGAACTCTGTATGAACAAGGAATGAATTCCCTTTGAAATTCCCACCAAGAGTGTGGGTCTTACCTGTTAAAGCAGCTAACACTACCTCAGGAATTACGTTCTTATTGCCGTTGTTTCTTTATTATTATTATTACTAATTATTCAGAGTAAGATCTCCTCTGGGAGGTCATTTTAAGGCTTTTCTAGCGGTTAACCATGTAGACTCTGGAGTTAGAATGCTCAGATGTGAATTCCAACTCCATCACTTAGCTCTGTGAATTTCTTTTTTTATAAATAGTTATATGGGTATTATGAGACTTAGATAAAGAAATCTATATAAAGAATAGGAAAATGTCTGCCCCAGAGTAAAAGTTCAATAAAAGTTAACTACCACAACCACCATCTCTGCCATCAATCCATCATCTCCGTCACCATCATCACCACCATCATTATTTATCATGGAGAATCAGGCACTGAGTGAATGGGAGGTGGACTGTGGTCTGGTCCTGGAGTTGAAGAGAGACATGCAGAAGATTAAGAACTGGCACATAGGTGTAAAACATACAGTCAAACACAGGAAGAGGAAGTAAGGAATGTGGTCCTGAAGATAGACGTGGCCCTCGTTGAATTTGGTGACCAGAAGACTACATTTGTCTGACAGATTTTTTTTTTTAGCCCAGTGGCCACTAAACATTGGAATACATCCTGCAGGTGGAGCACTGTGCTGGACACTGAGAGATACAGTGAAGAAGGGGGGCACCAGATATGGGACTAGGCACTTTGTTAATGTCAAGTTGTTTAATTCTCATCACAAACCTTCTGAAGTTGCTATCATCCCCACTTTATAGATAAGGAAGCTGATACAAGGTACTTGATGGAATTTTCCCATATTCACATAGTCAATTTTAGAGCTGAGATTTGAATTTTAACTGGGTAGAGACTATCGTCTCTCAAGCCACATCTATTTGCCAAGGCTAATACAGCAGAATGTCAAGATGTAGCTGGGAAAAAGCAGAAAGTGTTAGGATTTCTACTACTTAGATCTAGTTCTGTGGCTTTTGGCAGCCTTCTTTATTGTCTCTGGGCCTCTGTTCTTTTTTTTTTTAGATAAGAGGATAAGGGAGATGGAGGGAAGTCACATGTGCCAGGTACCATATTAGGCTCTAAATAGAGCAACTATATAATTTAATCTTTCCAGTAATTTACAAGGTAGGTGATGTTATTATCCCCATAGTACAGGTGAGGAATACTGAGGCAGAAAGAGAGATTAAGTCACTTGCCCATTGTCTGTTGTAGACTCAACCTCTTAGCTGTGTCATCATGTCATATGTCATTGTGTCAACAATGTCTTTGTGGTACAAAGCCCAAGTCATTCTGCCTTACCGTGCTGTGCATCTTCAAGACTTCTTCCAGATCTTAGTTTGCTCAGTCTTATCTGTAGAATTTCTTCAGGAAGAAGCACGAGGGAAACAAAGACTTGATTATCTAGCTCTATATCCACCTACCCTCTCTTTCCCAGACTAAGGCAATGAAAGTGGAACCAAGTAGCTGTGTTTGAAGCACACTGGATGCCTCCATGTTTTTAAGGATTGGGGAAGTGCAATTTAAATACTAATTTTGCATCCTTTCTTCCTTCCCTCTCAGTTCTTTTTAGTGTTTGTTCTATGTCATTAACCAAGGCCCAGCCGGCACAGAGAACAAGGGCAGGGGTTGTTTGGGTTTAAATGAAAGTTGACACAACTCGGGGTTTATCTGCTTCAACGGGCAGCTCTCCAGAGAATGGAGTTTTTGGACATGTGGGGGAGTTTTCTGCCTCTTAATGAGCTGCTTCTAGCCTGCCAGGTGATAGCAGGGGGTTAGCGATTGCTTTAGGGGATTTGATAACAAGAGTGAGGACTGCATCTCAGACAGTGTGCCTGCCTGCCTGCTCGCCAGAGTCATCATTAATGCAAACAGCTGAACCACTGAACTGCTTGGGGCTCCTCAAATGTGGGAGCCAGAGCCTGGTGGGGAGGGAGAACCAGGTCATTGTAAAGGCCATTGTCCTTTTGAATATGACCATCCCATTACAGACAGGAGGTTTCATGACCCCCAGACAACTGTATGGAAGAGATGTTGATGTAGCCTGGGACCAGTGAAGGGAGAGCCAGCGTCAGCCTGGCCTCTCCAGTGCCATGAAAGTCCTCCAGGTGCCTGTGATTCCACTTCTCTCCAAGAAGGGGATCAATAGTGAGGAAAAGAACATAGCATGAGCAAGTGAGGTTACTGTGCTGCCTGCTAGACCAGAAGGGAGTTCTGTGCATCCCCTCCCCAGACTCAAGAAGACTTTGCCCCACTCACAGTACGACTTGGGATACTGAGAGCCACTGTTGCTCAGAGGCCTGTGGTAAAAAAGGTTTATCTACTTTCTAATCCTAACCTGAATCTTTTTCCAAATAAACAAAACTAGTTGGAAACATGATACTGCCAATCTCTTCCAGCCTACTTGAGGCATCTCTGAAATTCAGTGGGCTGGTTCTTTTCAAGATAGATTCTCCATTAGACTGTCCTATGAACCCAAATAATCATTGGTATTTGTACTTCGCTTTTTTGTTTCCAAAGCATTTCCACTCACCCTCATCTGAAGCGGTTGTGTAGGATGGAGGTTCAGAGCCTGGGCTGTGGAGTCTGGTGGAGTTGGTTTGATTCCAGCTCTACCACTTCCTGGCTGAGACACCAGGACAAATGTGTTTAACCCCAGCTTCCTGCTGTGTAAAATGGGGATAGTAATTCCCACCTCACAGAGGTTTGGGGGAAGGTGAGACAATGCACTGAAAGCCCTTAGCTCACGGTCTAGCATTCAGTTAGCTGCCATTGTTATCACCCTGGATTCTCACAACACTATGAAGTAGGCAGGATAAATATCAAGCACCCCTGACTTAGAATGTAAGCATGCCTCATGGGCAGAGATTGTTTCTCTTTCACTTGCCAACAGAGCAAGTCACAGAAGGTCCCTTTCTGAACCAAGTAGAACCAGGTTGACTTGTAAGATGTGCTGCTTCTGGGGATGTGCTGCTTCTGTCTTCCTTAGCTTTGACGTTCCATCAGGGGTCCTTCTGCTGGATTCTTGCAGTGAGATATGAGGGATGAGGCACAGGGACTTCCACCTCTATGCCCACCCCCAGCCCCTGATAAGCAGCTCGGAACACACAAATCTAGATCCTCCCACCTTCCTGTCTCCTCTGTCCAAACATGCACCCTGGTATAGCTTGAGCTGTCGCCCCCAGCAAGTGGTTAAAAGTAGAACGTGCTATCATGGCCCAGCCCTGCCTTCAAGGATCACATGCCTGGTGGGGGAGGCAGACATGGAAACAGACTATAATAATTAGGGAGCTACAAAGGCACCCCACCTTGTGCCCCACCACCTCCCAAAACACACACACACACACACACACACACACACACACACACACACACACACACTGAATTCTTCTTTTGCCCTCAGTCAGGCACAAGGTGGGGAACAGCCTTGGAAGTTTGCAGTCCCTGCCTGAGGAGGTGCTGGCAGGCTCAGTATAGAAGTGTTTTCCCTGAGCACAGCAGCACTCCCCGTGGGGTTGGTACCAGTGCATTTTATCCATGGCTGTTACTTCTCAGTTTCCACCTTTCAGACCAGACCAGGTTTCAAACCTGAGTGTTAACCTCGGTGCCCACAGCAGGCTTGGATGTCTCATTGCATGGGTTGGAATATAAGCATTATCCTCAGAAGCGACCTCAGAAATGCAGATGGCCAGGATATCCTGGGAGGTCTGGCTCCTCCCATCCCAAGTTCATCTTGTACTGGGATCCTGGCACATGGTTCTTCATGGGGAGACCATTTGCTATTTTGCTGGGCATTTTGTTTTATGCAGTCTGGGCTATAAGTATTAGTTATGTGAACTTGAGTAAATTCCCTCACTGCTCTGATTCTCAGCTTCTTCGTCTGTAAAATGGGATTACATTCTTTACTCTATATTATGAGCATTGAAGGCAATGATATATGTAGGGCATGCTGCATATTGCCTAACATGTAGTTAGCACTCAATAAATGGCATCCATTTTCTCTTGTTCACATGGTGATTCGTTTTATAAATAAAGCCTCTTTGGCAATGAAGCTATGGTCTGTTAAGGAGGGAGAGGGGACAGCCAGAAAGTCAATCTGCTCTCTAAGAGTGATTGCTAAGGAAATAGAACCATGGAGTATGGTTATTTATTTGTAAAATAAACCACCCAGGATTCTACACAGTGTGAGACTATTTTTTTTCTAACTGTGAAATGCAATTTGTATAACATGATCTATGGATTGTTAAATTCACTTAGCCTTGAGCCAGCCCTGAAATTGAGCGATTATTTTTGGTTCTCCCTACTCCCTCCCTTCCAGCCCTAGCTCCTGGGTCTGTTAAGCCATCATGAACCTGGCCTCCAGTTTGGGGAGCATGACCGAGCTGGGCTCTGAGCTGAGGGAAGACAAGCGTGGCCTTGTCCACAGTGATGTAAGTGGGGTAGAGGACTCTTGAAACACTCCCCAGGAGAGGCTTCTGAGGAATGTGGAGGCCTGGTTTGAAATGTGGGAGCTGAGAAGTAGCGGCCGCTGGCAGAATGCACTGGTACCAACCCCATGGGGAGGGCTGCTGTGCTCAGGGAAAACACTTCTATATTGAGCCTGCCCGCACCTCCTTAGGCAGGGACGGCCATCTCCCAGGGCTGGCCCCCACCTTGTGCCTGACTGAGGGCAAAGGAAGAATTTCAGGGTGTGTGTGCGTGTGTGTGTTGGTGGCAGGGACAGGGGTGGGTGATGGGGCATGAGGTGGGGTGCTTTTGTAGCTCCTTAATTATTACAGTCAGTTTCCATGTCTGCCTCCCCCACCAGGCTGTGTGCCCATTGAAGGCAGGGCTGGGCCATGACAGCACCTTCTATGTCTGCAGTGCCTGGCCCAGGGCAAGTCAATGGCTATGCTAAAAAAACAACTGTGGGCTCTGGTGACCCCCCAAACCCCGCAATCTTCCTTCTGCAAACTTCTCTGGTGCCCTGCCCTCCACCCTGAAGATTCATGGCTTCATTCTGTTATG
The DNA here is from genome assembly GCF_001604975.1 of Cebus imitator. Lineage (NCBI taxonomy): Eukaryota > Metazoa > Chordata > Mammalia > Primates > Cebidae > Cebus > Cebus imitator. The sequence goes on from NW_016107354.1 coordinate 9,005,606, forward strand.
GTGAGAACTAACCAGACATCCATAGCAAAGGGCAACAAAGAGCCTTTATTCACTTTTCTAGGGAAAGGCATGACAGGAAGGAAGGCTGATCTGAAAATTGTGTTATTTTCAATTCACCACTGGGACCTCATTTTAAAAAATGAACTGCCTGAGTGTTTGGAACAGGGGAAAAGACCTTCTGGGACAGCAGTGACAGCCTGAGCAAGGAATTTGGAAATCTGTGTACCACAGTACACTGGAGCTGCAGGGGTGAGCAGCTGCCTGGTATACATGGATTTTTAAAAACTCCCTTCTGGGCACATGGGGAGCAGCTCAGCACCTAATTTCCCTGCACAGCATATGATGTGACTCTTCAGTGGTGGCAGGTCACTTGAAATCAGCAGGATTCAGACCTGCATGGCCACCTATTCCCTTCCCATCTCGTTTTTCTCTGTGTCAGTGTCTGAAGACCAGATCTTTGAGCCGTGGAGCGCTGGATGAAAACCATCTGGTAGCAGGAAAATGGCCAGGTTTGTCCTTTTCTCATCAGAACCAGCGTAGGCAAATCACCGGTGCTAAACCCTGCAGTCATTTGTTATATCCTGTAGCATAAATGGCAAAAGACTTTCCGAATCCGTTAACAGCTTATTCAAAACAGCACATAATTCAGAACCTTTGCTATTTCCCAACTGACAAAAATGCCCTATTAATAAAAATATCAGAAACCACACATTTGTAGTTTCATTTTGACTTTTGAATTAATGTCTGGTCTCTTGAGTTTTAAATTAACAAGATTTTCCTGCATAACGTATACACCTTCATCATTGGCAACTAAATAAAGCAGTTGGGTTGGCTTTATCAGTTTGGTTTGGCAGGGATGTGTTTGTGTAGTTTTCACCAAGTGGCATGGATTTTCTTCTCCAAGGAACAGGGTTGTGCATGTGACAGGCTTGTGCTTGGTGTTTCTGAAGCCTCCTTGTTGAAGCCAACTGAGCATTATGGTACCAGTTGGCAGGTGATCATGTGGGCCTGCTGGGTGAGGTGGAGGTCTGTAGCAACTTCTGAATGAGGTACAGAGTTATGATTAGGGAGGACGAAACAACTTGAAAGCTTCTGATCAGAACAGCCGCTTACTAAATAACCACCCAGTAGGGACTTCCGTGATTACCCTCTCATAATATACAGGCGAAGTGAGCTTTAGCTCTCCCCAGGTTAACTCTTCCCTGGGTCACATAGTGTGGAAGAAGCTGATGGGTCAGAGGGACGTAGCTGTCTTTCCTTTGTTCGTATCTGCAGCCCTCAATCTCCCTCTTTTTCCAAAACTGAGTCCCAAGCCTGCTGTGTATTGTCTCCACCTCCTCTCATTTCTCTGCCCCTCCCTCATTCTCTTCCTTCATGACTCCCAGATATTCCTAGAGATTTACCTGTGTCCCCCAAGCAGCACAGAATTCGTTACACTACAGAAAGTGAAGCACATCGCACCCTAATAGATTCATTGTCCATCTGTACCTCTCCCCAAATGGTGCACATTCTCTCTCCTTCCTTCCCTGCACCCTTTCCTTCTTTCCAACAGATATTTACTGAGCACCTACTATTATGCAGCTCTGTGCTGGGCTGTAAAAAAACAGCAGTGGTGCTTACTGTCTAAAGGTGGAGAGAGATTTTTAAAAACCAAGTGAACTAATTACAGGTGACTTGGGTATTGCAAATGAGAAGTGTAGGATGCTAGGAGGACAAGTCACAGTGAGACCTAGTCTGGAGATTTGAAGAAATGCCTGTCCTGAGGACATTTCAGCTGGGACTGAACATAGGTTTGAGTTTCTTAGCAGGAAAGAAGGGAAGAGGGAGAGAGTGTGTTTCCCTCTCAATTTAGACAGCAGACAGAGACACCACGTTTTTCTTGTGCCCTCTAGATCTCCAGTGCTTAGCACTGTGCCTGGCTCATCACAGGTGCTCAAAATAAACAGGTGGATCCCACCTGATTACAAATGAGGCAAAGAAAATACTGGGCAAGATATGGGGCCCAAGGAAAGAGCAAGCCTTTCAGGATGGGAGGCACCAGGAAAGGATGCATGTCCTTAAGAAGGGCTGTTCTTGGGACCCTGGCAAAGTGCTACTGGCAGCAAGATTTAGATCAATTCAGGAAAATTAATCTTTAGTCTTAAACTGATGTTAGAAATGTATTTAGAGGATCCCCGACTATGCTAACAGTTTTTGGAATGTGGATTTTTTTTTCCCTAGACGTCTTCTGGAGCTCCCATGGGCTGCCTGGATCAGCCTGAAATATGTGTCATCTATGTGGCCTAGTCTAAACTGCCCCTCTGCTCCTGAACCTGCAGTGGCTTGGAGAGCAGTCTAACCTGGCCTTGGAACAGAGGCTAGGTCTCTCTGCACAATCCTCAGGGCCCCACAGCTCTCTCCTCCGCCCGAAATCCTTCCAGCCATAAATCTAAACCCTTCACTGATAAACCCTTTATTCTTTTAAATGACTCCTTCAGGTTTTGTCTCCTGCTCAAGGCCAGAGTCAGCCCTTTAGAAAACGGAGGGGAGAGGCCATCCGGAGCCATCTATTGGCCTTCCTGTCACTATTGTGCCTTAATTGAACGCCTTTATGTTGGGGGAGGCCATTACAATCATTTTTCTTTATTAATTGCTCATCCATTTTTGCCTTCTGAATAGCCTTCTTGCGCAATTTTGGACGCCATTTGCTGCCACTGCCTTGGACGTAGATTCTGCTGGCGGAGATGTGCTGGCTCCAATGAAACAAGGGCTATCGGCCTCTGAGTCTGCAGCTTAAAGTGAACACTCCCCGTCCCCAGAGGCGTTGTGATTCAGAGCACTGAGAGGTGAAGGCTGGGTCAGACTGCAAGTCCCAAGCGGGAGCACAGGGAAGCTGGAAGAAGGGTTGTCTCTAAATGTTTAGGTTTCAGCAGCTCGGGGTTGTCTTGATGATGCTGGAGGCTGTGGTGTCTGCAGAGGGAAAGCAGTTCACCTGACCTCGTAGGGTTGGGGGGGCACAGCTAGTTGCAAATAGCTGCCTCAATACTGGCTGAAAAGTAGGTCCCCAAGGGGAGCTATGAGGACACAGCCTCTCTGTGGCTTCTGTTGAAGGAGGGTGGATGTTTTCTTCATGCCCATCACCCTGAGCATTGGAGGTTAATGGTAATTGACATTTACTGTGTGCTGGGCCTAGGTCTTTAGACAAAGTGCCTGGACTGGAAGATCCTTGAGGTCAGGGATCCTGTTTGCAGATTTGTTCATTCTGAGCATTCTTCTTGACTGCTCACTGTTTGCCAGCACTGTGCTGAGCTGGGAGGCAAGACAGACCCAGTCCTTCTCTCATGGAGCCTCAAGGAAGGTGGGCCAGGCTGGTGATGGAACAGACCAGACTGTAACCATGAATTAATGGGATATGTAACTGAAAGTAAAGGAGGTCAATGACTAGGATAATATTTCTAAGGAAAGGGCAATTGATCTGAGAAAGAGCTAGCCAGGGGAGGGTTGGGACGTGGGAGAATCTTCCAGAGAGAACAGCATGTACAAAAGTCTTGATAAGACAAACCTTAGTGTCTTCAGGGAGCAAAAAGAACGTCCTGTGGCTAAAGCAGTGATTCTCACACTGGGTCTCTGGGCCAGCAGCAGCAGCATCACCTGAGAACAGGTTAGAAATGCACATTCTCAGGCCCCACCCCAGATTTACTGAATCACAGACTCCGGGGGTGGGGGTTGGAAAGAAAACCTTCCAGGTAATTCTGCCCTATCTGAGAGCTGGAGAACCACTGGGCATGAGCAAGGGGCAGAGTGACTTTAGAAGAGCCAGAGAACTTGGTAGAGCTAGGTAGGGCCAGGTAGGGCCAGGTTGGGTCAGGTAACTGCCATAGCGAGATTGGATTCTAAGTGCAATTGGAAGGCACCAAAAGAGTTTCAGCACTTGGGTGATATAAGGTAATATTTATTTTAAAAATGTTTGTGGCTGCGATGTGGAAAAGTGGGGGGGTGGGGCGTATTTACCATATCCCTAGCACCTAGCACCACAAGTAGTATATAGTAGGTACTCAGTAGATATTTACTGACAGAATCATCACATTTTAGGCCATTATGTGCTCTCATAGCACCCTGTAAATTCCATTCATAGTATTTGCTACAAACAAAATGGAATGAATTTTACATAATTGTTGGTATTTCTCTCCCATTCTCCTGTAATTTCTATGAGGCAAGAATAGCTACCAGGTATAATGCCCGGCACTCGGCCTCAGTGAATGTTTGTTGAATGAATAATTGAATATAACCACAGCATCTCTATGAAGGGACACTATTATTATTCCATTTTACATGACAAGAGATAAGTAAATTGTCTCAGGATCCCAGAGATAGGAAGTATAGGAGCTAGAATCAGAACTCATGCTCTTCAAAACTATGATAATTTCTCCCTCCTTTGTACATTCACCTTGGTGCTTTTTAAGCAAAACCATCAGTAGAATTCCAGTGTAATGTCTGTGCTGGTGAAACAGTCCCAAGAATGGCTCTTGAGCAATGCACCAGAACTTACTGCATCAAAAGGCTGTGGATATTTGGGGGTCTGCCTGGTTGCCATGGTGTTTGACCTATAGAAGGCAGAGGCATCCTTCCTCCCCAGCTGTGGCTAAAGCCTGACTGTGCATATTCATGGTGGGGCCAGCCCTGCAGAGGGGGAGGGAAGGAGGCCAAGCCAGGCAGCACTAGCTGCTTCTGCTATTCAGGGTTTGAGCACCATGGAGGTATAACAATGTCATCCAAGCAACCTGGATTGCTCCCACCCACTCCTCCCAGACAGGTGAAGACCCAGCTCAGAAAAACAACCAGAAACACCTGCTTTTGCCAATGGAAAGAGGAAAGTAAAAGAGCATACATTTTTAAAACACCTGTGATATAACCATTATTCCTGGGATATTTCCTCAGGTGATCTTGAGGGCACCCGACTGTGGGCAGGTGCCATGACAGATGCAGTCACTGTTTCATTGACTCCTCAAACTCCTTTGTGAAATAATGACTATTAATAAGTAATGTCTATTGTGTAGAACAACCTTGCAAAGTAGTTATTATTATCCCACTTCACAGATAACGGGTGATGGACCTGAAGAAAATGTCCATCCTCCTTAAACAGAAGCCACAGAGAGGCTGTGTTCTCATAGCTCCTCCCAATACCTGCTTTCTTTCTTGGCCAGCATTGAGGCAGCTGTTTACAGCTGGCTTTGGCCCCCAACACTACAAGACCAGATGGACTGCTTTCCCTTTGCAGATGCTACTGACTTCAGCATCATCAAGCCAACCCCAAGTCACTGAAGCTTAACTTTTTGGAGGCTTTGAGAACAAATAAATAACACATCTGACCTCCCAGGGAAAAGTGTTAGAGGTGGCATTTGAACCCAGGTCTGTCTGACGCTCCAGCTCATGCTCTCCACCGCATTCTTGCTTTGCTCTTGGTGCAGTTTCCTGCTATGGCTGCATTGCTCCTTCCCAGGACCAGACTCTCCTGGACAGGTTCTGTCACCTGCTTAACAGGCTGATGTGAGGGAGGCAAACAGGAGACGAACCCAAAGCCCTTCAGACTAGAAGTCTTGTGGTACCATATTTGGACATGGCCTTCTCTTCCCACCTGTTAGGGCTCAGCTTTTCTGTAAAATATGGTCAAGTCAGGGTGGGGGTAGTTAACCTATTAGGTCTTTTTACTTATTTTTAAATACTTACTGAATTTCTACTATTTACTAGACCCTGTTCAAGGCTCAGGGATACAGGGATACATGAGACAGACAGTATCCCTACTTTCATGGAGTTTATATTCAAAATGGAGAAGAAAAACAATAGCAAACTTTAGAAAACAACAGCAACGATGTCATTGTATAATAGGGAGTAATGATAAATACTGTGAAGAAATCAAAATAGTGTGAGAAGAAATGCAGGGTTGGGTTACTCAGCTAATTCAAATTGGGTGGTCAGGGAACACATCTCTAGCAAGGTAACTCGTAGGCAAGAAAGAGCCAGTTGTGTGGAGACCTCGGACATGCATGTCAGGCAGAGGGCACAGCAAGTGCAGATGCTCTGAAGCAGGGCCAGCCTAGTGAGGAGGAGGAAGAGAACAATGGTCAGTCCTGGGAAGAGGGATGGACAAGGGGCCGAGCCAGATCATGGAGGGCCTTATCGACCGTGGTAAGGAGTTTAGGTTTAATTTTCATTAGGATGAGAAGCCATTTGAAAGAGTTAAGCAGGAATGACACCCTTTTATTTACATTTTTTAAAAGGTCACTTGGGCTCCCACATGAAGTGAAGGGTAAATTGTAGGGAGCGGGAGAGAGGAGGAACAGGAAGGCCAATCATCCCTGCAGGAAATGCCAGCCTGGGGTGTCACCAGCAAAGCAGAGAAAAGGAGACAGATTTTGTAACAGGTTTTGTGGCACCACTGTCCTGGGCAGAGGGGAGAATAGAGATGCATGTGACAAAGCCCCCACCCTGAAGGGTCTTGCAGACCATTGCAAACTCATGTTTTACCCCCAAGTAATAATTATTTAAAAAATGGAAGAGAATGAGGCATAGGAGTGGGTTGCTGGGGCATGCACAGAATGGCACACAAGGAGTTAGAGAAGAAAGATGGCAGGGGGTCCTCCCTTCCAAGCCCAGTTGCCACTCCTTGCCTTTCTTATGACCTCACAACACCCGTCTGATCCCCCTCCCATGATGCTTTGGCAGCAGGCATGGCCCCTATGTGCCAGGTATCCTGCTGTCACCAGTCTGCAAGCCCAGCCAGACAACAGCATCTGGGAAATGGCAGTCTCACTGGCGAAGGATGTCCTGAAGAGTTCTTTGGGCCTGGTGCCCATAGCTGCCATCCTCCTGAAGCATGTGGATGAGAGGTCAGCCCAGTGACAGCCACACTGTAGCAGGGAGTATGCAGTGCTTGTGCTGGGTGACTAGCCAGCTGTGGCTGCTCCCAGAGCCCCTTCCCACAGATGTCTGATCTAATGGAGAGGAAGCATTAGGTGGGGGATCCTTTACTTGTGCACAGAAGGATTCACCAAAGCCTTCCTGTGCCTAAGCCACACATTCATGTGAAATGAGATAAAGTCTAGCCATGTTCCCAGGAACATTCCATGGCTCTCTGTCTCCTACAAAGAAAAAGTGATAATAACTAAGATTCAGGTTGCACCTACTATGTATCAGGCACTTCTCTAAGTGCTTCATCTTTATTAACTTATTTAATCCTCATGATGACCACATTTTATAGAAAAGGAAATAGGCATGGAGAGGTAAAGATTCCAAGTCCTGCAGCTAATGAGAGGTGGAGTCAGGATTTGAACCTAAAAAGTCTTGCTCCTGAGCCCATGCTTTTAGCCAGTTCTCTACACATGTAAGGAATGATGCTCAGACTCCTGTCCTAGCATGTGGTGGTCCTTGATCCCTCATACCACCTTTCTAGTCACACTCCCTACCTCTCTGAGGCAGTCCTTCATGGTAGTTGAGGTCAAATGCTGAGACGGATAAGTGTGGATTCAAATCTCAATCTGCCACTGACTAACTGTGAGACTGCACAGGCTACTGTTGCAAAGACAGCCATAGCAGGGAGTCTTGAGTGTGTGTGAGCACAGGCAGTGCTGTAGTGTTTGGGGCTGGGGGGAATAAAAGTAGAAGAGCATGGGAAGGTGGGTTGGGGTCCTTGTCGCTCAGGACTGGAAGATGCTACAGGCAGGGAAGAGCTACATCAATTGCAACTCTGGTTATAAGGACATCTCCAGTTGTAAATCATAGAATGCCCAACCTATACAGGCTTAAGCATAAAGAAATGCATTGGCTTGTGTCATTGAATTGACCAGGGGTAGCTAGCTCTGTTTTCAGGCCAGGCTAAGTCCAGGGGCAACACACTATGCTTTTAAGACCTTGTCTTCTTGCATCTCTCCTCTCTGTGAGCTGCATTCTTAGATAGTGGTGGCAAAGTGGCTGCCAACGGGCTTATGCTCAAAATCTCCAGTCTCTCAGAACAGAGAAAGCTTCTGCCTGAGCCAGAGTCCTGGGATTAGCTCTGATTGGATTGAATGGGCTTCACTCAGGTTCTATTTCCTTATGCCTAACCCAATCACTGTGGCCTGGGGGAGATGATCATCTGACCAGCCAGTCCTGGTCATGAACTCACTCAAAGGTAGACTGAGTGGAGGACAATCATCTCTACTACCAGGAGACGAGCTGAAGGATGCCAGCAAGCAGGACAGATGTCTCCATAGAGCCACCTAAGATGTTCAGCCAATGGAGTGGTTTAATCAACCAGTGTTCTAGGGAGAATGCTATGATGGTTGTGGGGAGGAGAGTTTGAGCCAGGAGGATGTAGGGGGTGTCTACGTGTGCTAGAAAAGATGCATTGGGTATAAATATTGGAAAAGCCTTTTGGAACCAGACTGATGAACCAGGGTAAAGGATTTCGGCTTTATTCTCCAGGACTTGGGAGCCATAAAGCGTTTTTGAGCAAGAAAATGTTTTAGCCTGAGTTGTGTCTTAGGATGATTAATACTGTAGGAACAGTTAGGGTAGATTGGAAGTCGGGAGTAGAAGCCCTTCCAAGATTCTTATCAGCATGGTGTGGTGGATGAAACAAGAAGTTTAGACTTGGAGACATTAGAGTTAAAATCCTTGCTCTGCCACTTTTTAATTGTGTAACTCTGGACAAGATACTTAACTTTTCTTTGCTTCGGCTTTCTCATCTGGATAATGGGATAATAATCTGAAGGGAATAGTGCAATTTAGAAAGTTTCTTTAGAGAACTTAGCATGGTGTTTCACATATAGTCAGTACTTAACAAATACTAGTTTCTTTCCTTTTTCCCTTCTCTTCTTGTGATCCAGGGACCTGATTCCATTGAAGAGTTTGAGGAAGGAGGTGCTGACTTAGAAAGAATATGGGATTGGGCTTTGAAGTCAGAGATCTGGGCCAAATCCCGCTTCCTTATTTACCAGTCCTGTGATTTCTAGACAACTTAATTAACCTCTGTGAGCCTCTTTTCACATTTGAAAATTTTCCTTTACAATCCCACTTTACCTAACAAATAAAATACTCAGCATGTTGCCTACCTGGCACATAGTGAGTGATACCCCCAAATAGTAGTTATTAGGCTTCATTTTTTAAATAATGAAGCCTAATAACTACTATTTGGGGGTTCATCCAAGATGAACTTCCTAGATAAGTGAAGATCTCACCTGGCAGCCCTGGGGTAGAGGTTTTCCTTTGCTGCTGGGTGGGGTTCTGTACACTCATCCTCTTCCGCATGCAATAGAGGGAGTTGAGACACAGCGTGCTTCTGGTGGGATTCATACTTCCAGGTCCTTAGAATTAAACTTAGGACTGATTTTCCAGGAGGGGACTATTAGCACTGCAGCAGCTTCCGTCTGCAAAGTTCAGGTGCTGAGGTTGTAATTTGTAACGAGCACCTTCCCATTTGGCTCCTTTGCGGCCATCTGGTCCCCTTAGTGGAGATCTATTTTGTTGGCAACTACAGTGTTGAGTAAATGCCATGGGAAAGTTGAAATTTACCCACCAGAACTCAGTACAACACGGAGAATCCCTTCTCAGCCCCCACAGAACGATCATCTCAGACCCCGCCTCCCCTTTCCCTGGTCCATTGCCAATACTCCTCCACAGGGTTTTTTCTAGTGCTATGATTATTTTATTGCCAAGAATCAGAGTAATTATAACTTTCAGAGGGATTTCCTAGGAAAAAATGAACTTGTGTTTATGCATAAGCACATGTGAAAGAAGAGTTTTGGGACTTGGGCATTTTATGTGGTTTCAGGCATTAACATGAATTTCATTTCACTTAAAATATTTAATATAAGTATTTTAATATAAAATACTGTAGTATAAGAATTTTATACTTTGAGATTCTATTACTGTGTAATTTGTTAATAAGGATGCTGATGATAGCTACTGTTAATTGAGAACCTGGTATGCAACAGCCAGTAGGTCAGGTATTTTACAAACATCTCTTCTGATCAGCTCAACTTAAGGAACTGTTTAGATCATGTTTCTTTTCAAATCATAGCTTGCAGTCCATCAGTGGGTAATGAAATCAATTTAATGGGTCGAAACTAGCATTTAAAAAATAAAATAGGACAAAATTACATGGAACAAAATGGAGTAGCCAAGTATGAGAAAGTATTTCCAGAAGAAAGAAGAATGTTTAATGAACCTTATATCTCCGTTATGAACAGATGTGTGTGTGTGGAAACTAGGCTATGACGAAAAAATAAGTTTCTTTCTTTCTTTTTTTTTTTGAGACAGAGTCTTGCTGTTGATGGCCTGGGCTCAAGTGCAATGGCACGATCTCAGCTCACTGCAACCTCCACCTCCCAGGTTCCAGCAATTCTTCTGCCTCAGTCTCCTGAGTACCTGGGATTACAGGCACCTGCCACCACACCTGGCTGATTTTGTGTGTGTGTGTTTTTAGTAGAGATGGGGTTTCACCATGTTGGCCAGGCTGGTCTCAAATTACTGACCTCAGGTGATTTACCCACCTCAACCTCCCAAAGTGCTGGGGTTACAGGCATGAGCCACCACACTTGGCTGAAAAATAAGTTCTTAATGTGAGTTGTGCAGAAAGGTTTGAAAGCCATTGGCCTAATTCAGTGGTTCTCAAACTTTATCATGTATCAGAATCACCTGAAGGGCCTGATAAAACACAGAATACTAGACTCTATCCCCAAAGTTTCTGATTCAATAGGTCTGTGTAGGGCCTAAAACTTTGCATGTCTAACAAACTTCCAGGAGATACAACTACTCCTAATTCCATACCACACTGGAAAACCACTGGTCGAATTATTCCTATCTCATAGGTGAGGAAGCTGAGATTCAAAGAGAGAAAGAAACTCACCCAGGGTTCACATCTGGTACAATTAAGAGCTAGGATTCAGACACAATCTGACACCAAAAGTATAAACTATGCTATGCTCACTTTGGTTTTAGAAATAATCTATATTCAATGAGTGAATCTGGCATGAATTCCTCTATGTTTCATGTATGCTTTTGTATTTCCTCTCCAAGTCACATATAAACTGCCTGAGATAGAAGAAGTACTGGAGCTTACAAGTCCAAAGCTCATTATATTTAGATGAGGACCTAACACCCAGAATGGGGTAGTGATGACCACATTTGAGTGGCACAGGCTTGAGGAAGAGCATCATTAGCCTCCATCAGTCTTTGAGAGACTCTCAACCTCACTCTGTCTATTTCTTCTTTCATTCTCCTCTCTGTAAATGCCTGAGTCTTAGAGTCTTGATACATGTACTAGGATTCAGAAAGATCCTGAAGCCAAGAGAAAGCCCCATTGCCCAGGAATTTTCCCTGTATGAGCTCTGTTTCCAGGTGGGCCTACATAGAGTCCAAAATTTGGCACTTTCTGGGCTGAGATATTCAGTATAGTATTCAGAGGATACTTATTTTCTTCTAGAGCAGCTAAGCTGAAAGAACAATAGCTATGGGATTAGACAGAGCTGAGTCAAATCTCGTGTCCATTACCATGTGATTCTGAGCCATTTACCAAATTATTTCCCGGGTCTGGATTTGTTGCCTTTTATGTAAGATTCCAAATACCTATAACTTCATAGGAATATTTTGAGGATTACTAACATAAATAATATAGCATGGAGTTAGCTTGTTATTTAATGGGCCCTAAATAAGTAATAGATATTATATTCTTCATTCACCCACTCACATTTATCAAGCACCTACTGTGTTTCAGGCATTGTGCAGCGTCTATGAAAGATGCATAGTTGCCTTTGAGCAGCTCACCATCTATTGCTCAATTGGCATACCTGTCTCCACTCTAATCCCATGCCTGTGGCAGACATGGTTCATCAATTGTGGTATCATTTCACACTGAACTCAGTATGCAACTTTAGCCTTCTCCACACAGCAATTCAGACAGCACTGCCAGGCAGATGGAGTGAGCACAGACTCCTAACTTCTTTGCTTTCCTTAGTTCCTTGAGCAAGACCCAGAAATGGACAATTACTTTGGTGTGTGGCCAATGCCTTGACAAGGGAAAGCAGAGGTCCCCAGGAGCCATGTGAGGGCTGCTTAATTCCCTGGAGATGGTGTGATGTCTGAAGCTTCCAGAAAAAGCTGAGTCTAGAAGGACACATAGCAGTTAATTAGGTTCATATATAAGCTGGTGATGAGGGAGAAGGGAAATCCAGGCAGAGAATACCAGGTTTTGCAGGTGAGAGGGAACAGGGAGCACTTGGGGGAACTGGAAGGAGGACAGAGTGTGTGGGCTAGGCCCAGGAGAGCTGACACAGTGGCAGTAGGGAAGGGCCAGGTGGGGGCTTCTTCCTGGCCATGCTGAAATCAGGAGACCCTGACCATGCCCCTGGGAGCAGGCAGGCAAGTGTCTCTGCCATGCTGTACCCAGAGAGAAGGTTGAACCGATACCGATTAACCTGGAGAAAAGAAGCCAATAGGCAAGAAATGTTTCTCCTCTGTGTGAAAACCCTTAAATCCAGCGAAAAGATTTAAGGGATAATGGAGGCATTTCTCTATTTCATACGGTAGTAATCTGGGTCCCTCAGGATCAAGCACAGAACCTGATTAGTGCTGGGCCAGAGCAGCGCAGAGCACCCGTTTCCATCACGAGCTGACTGCAGGCTACACTCTAATGGGATTGTGTGTTTAAAAAAATGCCATCCCTGCTTTGAAAGCCTGTCCTTCTCCCTGAGCCAAGTTCTATTGCTATTGTGAAGCTCTGGGGGCCCAGAGAAACAGCTAAGGCCACACTTTTAGGGGTCATTGGCTTTGAATTTTAGCTGCAGAAGTTTCTCCTTAATAAGCTTTAGAGTGTGGGCATATGAATGAATTGAGAGGGGCTATAGGGAAATATCCTGCTGATTAGAGCAGAATGAAGTGAACAGGCAGCATCCCTCTAAGAGAGGGCATGGCATTCGGACTCATCCCACACCTGGGCAACCTTGGGCAAGTCCCTTCTCCTCTATAGGCCTCAGTTTTCCCATCGGCAGAATGAAGTGGGAATCACACTATCCAAATGTCTTTCCATCTATAATATTCCTTGTTCAGACAGTGGTTGCCCAGGAGATGTGGTTCACAGGGATTTCAATCAGCAAATTTGTCAGGCTCTGTCTGTTCTCATCTGTCAGAGGATGTGCCTGGTTAACATGCCTCATCCAAAGTTGCTGCTGTGATTGGAGACAAACTGGTGCAAAAAGGTTAGGCCTTGCTGGTGGGCCACACATGGAGATGGGCTGCATCCCTGTAGTTTGCATTTAGGACTTTTGTGTTAGACTCAGAATGCACTTTTCAGGGAGTATTTAATTTGAAGATAACTTTCACGGCCAACACACAAAAACCCTGTTTAGTCTTTAATGGAACTAAAATAATATTAGTTTTATAGGACCAAGCTTATAATAGTACTGCTTTCATGGGCTAGCCTGGAATTGGGCTCTTTTGTGAGCTAGCCTGGAATAGCACCATTTTGAAGGGGCTTTTATGCAATAGTCCTATTTCTATGGACTGGACTGAGATAATGTTGATTATTGATGAGCTAACTTAAAATGGAGCTATTTTACAGGGGAGCTTAGGAAACCTTCTGTGAAGGGACACTTTCCACTTTCCTCAGTTAAGAGGGCATTGGGAGTGTCATTGCTCCTGTGGTTATGTTGGCGTGGGTGGGAAGAGTTCAGGGTACTCCTGATCAACCAAAGACAAGACAGCCCTCTGCTAGAGGAGAGGACTGCCTGACCACGGTAGCCAAGGAGATGCCAACATTTCCATTTCAAGATTTTCCCATATCTACAGGTAGAGTAGAATCACAGATCTTAACTTTTTCTTTCATAAAAGAGCTTCTTGGTATTAAATAATCATTATCATCCCGACAGATTTTAATTACTTTAATGGTTGTTAAATAAATCAAATAGTTCAAAGAAAATCTCTATATTAATTTCCAATTCATTATGAAAGCCTAAGAAGAAAATCTGGCCTTCTTATATGTATCTTGGAAAGTTATAGAAACAGGAACTTGAGAGAAAGTCCCCTGACCAGACCAAATTTATAGCTGAACTGTAAGGATGGAAGATGAAACAGCATAAGACATAGTCATTTGAGGATCCACTATGGGCCACAGTTTATGCTTATTATCCCACTTGATCCCCAAAACTATACCATAATGTAGGCATTTTTAATGTCCACTTTCCAGTTGGGGAAACTGAGGTTTAGCTAACCAGTAGTGGAGCCATGGTTCAAATTCAGCTGTCTGATTCCTTTGCTTTTTCTAATATTTTAGGATTAGAAATTATCTGTGTCCTAAGGCATGCACTTAGAAGGGAATCAGTAAAGAAGAATTAACCAGTTAAAGCACTGGATCAGAGAGCACCACCAACTGTTTCCCACAAATTGTGACACTTTTTTTTTTTTTTTTTTTGGAGATGGAGTCTCGCTCTGTCACCCAGGCTGGAGTGCAATGGTGCAATCTCAGCTCACTGTAACCTCTGCCTCCCTGGTTCAAGTGATTCTCCTACCTCAGCCTCCTGAATACCTGGAATTACGGGTGCCCACCATCACACCCAGCTAATTTTTTGTATTTTTAGTAGAGACGTGGTTTCACCATGTTGGCCAGGCTGGTCTCAAACTCCTGACCTTGTGATCCGCCTGCCTCAGCCTCCCAAAGTGCTGGGATTGCAGGCGTGAGCCACTGTACCCAGCTGTGTGACAATTTCTGGAGAGATGTAGGGGTCTAGAAATATACATGAATGTGTTTCATTAAAATGCAGTTCAGCACAGAGTTCATTCAGTTGAATTTCTTGTTTCCATGAGAGAGTGATGATGATAATGTTGGTACTGTGTGTGTTTGGTATTTTATTTAAATTTTTATAGCGATGTGCCAGATGGGAAGACAGGCAGCATTCATAAAAGCCTTGTCTCTTTGTTGGGTGACAGGCAAGGGAATTGGTTAGATATTTCATTTGTCTGTATTGGTGGGATTTCCCCTCTTGTGACCTCAATGCGGAAAATCCATTTGCACCTGTCTGCAATCCCTTATTTTCTCTACCAAATGCCCCAGTCGTGCCTGTCCCTGAGATGTGGCTGATCACTACACTCTTGGGAGAGATCATTTCTAGTTTGGGGGTGAAGCCTGCAGTTTCTCTCTGCTTTTGTTTCTGAAAGTCTGGGAACAAGGTAAGAGGTGTGCAGGTGCCAAAGCCAGCTGCTGCTCAGAGCAGATGAGCCTTTCCTGGAAATTGTCTGAGACGATGAATTGCTTGCATGATGCAGAGAGATGCTCTAGAAAATTGTCCATTCACTGAGACCACTCTTTGACTCTTGAATGCACTGACACTTGCTTATTCTACAGCTCCACATAGCTAAGGAGGGAGCCACACGTAAGGGCTCTGAAGAAGCCAGGAGATGGTCCCGGAGGAGTCTGTCAGTTGGGAGAGCTCATGAACACACTCAAGGAGGGCAAGGGTAGTGTACAGGGACAGGTCACTGGGCAGGAATGCTCCCTGTCCCCTGCTTCAGTTATATAAGTGTTAGCACTAATTGTTACAGAGAATTTAGAAAACACAGAACATTACAAAGAAGAAAATAATTTCACTACAAGTCTTGCTACAAAAATAGGATTTTTAAAAATATTTCTCTAATTCTGAGAATCTCTCTATTGGCCATGATTCATTCTTTCTTTCTTGCTCTCTCTTCTCCCTCTCTACATGTGTGCTTGCATGCACACACACAAACATGCACACACAAATAGATGGATGTCTAGAAACCAAACTGGGATCACATTACATGTACATGTACAATTTTGTAGCTTGATTTTTCCTCTTAACAGTATAGCCTTCAGAATTAACATTTTTTAATATGTCAGTTATGATATTTAAATTTTTAGAAAAGCCATAACTTATCTAGTTAATGAGGCATATTTATTCTGTGAGTATACTATACTTTAACGAATCTATCACCTATTGTCAGATATTTAGGCTGTTTTAAATTTCTTTAAAATAATAATATTTTAATGAGCATCTCTGAACACAAATCTTGGTGGTAATTTCTGATTATTTCAATAGAGTAGATTTTTAGAAGTGAGTTAAAAACCATGAACTTAAAACAAGAAAACCACTTGTGATGTACGTAACAGACTTGCTTTCCAGGTACCTTTCCACTGTAGGTGAAATAACATTTTATCACACCCTAGATGTTTTCCCATGAGATGCTGAATATTGAATTTAGAATAAGTTAAAGGTAACTGATGCCCAATATTGCCAAAAACATCTGGGAGTGTTTTGTTCCTTGTGAGGATCTGCAGATCTCTCAGATCTGCGGTGAATCAGAATGGCACCTTGCTGCCAGGATCAGCATCCTGTCTTTGGAGGGGGTTGTCTGAGGCGGGGTGAAAAAGTACTGGGTGACAGATAAACTCCCTGTCCTTAGTTCTGAGAAGAGCTGCAGAAGATCTGCCCTGGTCCTGGCCAGAAAGAGCTTTCAGTCTAGCAATGGAGGCTGGGCTTAATCTGAACTGAAGAAGTGGGCTACAGAGAAAGGCATGAAGACACGTGCTTCACAGCCATGGAAGCATGAGGCTCAGAGAAGGGAGAGGCCACAGGGGTGAAAATCAATGGGGAAGTCTTCCAGTGGGAGGTGGGCATCAGCAAGGAAGGCTTGGGTGGGCAGAAGGAGCTGATGAGGGTAATGGAATATGGAAGGCAATTAGCATGTGCTGAGGCTGTCCTAGGGAGAGGCTGTGGTCTTAGTGGTAGAGCATGGAGGTTCTCAAGTCAGACAAACTTGACTTCCATCCTCAACTCCACTACTCACTTGCTGCATGACTTTGGGCAAGTTAGTCAATGCACTTGAACTTCAGTTGTCTCATCTGTAAAAAGCTTTCAAATGCCTAGAGTTGTATATTAGTTTCCTAGAGCTGCTGTAACAAAGCACCACACACTAAGAGACTTAAAACAACAAAAATGTATGGTCTCACAGTTCTGGTGCTAGAAGTTGAAAATCAAGGTGTTGGCAGGGGTACACTACCCTTGAAAGCCCTAGAGGAGGATCTTTCCTTGCCTGGGTTCCTGGAAGGTATTACTTGGCTTGTGACAGTGTCACTCCGATCTCTGGCTCCAAATTCTCCCTAGGTGTCTCTGGGTCTTTGTGTGGCATTCTCCTTTCTGTGTCTCTGTCCTCTTCTTATAAGGACATCATTTATTAAGGACCCTCTCTACTGTAATGTGACCTCATCTTAACCAGTTACTTCTGTAGTTACCTTATTTCCAAATAAGGTCACATTCTGGAGATTAGGACTTCCATATATCTTTTGGGATGACAAAATTCAACTCATAAAAGAAGGATTAAATTGAAATAAAATTCATTGTCTAGTGTCAGCAAGTAGTAAATCTCAAAATTTGAAAGCCATTATTATTATTACTGCATAGCGAGGCCCTTCTCTAATGTTACTGTATTTTGAAGTAGCTATTTGTTCCTCATTTTTTAGGAGAGAAAATTGAGGTACAAAGGGGTTATGTGAAATATAGATCAAATAATGGTTTAAGTGAAGATATTCTGGCAACAAAGAACTGAGTTTTGAGTCCATGTGGAGCTGTAAAATGGAGATAACCAAATTTAACTCATATGATTATCATGAGTTCTCAGGAGGTACTCATGATTAATCTCATGATTAAATGAGGTAATTCATGTAATGTACCTAGCATAGTACCTGGCATGTGAAAAGTATTCAGAAACTGCAGTCCTGTGGCATTTCCCAGATGGCAGAGCTGAAAGTAAACCCTATAAAAGTGTGACATCAAAGTCTTTTTCCAAGGAACCCACTGTCTCCCAAAGATGGGTGGCCGTTCGTCTTCCTTCAGTTCTAGCACCAAGAACATCCATGTGTGAATGTAAGTCATGAATGAGCTGAGTCAGAGCCCCAGAGTGAAGCAGAGTGGTGGAGAGGCCATAGACTATGATCTGCACACTTTCCCATCAACTGTATAGGGAGAGGTGGAGAATAGCAAGGGGCTTATAAGGTTGACCTCTGGGTTCCAGAGGATTTCATACTCTGCCTTTCCTGCGCAGCTGAGTGGGAAAACTTACCATTCCCAGAACCCAGTTCCACTGGCCCTACTAATTAAGCCATCTGGTCAACCAGAGCCATTTCCCCCATGTGGTTAGTGGCTTTGGTTTCAGCCTTCACCCTCCTAAATGTTCTAGCTCTAGCATCCATTGTGGTCTCTCACCTTACTTCACCAGGTGCATTCTCACTTGCTTGCAGGATCCTGGCAGCCTTTTCCTTGGAAATCTGCAGGAGTTGGAAAGGCAGGCAAAAAGAAGGGAAAAAAAAAACCCACTGAAGTTCAAGCATCATTCTGCATGTTCTATCTGTTCTATATTTTTTTCTACTGGACTCCTTTCAGTTACTGTATTTGCTGTGTTAAATTTTCCCACCTAGGCAGCTTTGGCTGGCTACCAAAGCCCCACAAGAACCCCTCACTTTGATCCTCTCTCCTCTTAGAGGGAGGAAAGAATGCAAAAGAATGCAGCCACCTCTGCCTTTTCATTAACACTAAGAGAGGAGGGTGCCAGAATACCTGGAGATGGCTTGGCCTTGGCCACAGGCCATGCCAGGCAGCCTTTGTGGTAGTTCCTGGGAGCTTGCTTTTACAAAGACTCCCTGGCCCACTGAGGCTGAGGTAGGGGTGGAAGACCCAGAAGAGTGAGTGAATTAGTGCTAGTGGAGCCATGGGGCTTCAAGGAGCCGTTGGCTTCTCTGATCTCTCATGTAGATGTTTAGACCATTCCCTAGACAGATTCCAGATGATTTTTTATGACTCCAGTAACATCCCTGTACTATAAGCTGCTAGAAATCTTATAAGCCTAGATCAGGGTCCCAGTAGGAAGCAGGTGGAACACTGGAAAGGGTGATTGGAGAGGACTTAAGGGACAATTTACCAAGGCATGTGCAGGTGTCTCAATAAATGTTACACTGCTATAAAAGAATGCCTGAGACTGGGCAATTTATCAAGAACAGAGATTGATTTCTTACAGTTGTGGAAGCTGGGAAGTCCAGTATCAAGAAGCTGGCATCTTGTGAGGGCCTTCTTGCTGAATTATCCCACGGCCAAGGAGAGAGAGAGTGAGAGAGACAGAGCCAAATTCACTTTTATAACAAACCTGTTTTTGTGATAAGAGACTTATTCCCATGACAATGACAGTAATCTATCATGACCATAATGACCTAATCACCTCTTAAAGGTCCCATCTCCCAACACTGTTATATCAGGGATCAAGTTTCCAACACATGAACCTTGAGGGACATATTCAAACCATTGCAGCAGGGTTAGGAGAACCAATGGAGATTGGCAAAAGTAATCAGTGTTCCAACTCTTAGACCCAAAGATCATAGTGGAAGAACTGCAGACTTGGATAAGGGGCTCCCTTAGGTCTGGGGAGAGGAATGAGCAAGCATAGCAGGGAGGGAGATGGGGGACAACAACTCAATCTCTCTTCCTTCTCTTGTCAGTGTCTCTCAATGACCAAGAGGGTAAGGAGCCCAGATAATGTAGTCTGTAGAGTCAGCCTTCCAAGCCACAGAGCAGGGCAAAGTGTCTAGAAGGGATCTGGTGGGAGAAAGAGATAAAATCAGCCCACTGCAAATTCTTTCGTTTTAATGAAGGACCATTTGGTGTCCCCCAGACTTACAGCAGTATTCTAGCACTTTCATTGAAGTTTGCCTTCTGTGCCTTTTGACAAATGACCCCTACCACTCCCAGCCACATCCTCATGTTACCAGTGCCCTTTTGAATACACACTAAGGTCGAGATGGGGCTCCATGTCAACCATACACACCAAAGAGGCAGTTGGTTCCTTTGTGCAGGTCACTTTAACTTCCCAAGTCTCCACTTATTCATCTGTGAGTTGGAAACAGTAATACATCAGCAGGTGGTTGAGATGAGAAAATGCTTATAATGCCCTTAGCCGGTGGTGTCCAGCACATAGTCATTGCCCAACATATAGCAGTATTAACATGAAGCGACAGCAATCACTATTTCTCGAGTGCTTCCTCTGTGCTGGCCATGGGATATTTACTTCAGGACTGTTTGCGGATTTCCTTCTCACTGGTGAAGGAGGCGCTATCATCACAATCTTACCAGTGCAGGGCCTGAGCGTTAGCGCGGTTAGGCAGCTGCCCATAATCATGCAGAAAGTAAATGATAGAGCTGACTCAGGCTCTATGTTTGCAACCATTACCTTCCATTACCCCTGGATACTGATTACATTACCATCCT
This sequence comes from Cebus imitator, assembly GCF_001604975.1. Lineage (NCBI taxonomy): Eukaryota > Metazoa > Chordata > Mammalia > Primates > Cebidae > Cebus > Cebus imitator. The sequence goes on from NW_016107354.1 coordinate 9,025,882, forward strand.
CATCCTTAATATAGGGCAGGTGTAGTAGCCTCACACTGTCAGGCTGGGCAAATTCCTTGATCATTTGGGGTCCTAATTTCCTCTTGTGCAGTCATAGTTTGTCAAGAAGATTAAGACAAATTAAGATTGTCAAGAAGATTAAATGGGATGACAGTTGTAAACTCCTGGCCCATAGCAGGCCTCAGGAAGTGTTGTTACCTTCCTCCCTTGATGCTGTTTCCCCAAGTCTTGTTTCCTGGTTGATTTAGGCGGTGCCATTAAACTGAGCGGTAGTTGCTGGGAAGATGAGCACTGCCCGAAGTTTCAATGGTAAAACCATCATTTACTCAGCAAAGGCAGCCAAGCCTGGTGCTCTCTACTTACCATTAGGATTCCCCAGCGCTTGGCTGTGCAATGCATGAAAGAACTGCAAATGACTGGAGGCCTACCAGGTCTGGGTGAAGAGCCCACCCTTTGTGCTGCAGGCCAGCAAGCCCCATTTTCCAGATGAGAAGACAGAGGATCCATGGGACCTTCCCAAGGCTTCTGAGAGAGCAGCCATGCTGAGAATGGATGGGGCCCAGGTTCCAGGGCTCAGAGCTCTACCTCAGACCCATACAGCTTCTTTAGTCTGTCCTGATTTTCCTAGCCATGTTTTCTTGATGCCAGAGCCAACTGAAGCCAGGAGCTATGTGGCTTAGTCACATTTACTTGGGCCTATTTCCTGCCAAGTTAAGCTCGCTTTTTTCCATGTGTCTGACCAAACCCTTATCTGCTGCAAGAACTCTTGAAGGTAAGTCGGACATAGGCCCAGGTTTTAAATGATACAGATAGCTCAGTACAAAGTCATTTCCATGCTCATACTCTGCAGGTGGGCATGGGGGGAGAGGCTTGGTAGTATCATATCTATTAAATTTATTTAAAAGTGCATATCCAGTGACCTCATAATTGATAAGTCAACACATGCTTTCAGCTTTCTTCAGAGAAACTCCAAATGAAAGTGACACCAACTTTACTTTCCTTTCCTGCAAACGCGAAATGATTTGGCATCACACGCCTTCCCTTTAAGGTACAACCTGGAGGTTTTTCACCTTTCTGCCCATGTTCTGTCAATCAGAACCCAGTGTTATGCACATGGCTATGAGGGAAGCTTGGAAACGGAGTTGCAATTCTGGCTGCCACACTGGAAGTGGGTGCATGGGATGCTGTGGTGCCTCACCGAGGTCCCCCCTTTTTTTTTTTTTTGAGATGGAGTCTTGCTTTTGTTACCCAGGCTGGAGTGCAGTGGTGCGATCTCGGCTCACCGCAACCTCCGCCTCCTGGGTTCAGGCAACTCTCCTGCCCCAACCTCCTGAGTAGCTGGGACTACAGGCGTGTGCCACCATACCCAGCTAATTTTTGTATTTTTAGTAGAGACGGGGTTTCACCATGTTGACCAGGATGGTCGCGATCTCTTGACCTAGTGATTCACCCGCCTTGGACTCCCAAAGTGCTGGGATTACAGGCGTGAGCCACTGCGCCCATTCCCCACCTTAAGGACTGATAGGCCTATCCCCCAGCTGTTGAGAGTACTAACGATTGATAGTACAAACCTCTGTCCCTTTCTGATTATTGCTCAGAGCCACAAAGAAGGGTCTCACCGAAGATTATACCCTCTTTCCAGAGAAGACCATTTTTGCCAATAATTGCCTTATGCTGACATAAAAGTTATAGCCCCTTGGCTGAATTTGAGACAACTCTGAAGGTTTATTCTTGCTCCAGAGGTCCTCGTCGGGTTAACTGGGGCCTGTAGGCCTACTCCTCCTTCTTTTCAGTCCTGGACATTTCCTTACACATGGCCTCTCTAGCGTACTCTCCAATAAACTGTGTGCCAGAGGCAATTTCAGGGAACCCAAACTAAGAAACTGGGGTTCTAGCCTATGGATGAAGTAGAAGGGTATGAGAACCAGCAGTCCTTGTTGCCTGCAGCCATCCCATTTCTCATGTTAGCTCTGGAGAAATATTTGTAAATGTGTCCAAAGAAGCAATGCAAGGCCAGCTCAGTGGCATGGTTTGTGAGAGTGCAAACAATGAGATGCTAATGAACCACCGTGAGGCTGTACTTTGGAGCATGTTAATAAGACTGAGAAAGTTCTAGATCTGCTGCATTCTATGTTCTCCAAGTGTTAAGTGTAAGAAGGAAAGTGTGAACAATATGCACACTGTGATATAATTTTATTAGAAAGCATCAAACAATACACATGTGTGTAGCCATAGAAAATGTATGGTTTGGTTTACAAACACTTAGGAAACCGTGGAAATCTACTGTGGGCGCCGATGATAGCGGCTGGCTTTGGAGAGGGCAGGAGAGCATGTGAGGCTTGTAAGCATAGCAATGGAGTGAAGGAGTGGATGAGGATGTACTGAGCTGTAAGCCTTATCTGTAATGCTCTATAAAAAGAATATATTCATGGATTATTTGTACAGCTTAAACATCTATATTAAAAAAGAATAATAGAAATCCATTTTCACTCACAGGACTAAAAATCGAAGTCATCTCTGGAAAACAGATAAAAACACCAGCTTTGCTGTCCAAAGAGAGTCCTTGGTTTCATTTCCAGGTGGTCTTGAGACCTCAGGCAAATCACCCTGCCTCTCTACACCTCAGTTTCCCCATCTGTGTAGTGGCAGTCACAAGCCCCGTCTTGTCTGCTGCAAGGCTCCCAGCCTGGTGCCCAGTACTCCATAGTGGTGGTGGGTGGTAAGGAACGAGTTGATCAAATGAACAACCATCTCATTCAGGATGCCCAGCCAGCTGCTCAGACAACTCTCCACTGGGCTTTGGGTCAGCAGCCGCAGAGAAGGGGAGGCCTCTTCACTCCCTGGTCACAGCCTGCATCTGGGGGAAGCCAGAAAGCTGAGGACAGATGATTCTGGACCATTCCAGGTGTTCAGGGATTGAGTCTCTGTTTCTGATACATGAGCAACGGCGTGTGTAGCTGCTCAGGATGTTTTGTGTTACGTCAAAGGGTTTGGGTGGTTTTTCTGTCCTTTTCTTTCTCAGAATGAAGAGGACAAAGCCTTTCTTTTCAGCGAAGCCCAGCAGACCAGAAAGGCTTTGAAATCATGAAATGCAAATACTGCTGCTTTTGAGCCACATGGAAGGCGGAGCTGCTGAATTAAATTAACATGGCTCATAAATAGAGAGGTTAAAAAAATGGGAAGCCAAGTGCTCAGAGGCTTTTGTCCAGGGGAGAAATAATCAGAGGACAATGGCCTATTTTGTTTGGATTACAGGCTGGTATCACATTAGCTCAAACCTGGCAATATTTATGTTGAAAACTGCTGTTTGTGGAGTGCTGCTGTCCCAATTTATCTCTCTGGGGAATCCCTGGGGCAAAGCAGACTAAGAAGGGAACCTGCACCTCCTGCTGACCTGCCCCGTTCTGCCCACCGCTGCCTGAGAGTACCTAGTGTTTGGCCATCCATGGAGAGGAAAAGCTAGCACAGGAAAAATAAGGACATGTAAACAAAAGTCAGCCCGAAAAATAATTGTTGCTCAGGAGACGTGGCATAAAAATCGGCCTGTCCTGCGTTTCTTGAGAAATCAGAAGAAGCAACAACTTTTGACGTGCATATTCATGTGGTAAGAGCCAAGAAGTGGCTGCCCCTTGGCCCTGGGCATTCCTGTTAGCCCCAGTCTTCACCATGACCTTTTGCTCCCTGAAGTTGAGTGTCAGTTGCCCTTAGGAGCATGTCATTCTTACACTGTTGTTTCTTTTATAGTCAAAAAATAGTTCTCGGAACACACAACATTAGTAAGATTTAGGTTAATGCAAGCTAGAGCATCGAGAGGCTTTTGTTTTTTCTTATAGCCAGCCTGCTTCACTCCTATGGTATTTGTATTGCTAACCACTGGGCTACTGCCGGAACCTCTAGGCCTGGATCCTGAATTCGGTTCTTTACCAAGTGATCTGATGCTAAGCAGCCATTCCCGCACTCTGTTCCACTTTGGGTCCCATTGTCCTCACATGTAAAAAAATTAAAAGGAGGCAGTGTTTCCCCCGAACTATGTTGTGAGTACCATTAGCTCTGGGTAACATGATAGGATTCCATGATCCAGTACACCAGGAAGCACGTGTTCGACGAAATCAGTCAATCTCTGTGTGCAGGACTTCCCAAGCTGATGTGCCTCTGTTTCCCAAGTGGATTTACTAGGGAAGCCTATTTTCATGGAGCCTCTTGGGGCACTAGTGTTCTCTTGCTTAGATTTGGGGAATCAAAGAGTGATGCCCAAGTTCCTGCCAGCATAAAAGCTCAGTGCCCGGGATGATCCTCCCAGTACTCAGCCCTGGGTCAGGGCATCTTGCCCTAGACCAGCAGCCCCAGCTGCTGCCACTCTCCTATGTGGTTTCCTTCTCCCACCTTCCTCTGCCTCTCCTCTTCATGTCCCCCTAAGGTGTCAGGTGGGAGGCTTAAAGGAGACGGGTTATCACTGTCCCATCCTCCATCATATTGCATTCCCAAGGGCTCCTTTGCCCCCACAGCAGGCCACAAGGAGATAAATATGGCCAGTCTTAGGTCAGGCTAAATGATTTTTTTGGATAAGGCTATCAAAACCCTTCGCAAGGTAAGTCAGGTTCTCAGGCAGCTCCCAGCAAAGCTGACAGATGAACATTGATGAGGGTATTGCTAAGAAAAAATTGCAAACCCTATAAAACCTGTCATATTTATGGCCCTTTTATGTCCAACTCTGCCCTTCTCTGTCTTCTGCAATGTTTGCCACTTATATTACACCAAAAACTCCTAGAAGGCAGGGAGCTGCACTGATTTTATTTGCATTATTTATTATGTTTTTTGCATTTAAACAGGAAGGATTTATTGAGTGAGGTTGCTGCCCTCCGAGATATAAGTTCTTATGTTACAGTCATATAAGTAACAAAATGCCCAGTGTGACCGAGTGGAAAACTGTGAACTTTATATTCAGACAGAACTGGGTCTATGTGGTCAATATGGCCTTGGTCCCATCACTTCTTTCTGGGTCTCAGTTTTTTCATCTCTAAAATGGAGACCATATTGGGAAACTTGGAACCTTCATGAGGGTCCCCAGAATAGAGCCTGACACATAGCAGGCTACGGGAAGTTACTGTTATTGTTCTGGCTGAAGGTTTACCTGAGACTTCCTTTCATGTACATCATCTAATTTTATCTTCATGGCCTTTCCCTGAGCTCAGTGAGGCTAGGATTATAAACATCTTGTTTTTTGTTTTTTAAGATGGACTCTCATTCTGTTGCTCAGGCTGGAGTGCAGTGGTGCAATCTCGGCTCACTACAACCTCCACCTCCCAAGTTCAAGCAATTTTCTGCCTCAGCCTTCCAGGTAGCTGGGATTACAGGCATGTGCCACCACGCCCAGCTAATTTTTGTATTTTTAGTAGAGACAGGGTTTCAACGTCTTGGCCAGGCTGGTCTTGAACTCCTGACCTCATGATCTACCTGCATCAGCCTCCCAAAGTGCTGGGATTACAGGCATGAGCCACCATACCCAGCCATGAACATCTTCTTTTACAGATGAGGAAACAGAAGTTCAGAGAGATTAGGGCATTACCCAAAGTTTCTCAGCCAAAAAGTGAAGAGCCAGGACTTAAAGTTTGAGCAAGAATTAAATTCTATACCCTGGGTGGCCTTCAGAATACAGCACTAGATCCCAGAAGACAATGCTTTGCCAAATGCAGTGCCATTCAATACAAAGGCTAACTTCCTGCTATCATGGCAAATTCAGCAGGTATTGCTATAAGCAAGGATCTTCTGGAAAGATATCCTAGAGCGCTCAAAATGCTCAAAGAGCCTTTATAAGGGTCCTAAGCTATATACATTTTTTAAAAAATGTTTTATCCGGCAGAAAATGGTCAGGGCCAATTAGAAAAAGTGGGCAGTTGCCAGGAGAAAGACAGTAGGTCACAGGAGCAAGACCTTCTTTTGGCAGGCATGGTGGAGGTGAGATTCAAATATGGGAAGAAGAGAAGGGTGGAGAAAATTTCACAAGCAAAGCTCCACATCAGCAAAGTAAAGGGGAGTCCTGGTCACTGAGGGTGACTGGACAGGCAGACCTGAAGCCAAATGCCTGCAAGAATTGCTGATGGAAGGTTTTAAATGTGAGAGGATGAGATGAGGGGAGTTGGCAGGAGACATCAAAGCAACGGACAGAGCAGGCCAGTTTGGAGTTCACTGAAAAGGAAAACAGCAAAGACCTTGCAGATGAAAGCAGAAGGAAAAACAAGGAATGGGGAGGACAGTAGCTAATTAATTAATTCATCAAATATTTTAATCAGCCCATTAAAATTTGTTGAGCACCTACCATGTGTTTGTGAGTACTTTCTTCTGCAAATATGAAGGTAAGTGCAAGGAAAAGCTAGTGCCCAGTGTAAACCTGGACCACCTGAGGCAAAAGCCTTGGTCTTGTCTGCTATTGCTGTGCGTGTGCACACACACATGCTTCTCAGCCCCATCTCCAGTTTTTTCTGGCTTCCATAAACATTACCAGGCATCCCTCCCCTGTCCCAAGGCGACTCCCCTTTACTTGTCAGGTCAAAAACTCCGATGCAAATACAATGTCTATTTTAGAAATGAGGCTTCCCCCATAATGAGATAATTAAAGGAGGCTTTGCCAGGCATCTGAGGAATTATTTTTCACTAAACGAGACAGGTGCACATTTTTAGCATAGTTCCCAGCTTCCAGAGGTCTCCCCTGAAGTTGGCAGTCTGGATAGAGTCTACAGAGGTGGGGTAGACGTTTTCATGGGGTTGCCCCAGCCAGCTGGGTGGGGTTGAGTCTGGAGGGTGGCTGTGAGTTGAGCCGCAGTTCATTTGGTGGCCCAGTCACTGTGTCGGGTGTAATTAACCAAGCTGAAAGGCATCTAAAGAAACTTCTCTGACAGGGAGGTCAGGGAAGATGAACTCTGATGGGAAATTAATGATGAGAGTCTGGAAGCTCCGCGAGGGGCTTTGCCACCGTGGCTCTCTCTGGTGGCATATTAGGAGCTCAATTTCCCCCTCCTCAGCTCCCAACAGAATTCAAGCACCAAAAGGGGCCTTTTCAGAGATTGCTTCTTTTGGGTGTTTAAATAATACTCCACTGCTAGATGATGTTAATAACAATCTGTTGTCCGCAACTATGAGCAGTTATTGAGCACCATGTGCCAGATGCCGTGCTGAGTACTTTATGTATATCCTTTCTATAAACTGTCACGTTAATTCCCATCACTCAGGAGGGCGAGTGCTATATGCCAGGAGCTGTTACAGAGCTTAAGTCGTTTACCCAAAGATTCGGAATCACTAAATGGCAGAACTGAGATTCGGAACTAAGCTCCTTCCTCTATGTCAGATGGCCTGTTTGTAGGTCTTTCATAGAAAAGAAGGCTGAGGCTGGGGGTTCATGGTCTAGGGCAGATTGGCAAACTGGTTTTAAAAAACATTGGGGGGGAAAACATAGTGACTCCCTTTCATGTACATATTGTCTATGGCTGCTTTTATGCTAGGACAGTAGAATTGAGTAGTTACAAGAGACTGCGTAGCCTACCAAGCCTAAAATATTTGCTATCTAGCCCTAGACAGAAAAAAAACTTTGTCAATTCTGATTTAAGGAAACCCAGAGTTAAAATTAAGCAGGTTTCTTTGCTGCATGACTTCTCAGAGCCTTTAACTGGCTAATATGCATTCTGAAGGTCCCAGAGGATGTAGTGTGCAGTGTATCCTGATATATTTTACCAGGAACCCCTTTTTCTTGAGGCATCTTTGAGGCAAGCTTCAGGGGACACTGCCCATTTGTTTGTTCAAGGAGGAAATGGGCTTAGGAAGGAAAAGTGGTCATAGAGCATGCAGCTTGTGTGTGGCTGACCAGGACTGGATTTCCAGAGGCTTCCCAAGGGTGGTGCTGGACTCTGCCATTTGCCAGCTTCAGTCAGAAGGATTCTCCTGACGGTATCTGTGGTGCGGGCCCGTGCAGCCTTTTCTTTATTCAGTTGCCTATTAACAATGGTGTTCAGCAATTCTGTCTTTATGGGGCCTGTTTGTTCTTCAAATCCAAGAAGAGAAGGAAAAGTCATCATACTAATCATGAATGTCAGTTTTAATCAGCATCATCTGACATTATGAGAATTGAATTTCTACCTTTCACCGCATACATTAAATAGGGGGCTTTATCTCCTCATGCAGAATTGATTTGCCATAATTCTCTTCTTTGGCCCTTGTCATGTAAATTGTGGCATTTCTCCCCCATTGACTGCAGAAACCAAGATTAGAGGTGAGGGTCCAGCTTCCCAGACCAGCTGCTGCTGGGTGCTTTGTCTGTCTGTCTTTCTTTTCCCACTCACGTGTTCCCTCTCTGAACTTTCTCTTTTGGGGCTGCTTACTGGCCAATCATGCCATGTGCAGACAGAGCCTGAAGGCGAGGGATAGAGAGATGATGGTGTGGGGCTGAGCAGATGGCCTTCGTGAGACCTCAGCTGTAAGGATCTACAGCACCTGCAGCCCAGACAGGTGACTGCTGGCAGGTTGTAGGGCAGAGACCTTAGGGCCATTTGTAACTCATGTCCACTACTGAATCAAATCACCAGTATCTACAAGAATGACATACATTCATATACTCCCCACAGGATCCTGGAGAAGTTCTACCTCCTCGTACCTGTATTGGATGGATAGGGACAATGTTAGCTTCTGGCTGGCAGAAAAGCCAAGAGGCCAAGGAGCACCTGGCTTTTCTGGCCCCAGGCCTGGGCTTGTGAACTGTGGCCTGGAAACCAGCCCCAAGGGCTCTGCAGAAAGGAGAAAGTTCTTGGAAGAGCTTTCGGTCACTCAGTGAAACCCCAGGTGAGGACATCTGTACCGCTGCTCTGTAAAAGCTCCCGAGCCTCATTTTTGTCTTGCAGCTGTTTTCTGCTAAATATCCAACAGTGGTTAAGAGATGATATGCTGGAGGCAGAAAGACTTGGGTGCAAGTCCTGGCTCTTCCACTTATTAATGTGGGTGTTGCAGGGCAAAATACTTAAGCCCTCTAAACCTCTACTCTTCCATCTGTAAAATGGGGTAAATAGTAATGGCCATGTCCATGAGGTTGTTTGGAAGATTAAATGAAATAATCCATATAATGCACCTGGGGCAGTGCCCAGCACATAGTAAACAGTCTGTATGTGGAGGCTGTTCTTCGATTGTTAAACATTTCATGCTGGCTATGCCTTGAGACACACAAAACATACACTCTGTGGTTGAGTGTATTGATATGTCATGCATACCAAGGCCATTAAATATCCACAATGTATCTCATGGTTGGCCCGCAAAGATGTGGAGACACAAGATGGAATCTATCCCTTAGATTCTCTACACTTGTCGAACCTCAGGTACTTTAACAGTAAAGGGTCAGTTAAGATGGCTTTCACACTGTCACCCACAGCATGCCCCTTCATGTTACTTTCACAGACAGAATCCCAGGCAAATAAATAGGAGGTCTGACTCAGATGGAAGATTCCCATTGCTTTTCACAGAGAAGGATAATAACTTTATGTGTTTGTAATGTTAAATTTATTATCCATTTATTGAAAGTCTGCTGCAGATAAGCACTATGCCCAGAACTTTACATTTAATATAATCTAACTAAATTACATTTTCACAACAACCCAAGAAGACAAGTAACATGATTATTGCCATTTTATAGATAGTGAAACTGAAGCCCATCTACATTCCCTAGGAAAAGGAAGACATCAGCTCCAGGATCAACTCCAAGACAAATTTCCACCATGGACCCTTGCTGCTCCACTGTGTCAAGTCTCTAGTAATGAGAATGCACTGCTGAGTTAGTCTCCTGATACCTGAGCTCTCTGCAACTAAACCCAACTGTCCTGGACCATAATGAATGTTCTGTAGGACCCCAGGGTTATTGTTGCCTGTGGAATTGGAAAAAGGCAGTTTTCCACGGGTCCATCCAGGCTGACTCAATGCTTGAGGACATGTGTAAATTCACTGTAAATGGAGAGGGCACATTGCTGTTGATGACTGGGAAGGACAGAGTCTGAGGGGAGTTAGTGTGAGTCACTCTGACCACATAGCACTGCCCACCCCAGGAGTCTTTGCAAGTCAAAGTTGTTGACATGGGCTGAGCAAGGTCCAGAGAGGCAGTGAAGTCAGGCTGAGCTGGTCAGATGGGCAGTGGCATGGAGGAGAATGCAGGACCACCTGAATTAGGACCACCCGAGCAGTGCCTAGCATACGTTAGTGCTGTTCAAGACATGGGTAAATGGATATTCTCTTTAAGGCAGTTGGGATCAATTTCAGCCTTTCCCTAAGTGCCAGTGTGCTGGAGACATGTGGAGACTCCACAGACACACACGTGCATATGTGTGTATGTGCATGCGTGTATGGGCTGGGGGGCGTTGTTCATAGCGAGGGCTGAGGCAAGGCAGCAGCTTGCATTCCCACCATGTCTCTCTTGGCTGTTGTGCACCATTGCCTGCCCCACACCCCTGTGTTAAAATGAATACCAGCTTCCATTTATTGAGCCAAGCTTGCCACTTGCCAGACACAGTGTTAAGTCCTTTGGTCTTCTCTCCAATTAAACAAGATCCTCAAAACAATTTGTTGTAGACAATTAAGTACTATGAGTAGACAGTCGTCCTCTCTTATCCGTGGTTTCCGTTACCTGCAGTCAACCATAGTCTGAAAATACTAAATGAAAAATTCCAGAAACAAACAATCTTTAAGCTTTCAATTGCATGCCATTCTGAGTAGGATGATGAAATTCTGCCCAGAACATGAATCCTCCATTTGCCCAGTGTATATTTGCTGTCAACGCCACCCACCCATTTGTCACTTGGTAGCTGTCTTAGTTATCACATTAACTGTCATGGTATTGCAGTGCTTGTGTTCAAGTAACCCTTATTGTGCTTAATAATGAGCCCAAAGCACAAGGGTAGTGATGCTGGCAATTTGGATGTGCCAAAGAGAAGGCTTGAAGTGCTGCTTTTAAGTGAAAAGGTGCAAGTTCTCAACTTAATAAGAGAAGAAAAAAGTCATATGCTGAGGTTGCTAAGAAGGAGGAAATTGTGAAGAAGAAAAAAAATGCACGCTAGTTTTGCTGCCCCTCTTTATGCTGCAAAAGTTATGGCCATAGTGTATGATAAGTGCTTCATTAAAATGGAAAAGGTGTTAGGTTTGTTGGTGAATGTTATAAACAGAAACATATTCTGATTAACAGTAGTCAGGTGCCATACTAGCCACAGTTTCAGGCATCCGCTGGGGGGGGGTGTCTAGAAATATATCCCCCACGGTTAAGGGGGGACTACTGTCCTTGTCTTTGAGAAGTTAAGACTGAGGCACACGAAGGTAAAATGACATGCCCCAGGAAGCAGCAGAGCCAGAATGAAAACCAAAATTTCTTGATTCTAGAACTCAAATTTTAACTCAACAGGTCTTATCCACAGTGTTCCACCCCTCTAGAGTGTCACAGACTGTTAGGAGGTGGGTCCACGTGCCTTCTTGCTAACTAAAGTACTGCCTCTTCTGCCTCTTGAGTTCTGCTACACTGATCTCCATCTCCTCCGTGCCCTGAGTGACCTTGGATTTGTGACTAATGACACACAGACACACACACACACACACACACAGCCTCTGGGCTCTCCAAGACCCCTAAGGAATGAATATACTAATTGAAGCCTGGATCTTTCTTCTGTACTGTGCTGCCTTCTGTCTTGAGAGGTTGGAAGGTACTTTGCAGTTGGTTACCTCTGCAGCATCCTCAGATACTGGTTCAACTGTTTCTTATACACCTCTGATGACAGGGAGGTCACCTACTCCAAGGGAGCCGGTTCCACTATTTCAAAGCCCTCTCTGGCTGTTAGAAAGTATCTCTTCTTAGGAATCATAGTAGTCCCCTGGAAAACAGCCCCCAAAAGAGCAGCTTAGCCAAATGACACTTCTGTGCCTAGAGGAAGGGACACTTTAGCTCTTGACCCTGAGAGGCCTTTGCCTAGAACTTGGGGTCTGTTCTCCTAGACCTTGGGATGACAGCTCTCTATTCTCAGGGTTGGACCCCTCTTGGAGAAAGTTCCAGCTTCTGGTATTCTTTTTTTCTCAGGAGGAGGCAGCAATAGGCTTTGTCCACCTCCACCCTAACCCCTCCCCCATCAGCTCTCCACCCCACATCCTCTCCAGCCCCACAGTGACAGGCTGCTATGGTCAGGCAGGGATAGTGTTGATGGATGGACACACAGGAGTGAGAGAAACCTCCCAGTTGCAGTGCTTACTTTGGCAGCTGGCATGGGGTCTGGCTTTAACCTACCTGCTTTCCCGCTCCAGTCAGCACCCATCCAGACAGACCTGAGGGAAGACCCTGTGTGGTGAATATATCTTCCTCAGATATAGAAGAATCCTCTATCCACGGGACAGTTGTGGCCCCAAGGCTAGAAGAAATTCCTGTGTCTTGGGATACCCTCATTCCTTCCTGTGCACTAGAGGCCCAGGCTGCAGACTCAGTTATTCCATTCCCTACCTTGACCTTGTCCTAGAACTTATCACAAGCAACTCTTGTGGACCCCTGGTATCTAGATAAGATAAAGATCCTTATTTAGAGGCCTAAGAACTTTACTTTGCCATAACTTGCTGTGTAGCCTTAGGCAACTGGCTTTCCCTGCTTAGTGATGTCTCCTTATCCGCAAAGTGTATGTGTGGAAGGGTCAAGAGGTGGTGTTATCCAAGGCTTTTTCTAGCCCTGACTTTTTATCCACAGAACCTTTGGCTTGAGATATCCATCTGGGTTTCAGGTCCAAGTGGGAGGTGAGAGAATAGAGAAGCAGAAAGAATGGATTGCTTCATCTTCTAGCCTGGGACCAGACTACCAGGAGGTTACCAACATACAGGGCTTGACTGAGGGACATTTAAAGGCCCGTCCACTCCCAAATATCTTCACTAACCTTGTTAATTCAATGACTCCTTTGGGGAGACATGGTCTCCAAAATCAACTATTTAAATAGGGCACCCGGAAAGTGAATTCAACAAACTAATTTTCAGCCATGAATGCCCATTGGGTTAAATTTTCTTTCCATGGAAAAGATTCTTGAAAGGACAGTGACAGTTGGGATGAGTTTTTATATGGGAGAATCTATTAAGGATTTTTTTTAAAAGAAAAGAAAGAGACCAAGAACTAGTGTGGGGAGACCAGGGGATGGATCCAAGTTGTAGGACACAGAGTGTCCAGGGGCAAGATACTATGGAAAGAAGATGCCGTGGAACAAACATGGCTTGTTTTCCAATTGTGCCAGTGCCAGGCTTGTGTTATTGCACTGTGGAGGGCAAGCTTGAGCATGACTTCAGGGCAGGAGAAAGGAGGCTGGGCAGAAATGAATGCAAGAGCCTCCTCCACCATGCACCTTCCACCTGATGCCAGCAGGGAAGCTTGGCAGTGCCCTTGAGGTTTATTCCTTTCAATAGGGTGAGCTTGGCAGCCCTTCAGGAGTGGGATACAGCAAAAGCATCACCCACAGTATCCCTGCACAACAGGTGCAAAACACCCTTCCTCTGATGTTTGCCCAGTACAGCCTCTGGACTGCAAAGCCAATCAAGCAAAGGTGGGTGGTAGCAGAGTAGCTGTGGGTGGAATTGAGACTGACTGCAAAGGAACAGGAAGGGCTTAGATGCATCCATTTATACTCTCTCCCTGGGACCCTGTGCCTCAGAAGCCACTCAGTCATGGCCTTCCTTGTCATTTTTTCAATCCTTCAGGCCTTTGTTCTTTCTGGTACCTCTGCCTTAGTCAGCGATATGGTTTGGTTATGTCCCTACCCAAATCTCATCTTGAACATATTGAATTGTAGTTTCCATAATCCCCACGTGTCATGGATGGACCCACTGGGAGGTAATTGTCATGGGAGAGACCCATTGGGAAGTAATCATGGGAGCGGTTACCCTCATGCTGTTCTCGTGATAGTGAGTTCTCATGAGATCTAATGGTTTTATAAGGGGCTTTTCTCCCTTTTGCTTGGCACTTCTTTCTCCTGCTGCCATGTGAAGAAGGACATGTTTGCTTCTCCTTCCACCATGACTGTAAGTTTCCTGAGGCCTCCCCAACCATGTGAAACTGTGAGTCAATTAAAACTCTTTCCTTTATAAATTAGCCTGTCTTGGGCAGCTCTTTGTAGCAGCATGAGAATGGGCTATTAGAGTAACCCTCTCCATGTTTCATACTTCAAGACTCAGCTTAGGCATCATCTTCTCTCTGAAGCCTCCTATGAATGAGTGAGTGAAGGGATGAATGCACAGTTCCTCAGACGCAGAACAATTCTCTACCCATTGAAACACCTTCTGGGATCTTTGAATCAGCACCCTCCACCAAAAGAGCTTCTGCAGGCCCCACAGGATGCCCAAGGAAATTTGCAACCAAGTAAGTGTTTTCTCTTGGATGTCAGGGGATGATAAGGATAGGAGTAAACCCCCACTACCCACAGGGGATCTAGGGATAAAGGCCAAATATTAGGGCTCAGGCACATTACTTGGGCAGGTGGCTTTCCCTCACTGGGCCTCTTTATCTAGAAAATACCTAGAGGACATTGAGATCTCTTCCAGCTGTCCTGCTCTCTGAGCCTGAGTCTGAAGCAGAGAGAGGGTGCTGCCAGTAGAACTGACTCAACAATTTTAGAATGTAAAGACTTGTCACTTGCAAGGACACCTGCAAGTGGATCTGTTCATTCAGTGCTGAAAAGCATTCCTATTTTAAAAAATGTTCCTCATACGAAAAGGTATCAGCTTCTTAAAATGGGAAAAGGAGCTGATACTCTGTAATAAGAACATTTGACACATTTCCAATGATCCCAGCCACCAGTGTTCACTCCCTGGGTAATCCTTTCCCCTATTGACTTGCTTCTAACAAATAGAATGTGGCAACAGAGATGGGATCTCACTTCCATATTAGGTTGCAAAAGGCTGTGACTTCCATCCTGCTGAGCTCTCTCTATAGCCTTCTTCGAATGCTTACTTTAGTGAAGTCAGCAGCCATGTTACAGAGGTCCATTTGGCAAGAACTGAGGGCAACCTCTGTCCAACAGCCAGTGAGAAACTAAGACCTTTAGTGCAACAGCCTGCGAGGAACTGAACCATGCCAACAACCATGCAAGTGAGCTGGGAAGTAAGTTTTTCCTGTTAAACCTTGACAGGGTTTAGATGCATCCACTTATAAACTCCCTCTGGGAGCCTGTGCCTCAGAAGCCATGACTGTAATCCCAGTTCAGTATCTTGATTTCAGCCTTTAAGAGACCCCAAAGTAGAGGACCCACTTAAACTGTCTTTGGATTACTGACACACACAAATTGTTGTTTCAGGCCACAAAGTTTTGGGATAATTTGTTGCACATCAAGAGATAATGAATGCATGCTTCTAGGGTTTAGGGGAGTCATGTATGTAAAAAATACCAGAGATATCCTAAAAGTTAGGAAGTACCTTCCCCACTTCCCCAGCTTTAGGAAACAAAGTAAATATCACTTGCTGTCACTAAGTGATCTCAGACATGGCAGTGACCCTCTTCTTCCCACAATTTATCCATGTGTAAAATAAGGGGATTGGGTTGGTGAATCAGAACTGCAAGATTTCTGGGATCACCGCCCTCCTCCAACTTAGTAATTTTGCTTTTTCTATCCATTGACTGCAATGATGCAAAATGACAAGAAGCTATTCTAAATACAGTGATGTTATAGCTAACTTTATTAGTCACAATAACACTTCAGTGCATTTGAGACTGTCATCCTTTTTACTCAATCAATGTGTAGGCATTGCTAAGGAAGAATGGCTATGGATAGAGGGTGTTCTCATTGAGAACAACTAAGGCAGCGCATTTTGGATTATGCTCAATCACGTGGCACAAATGTAAAATGGCAAGGTAAAGGTGAGGGTGGGAAAACTGGAGTCAGATGGCCTTGGGTTAGCATCTCACTTCCGTCCCTCCCAGCTGTGTGCCCCACAGGAAGTGAATCCATAAATCTTCATTTGCTTTACCTCTAAATTGGGGATCATAACACTTATTTCACAGCATTGTTAGAAATATAAAATTCAATAATGCCTAGAAAATTATCAGCTAGTTATTGCTCAATAGTGGCACCTAATAATAACAAAAAATTCCACCTTTGCATTATTATTGACATAATTATATGCAAATACATAATTATAAACAAATACAAATAATGTACAAATAAACGATCAGATGTGGCCATTTATTGAGCATTTACCATGGACAACACATGAGACCAAACTCTTCATGCAGTATTTCAGATGCTTACTGAGAGGTCTTCCAGTCTAGAGGGTAACCCTGTCTGTCCTCCTTTCTTTGGAGTAAAGCAGACAGTTTTCTCCCCCAGGACATTTTGAGTCACTTGGACAGACAGTGACTCAAAGGACTTGGGACTCTGCTCTCAGGAGTCTGCCATTCAGTCAATCCTGGCCTGGGCCCAGAACCCAGCATCTCTTCTACTGTTGAGGGTCTGTTTCTCCATGGACAGAGAAAGCAGTGTCCAGAAGGTTTCCTTTCCCAAGCAGGAGAGGTGGTGAGACTGTCTCAGCAAAGGAAGAGTCTCTAGGACTGTGAAGATACAAGGGCCCATTATCCCTTTCCCAAAGGTCCACACCTTAGTTGAAGCCCCACCCACAAATCATTCAAACCTTGAGACCCGACATTGCTGTCTTAAGCTCCTATGAAAGAGAAAAGGGAAGAAGAAGGGCACTGTGAAAATCGTGGTGCCTTTCTACCTCTGCTGTCACTTCTAATAATACGTTTCTTAGAAAATAAAGGAACACCGTGTACTATGATGTGGGAAGGCAGAGACACTAGTTTCACACAGAGTAGTGCTTCCAGTTTCATTATTCACAGCCAGATTTGAGTAACTTTTATCACTTCCTACATCTCAGTTCTTCATCCATGAAATAAGGGTCACAGTCTGACTTACAAGAGCATATCTTGTGAGGTGAAACAACAGCTTGGATACCAGAAGTTAAATTGCATGGAGTTGGTGCTAAGCACATGCTAGAGAATCACCTGGGCCTGATTCTCAGCTCTCTCACTGTAAGATCAGAGATGACATATGAGAACTGTCTTGTAGAGTGTTGGGATATACTAGGTACTGAGTCCATGCTAACTATTGTTATTATAATGTTTCTAAGGAAAATAGATGCTTCTCCCCCAAACTGTTTCCTGACTTCTACTGCCCCATGAGAGGAAGGCCGCCATGGGATCCACAGGAGGCTGAAATATACGTTCTTCTTTATTCCACAGTCCCAGAACCCCAATATTTAGCTGGGCACATATTCCCACCCAATTAAATACTACAGGCATATGTTGGAGATATCGTGGGTTCAATTCTAGACCAATACAATAAAGTGAGTCACATGAATTTTTATTTTCCTAGTACATACAGGAGTTCTATTTATTCTATATTATAGTCTGTTAAGTATGCAATAGCATTATATCTTAAAAACAATGTATATACCTTAATTTAAAAATACTTTATTGCCAAAAAGTGCTAATGACCATCTGAGCTTCAATGAGTTGTAATCTTTTTGCTAGTGGAGGGTCCTGCCTCAATGTTGATGGCTGCTGACTGATTAGGGTGGCGGTTACTGAAGGTAGGGGTGGCTGTGGCAATTTCTTAAAATAAGTCAACAATGAAGTTTGCCGGGTCAATTGACTCTTCCTTTCACAAAAGATTTCGCATGTGATACTATTTGATAGCATTTTACCCACAGTAGAAATTATTTCACATTGGACTCAATCCTTTCAAACCCTTCTGCTGCTTTAGTTAATAAGCTTGTATAATATTCTAAATCCTTTGTTGGATTTTCAATAACATTTTCAGCATCTTCACCAGGAGTAGATTCTATCTTAAGAAACCATTTTCTTTGCACATCCATAAGAAGCAACTTCTCATTGATTAAGTTTATCATGAGAATGCAGCAATTCAGTCACATCTTCAGGATTTACTTCTAATTCTAGTTCCCTTGCTATTTGTACCACACCTGTAGTTACTATTCCACTGAAGTCTTAAACCTCTCAAAGTCATCCATGAAGATTGGAATCAACTTCTTCTGCACTTCCATTAATGTTGATACTTTGACCTTCTCCCATGAATCATGAATGTTCTTAATGGCATCTAGAATAGTGAATCTTTTCCAGAAGGTTTTCAATTTACTTTTCTTAGCTCCATATGAGAAATTATTATCCATGGCAGCTATAGCCTTTTGAAATGCATTTTTGAAATAATAAGACTTGAAAGTTAAAATTAGTCCTTGATCTCTGGGTTACAGAATGGATGCTATGTTAGCAGGCATGAAAACAGCATTAAACTCCTTGTACACCCCCATCAGAGCTCTTGCCAGGTGCACTGTCGATGAGCAATAATATCTTGAATATTTTTTTCTGAGGAGTAGGTCTCAACAGTGGGCTTAAAATATTCAGTAAAACATGCTGGAAATAGATGGGCTCTCATCCAGGCTTTGTCATTCATTTATTGAGCACAAGTAGTAGATGTAGTGTAATCCTTAAGGGTCCTAGGATTTTCAGAAGGTAAATGAGCATTGGCTTCAACTTCAAGTTATCAGCTACATGAACTCTTCATAAGAGAGCTTGTCCTTTGAAGATTTGAAGCCAGCCATTGAGTCTCCTCTCTAGCTATGAAAGTCCAAAATGGCATTTTCTTCCAATAGAATGCTGTTTCATCTTCACTGAAAATCAGTTGTTTAGTGTAGCCACATTCCTCAGTGATCTTAGCTAGATCTTCTGGATAACTTGTTGCAGCTTCCCCATCAGCACTGGCTGCTTTACCTTGTATTTTTATGTTATGGAGGTGGCTATTTTCCTTAAACCTCATGAACAAACCTCTACTAGCTTCAGACTTGTCCTCTGCATCTTCCTCATCTCTCTCAGCCTTAATGGAATTGAAGAGATTTAGGACATGTCTCTAAATTAGGCTTTGGTTTAAGGGAATGTTGTGGATGATTTGATCTTTTATCCAGACAATTAGAACTTTCTCCGTGTCAGCTAAAAGGCTGTTTTGCTTTCTTATCACTTGTGTAGTCAATGGAATACCACTTTTAATTTCTTTCAAAAGCTTTTTCTTTGCATTCACAATTTGGCTAACTGTTTGGTGCGTTTAGCTTACCTAGGCTTTTAACATTTCTTCTTCACTAAGCTTAATAGTTTCTAGCTTTTGATTTAGAGTGAAAGATGTGTGACTCTTCCTTTCACTTGAACACTTAGAGGCCATTGCAGGAATATTATTTGGCCTAATTTCAGTATTATTGTGTCTCATGGAACAGGGGACCCAAAGAAAGAGAGAGAAAGAGAGATGGGGAAAGGGCCATTCAGTGGAGAAGTCAAAACATATACAACGTTTATTGATTGATTAAGTTTGCCATCTAATCTTGGGTAGTTTGTGGTACCCAAAAACAATAGTAACATCACAGATCACTGATCATATGTCACTATAATAGATATAGTAATAATGAAAATGTTTGAAATATTATGAGAAGTACCAAACTGTGACACAGATTCATGAAGTGAGCACATGCTATTGGGAAAATGGCACCAATGGATTTGCTAGACATAGTATTGCGACAACCTTTAAATTTGTTTAAAAGAAAATCAATACCTGTGAGGCCAATTAAACAACAGACAATGAAACAAGGTATGCCACTATTTCTCAGCTTCCCTCAAAGCCAAATATGAATATGTCTCTAAATTTGCTATGTTAAATATCAGCATGTCTTAAAGAGAGGGAGCACACTTTCTTCATCACCCTCTCCATCTGGCTGCTTGAAATTTGGATGTGATGGCTGTAGTTCTAGCAGACATCTTGGACTGTAAGGATAAAAACGTACCCTAGGGAAATCAGAAGGTAAGCTGGAAGGGGCCAGCTTCTACTTCATGTGGCTCAGTACCAACTTTTTGTATAAAAATAAACCTCTGTCTCATTTAAATGATTGGTATTTTGACTTTCTCTGTTCTATTTAGCAAAAGCAAATCCCAATAGATATAAAGGCCCTCCTTTATAAAAACTTAAAAACTTTGTCTTTCAGGATTTTATTCAAAGTTTATAATAAGACAAACGCTCAAAGTCACATGAACAAAGATATTCAATAATCGTATTAAAAAAAAAAAAAAAAAAAAAAAAAAAAAAAAGGATGCTTGTATTTTGACCAAAGGAGGAGAGGTTAGATGTGACATGGTACATCCTACGTCAGTGGTTGCGAGTTCCAGAGGTGAAGTCTGGTGCTGGACCAGATTCTAAGTCTCACCTCAGCTCCTTAACTTCTTTGTCATTGGAGCACCTTCTACTTTACCTCTCTGAGCCACAGTTTTCTTATGTACAAAGTAGGCTGATAATAACAGTCCAGGTTGATAATGTGGCTATAAGGGTAAACTAAAAGAATGTACATAAAGCACTTTGCACAGTGCCCGGTTCTTGTTAATCACTGGGTGGAGACAGCAATCCTTCTCTCCTCCCCCATCCCCACCCCTTCCTCCTCCTAGTTGGTTCTTCCCTCCCTCCATTATCCTTCTCCTCCAGCAGAATACTATCCTGGAATTAAAGGTGTCTGCACAACAACCACCACAATACCACAATGAAGGTGATCAAAGGCATTGTAGTGGAAATTTAAAATCGTATTACACACATATTTAAATAGCATGATCTCGTAAGTATGTAGGAATCTGTTGAAAAAGGAAACACACCAATAGTGTTTATCTCTAGGAGGTAGATTTTTGTGATTTTTTTTCCTTCTTCTTAAAGCCTCTCTGGTATATGTGTGATATGTTCATGAGCATAAAATATTGTTAAAATTTATAATTAAACATGACTTATCATTCCCCTATTACAAAAAAGCTCAGCATCCCTGAGCTATACCAATCCCTGGAGAGGCCAGTTCTGCAGGGCATTTGTGAACAGAAAGTGCCCCCTCACTGGCTGATGCAGCCCCTTGGGACTGCCACCAGATGGAGCCTTCAGGGTGGGGCATGTGGCAGGTGGGATTGGAGAGACAGATATCCCTTTAGAGCTGACTGGGATAGTTGCTGCATTCCCTGACATCCCTCCTGACCATTCCCTTCTAGCATCTTCTTTGACCTGGAGAAAGAGCCCTGAACTTAATGAATGTCAGCCAGAGAGTGGGGTTCAATTCTCTATTCACTGTAAGAAAAATTATTTTGCCTCCTTAAAAAGAAAGGAAAGAAAGAAAGCAATATATCAGACCAGTAGCTGCATATGCTTAATGTGCTGTGTATTTTGCAAATCCTCTTAGCACGAGAACTGCTTGATCTCCCCTCTGGCTGGATCTGCAGCTGTGGAGATGACTGACACTGACCTGGTCCCTGCAGACCAGACTGAGCTCTGCAGAGCAGTGGCATCTGGGGCACAGGCCCCCAACTGACGCACAAGTGGCTGACCCAGGTGCTGTGGTGTGTGACTCTCCTGGAGCAGGGACAGACCTTCTTGGAACAGAAGACAAGGCAACTGCAAGAAGTGGCAAGAGGCCCATGGATGGGCCAGTTAGGTCACTGTGGGTGGGAGCAAACACTGTCTGGGGGCTTCCTGTTACAAATAGTTATGCATTTAATTGTCCAGGGACTCAGGATCTCTTGGGTTCTCTGGACTCTTGGCTCACAAGTGACAACATTTTGGCCCATAATTTTTTTTTTTCTCGAGGTCCCAAATCTTCCTTCTTTGAGCTGCCACTTACTAGTATTTACTACACACTAATGAATATGTGCTCTTTGCTAGGAAATACTGATATGCCATTTAATCCTCACACTTCCTGGTAAAGTTGTCCCCATTTTACAGATGAAGAAGTTAAAACACAGAATTAATGCCACACAGATCATTAGTAGCTGAGCCAGGGGTTAAGCCTACATGTGTCTGGTGCAAAACTTGTCATCTAAATGCAAACGTTTTCAATGCAGGTCATGCATTAGAGTCGTCTGTGAAGCTTGCTAATTATAAGGATATGAAGACCCAACGCCGGGTTTCCTGAGTCTCTGGAAGATATGAAACCTAGTGAAAAACCAGTGGTTGACCTGGACTCCTGAACACTTGCCCTGCATAGCCTGCCCTAAGGGAGGAAGGTTGCTGAGTGTAGAGAGCCCACATGGCTGGTCTACCCTCGTCTCCCCACTCTGGGTTAACCTCCAGCAGCTGACCCCTTGGGCTGTTGTGGTACTGCAGGCTTCTGATTAGGACTAGGGTGACTCATTCTTCCCTCTGCCCCTGCTGGGACTGATCTCTGTCCTCAGAAGAGAATCCTGATGGGAACAGGTCAGGAACCCCCTGACAGGGGAATGCACTCTTGCTTGAAGCAGGCAGGTCTTAGGGCCTGGGTCTCCAGAGGACCCATGGATAACTAGTGGACTGGACAGTTTGGAGGGGATGCTTATCAGCCCCTTAGGTCACGGCATGAACTCAGCTGTCAGCTCAGCCTGTGACAGCTTAGTTCCCTTGGGAAAGCTCTTTTCATTTATGTGTTTGTTCTTTCCTTATCTCACCTTGGCGGTTTCCTTTACTCAATTCAGCAAGCAAGCACCAGGCTCTCCATTAAGAAAGGGACATCCAGAAATGAAGTAGGCCCTGCCCATACTGTCCATATGCACAGACTCTAACGGGAGTGACAGGCTATAAAGAGACCACTGTAGTGTGGTGCATTTCCTGCAATGAGAGAGGAAAGCAAACCTGGCTGTAAGCAGAGAGGACCCTCAGTTAAGCCTGGTAAAGGGAAATCTGCCCAGAGGTGGTAATACTGGCTGATGACATACAGCTTGTTAAATACATTCCTTAACACCTTTAGGTTGCAGGACATACAGAAAATACTTAGGGATGAGCTATCATTTATTTATTCTGTTAACCATCCATTCATTCAGCAAGCATTTACTGAGCATCTACTGTGTTCTAGGATTTATTCTAGGAGCAGGCAGGTATATCTGTTCTCAGGAAGCCTAAATGCATGGATAAGAGAGAGAAGATAAATATATATATATATATATATATATATATATATATATATATATATATTTAACTTTATATTTAAATGCACATGTTTTATGTGTAATTTTCTATATTATATATAGAAATAAAACTTATAGAGAAAAAGTAAATCAGAGAAGAACAGATTGCTAAGGGAGAACTAGTAGTAGATGTTGCTGTCTAGGCTTCTCTGATAAGGTGATGTTTAAGCAGGTGTTGGGGTCAGTGAGATGACAGAGAAGAGATGGGGAAAGAGGACAGAGAATGCAGGGGGCAGGTCTAAGGGGAGGCTAATACTGGATTTGGAGATCACATCATCCCACCTCCCATCTGACACGGTGGATACAGCTGAGGCCCAAAGAGTGTAGGAGGCTTCCAGAAAGAAAGAAGCAGAAAAGTGGGCATGTCTCTATAAACTAGGCATAGAGAGAGTGAAAATGGGGGCCCTGGCATTGGGTGAGATTCAGAGTCACAGAGTGATTATTTTTCTCAAGGTGTTTTTCTCTGATTAAAAAAGCCTCCCCAAAGATTGAAAACTTTATGTTTAATGATTAGTTATCTGCTGCTTTGTAATAAATTACCCCCAAAACTTTATGGCTTAAAACAGTAAACATTTATTATCTCACCATTTCTTTGGGTCAGGAATCCAGGAGCAGCTTAGTTGGGTGGGTCCCACTCAAGGTCTCTCATGAGATTGCAATCAAAATGTTCACCAGGGCTGCATTCATCTGGTGGCTTGACTGGGGCTGGAGGATCTGTTTCTAAGATGATTTACCTGCGTGCCTGGCAAGCTAGTGCTAACTGCAAGAGAAGTCCTCAGTTCCTTGTCAGGGCTGCTTGAGTATGCTAACAACATGGCAGCTGACTTCCCCCAAAGCAAGTGGTTTGAGAAAGAACAAGGCAGATGCCCCAGTGTATTTTATGATCTAGCCTCCGAAGTCACACAACACATCAGGTCGTCAGCACCCTTTTGTTACACAGGTTATCCTGTTCCGGGTGAAGAGTGCTACACAAGGGCCTGAATACTAGGTGGCAAGGATCATTGAGGGCCATCTTAGAGGCTGGCTACCAGAATGTTATCGAATGAACAAGCTATTTTAAAATGACATGAAATTAGCATTATTCCAAAAAGTTTGCAGTATGATCACTCAAAAAAAAAAAAAAAAAATAGAAACCAAGGTTTTCTTGACTATGTTTGCTTAAGGCCAGGTTGGCTCCTGATGACAAGGGAACAGCATTGAGTTCATCCAGACCTAGGGTTACCTTGGGCTTTTACCATTTGCGTGTGGATACGTTACCTAATCCTTCTATGCGTTGGATCCCTCATCTGTAAAGAGGAGAGAATAATAGCCACAATCTTGTTTGCTCTTAGAATTAAAGATAGCGCCCATCCCAGCAGGTACCCATTCAAAGTGCAGAACTTAAGGGGTTGAATCCTGGTGTTACCACATATTGGCTATTTTACTTTGAGCAAGTTTCTTCACCTCTGTGTGTGTCTCTTTCTGCTTCTTTAAAATGGCAATAATGGTGGTGTCTGCCTCACAGGTTGTTATGAGGATTAAATGAGTTAATTTTTGGAAAGGGCTTACACTGTGTTCAGCACATTGTAAGTGCCGTATAAGACTTTGTAAAGTAAAACATAGTCTAGTATGCAGTAGGTGCTCAATAACGGGTAGCTCTCTCTCCCCTTTATCTGGGATTTGGCCCCTCGACAGAGATTGAAGATGCCAGAACATGATGGAAAAAATGGTTAATTCCCTTGGTGAGTGGGAGTCTTTAGAATGAGTGTGGGAGCCTCCTTAGAGTGGTCTCGTGTATTTGCTATTCCTTGGCTTTTCATAGCCTCAGATTATCCAGGATCTCTTCCTGTATTTAGTATTTTGTCCTTACTCTTTCATGGTTAGACAAACAGCTCAGGCCTTGGCCTCACGGTCCACATGGTTCTGAGCTTTCAGGAATCATTAATCATGAGGTGGGAGTGAATGAATTATGCTAACCTAAAGGTGAGTCTACCACCTGAATTTGTGACCCTAAAGCCACAGACAGAAAATGCAATTCCCCTTTGGAATGTCTCAGTTGGCCCAGCTCTGTGCTTCCAAGCACACCACACAGGGACTAGCAGAAAGTCCTCTGTTCGATCACTGTGTTGAGTCAGGGATTTCCAGGTTTGGGAATGCAAACAATCAAAAGTGGCTTGGAACAGAAGACTCTAAGAAGAAACGTGCTAATGCTCATTGCTTGCAGATTCTGAGCTGGATACTATCAGAGCTCATTTTGTGCTTACGATAATTCTGAGGTTGTTTTGTCCTCATCCTAATTGCGCAGATAAGGAAACTGATGCACTGAGAAGGTAAGTGACTTGCACAAGGACATGCGCTTAGGAAGTGACAGAGTCAGGATTCAGACACAACAGCCTGGCTCCAGAATCCAGGCTCCGAGCACTCTGCGCTCTGCTCTGATGGCTCCAGTCTCTCTGGTCCATCCCTATTCATCATGTGGCTCCTCCAGAGAAGAGGACAGCAGATCTAGGCAGCACCCCTGATCTTATTACAGAAGGGCCACCAATGTGGTCAAATCATTCTACTTCTCCCTGCCTTGGTTTCCTCATCTACCAAACCAGGAAGTTGGTTCCCAAAACGGGGAGGGCAGAATCTTTAGAAAATTGGCAGACTTAGGTTTGAACCTTGGCTTTTTTTTGGCCAGGTCCCCTGAGGAACTTCTCCGAGTCTCAGTATGCTTTTCTTGAACAGAAGATGAGTAAGGCATCTCTGGAAAGATGTAGTTAGAACTCAGTGAAGAAGTACATACATTAAGTGCTACATACAGGAGGTATTCAATAAACATTTTCTTCTTTTCCCACTCACACTCAGAACTGCCTTGTAACAATTTTTTAAAGCTCACAAATCCATCTGTTTATTGAACAAACATGTATTCCTACCTGTTCATTTTCTTTTATTTTATTTTATTCATATTTTATTCGGTTACATTCTTTCATCTATCCACCTGCCTGCATATCTATCTATCTGTTCACTCATCCACATATTTATTCACTCAAATATTTATTGAGCTACTGTTGTCTGCCCTGTTCCAAAGATGGAAAGCTAAGGTCCTTGCTCTGAAGTAGATTCTTCTTTTCTCAAGAATCTGGGTTCAGCATATGCTGTTAGGTGTCACATCACAATCAGATTCACAAAGCTTTGTTCAGCCAGCCTTAAGTCACTTGGTTGATAGCTCTGTTATTAACTTTTCCCCAAGGTTTTTTTCTCACTGAGTAGCAAGGCACTATGGTTAAATCATTAAACTTCTCACCATGTTCAAGACTATTTTGTTGAAATTAGGTCCACCGTCAACATCTGTCTATAGCTCATTTATTTTATGCAAGCTGTACAACCCAGCCAACCTGTTCACATGACCTCTGGGCTGTTATATTTCTTAAAGGGCAGAGCCAGTACCCTAAGCAGGCACAGCTGCTTTTGCCACCTGTGTGGGCCGATTTATCCAGAAGTTCTAACCTCATCTAATTGGCCTAAATGGTGAGCAATTAATGATGTGGAACCTCTTTGAAGGCCCTATAAATAAAAGTCCAGGAACCTAAGATTGAAGTGAACCAGAGGTTGCAGTAATGATGATAAATTGTTCCTGCTAGAGGGTTATGTTATTGTTGTTTTTAAAGGAGTTATGTAGCATCTCTTAACCACACAGGGGTCAAGGTAGAAAAGGGCAGGCATTCTGTTTCCAGTTGGTGAAATCTGATAGATACTCGAAGGGAGAAAAGTTGTGAGTCATTTCTAAGGAGAGGTGAACGGTGCCCGACAAAGAGGCACTTAAATATTTGTTGAGTCAGTGAAGGAATGCTTTCCAGAGTGTAGCAGAATGAATCTGTCTGTGGTTTGGAATGGGATGTACCTCTGTATCTTGAACTTGGGCATGTAGACAGCTTAACCTTGCTGAGCCTTGGCTTCCCGGTCTATTAAATAGGGATAAACATAACACCCACCTTTCAGGGTTACTGTGTAGAGTAAATGTCATAATATAAGGTTCACAGCTCTATTCTCAGCGCCTGGCCCAGGCCTGGCAGGTTATAGGAGCACATCAGATGTTGCTCCTTTGCCCCTTAGGCTCTCATCTCAGACATTCTATTAGAATATAAGTTCCCTGCATAGGGTAGGTTATATTTATCTCCTGTCCCCTAGATGAGTTCCTAGCACACAGTAGGTCCTTAATAAATTTTAAATAAAGCAAATTTCCTTTGCTTTTCTCTATAGTGAATTGACTGTATCAGTGGCCCTGATTCTATATATACATACACAAACACACACACACACACACACACACACACACACACACACCCTCTCCATGCCCTTTTGCCACATCACTTTGCATTTTCTTTCACTAAAGAACCACTTGATTGTAAGTCTGGCCAAGTGACGTGTCTTAGCCAATGGTATTTTAGGAGATATGTCATGGAGAGGCTTACAAAGACCATGGCACATTTCCACTGTTGCTTCTATTCCATGGCCATGAGAAGCTGCTCAGGCTGGTCTGGCCGAGGGTGAGAGGCATGTGGAGAAGGGCCCAGTCACCCAACAGCCATTTGACCACGTTATAAGAGTGAGCTGAGCCATAGCCAGCAGTGTCCTGCCAAACCACCCCACCAAGATCACAGGGCTACAGACTCATAAGTGAAATAAATGTTTCTGGTTTTCAGCTACAGACTTCCAGGGTAGTTTGTTACATACCATTAGTGTGGCAGTAAAAAGCTGATACACCCATTTGCGTACCCAATTACTATCCAGAATAGAGCTTGAAAAGTGTCCTGAAGAAGTGATTAAGCATTTGTCTCTTTTTTTATTATTATTTACTTTTTTCACCTCTGAAAAATATTTGATCAGGAGGAAGATGGTATTAGTTGCTTAAATTACTTTTAAGCGTTATGAACTAAAAATTTCCAGCCGTTCCTCCTGGGCTGTCCTTGAACAGAGTATAATTGACTGGAATAACAATACTAATGATATTAAAATCTTATCTCTGCAATGCACTTTAAGACTTATAAAACTTTCAGATGCTTTATCTAATTTGCTCTGATTCCCTGAGGAATGGTTCTGATGGGTAAGGTTACTGAGGCTGGGCCACACAGCTAGTGAGTGGCAAAGATCTCTTGATACAAAGTGTATCAAGAGATTAAAAGATTAATTTTCTATGGCTGCTGTGATAAATTCCTATAAACATAGTGACTTAAATCAACATGAACTTGTCATTTTACAGTTTTATAGGTTAGAAGTCTAACAGGGTCTCACTGGGCTAAAATCAAGGCATTGGAAGGGCTATGTTTCTTTCTGGGTGTTCTAGGAGCAAAATCTGTTTCCTTGACTTTTCCAACCCCTAGGGGCTGCCCACATTCCTTGGTTCATGGCTCCTTCTTCCATCTTCAGAGCCAGCAACCTTGCCTCTCTGAACATTCATCTGTAATCACATCTCTCTCTGACTGTCTAAAGTGGGGAAAGTTTCACCACTTTTAAGTATTCACATGACGAGATTATGCTCACCTGGATAATACAGAATATTCTCCCCAATTCAAGGTCCTTAATCTTAATTACATTTGCAAAATCCCCTTTGCATGTAATATATTCACAGGTTCCAGCAACTAGGTTGTGGATATCATTACAGGACCTCTATTCTGTCTATACACATGGAGTCATCTACATTTCCAGTAACTCATCTAATTCGGATTTGGCTGGCTACTGACCTCCCTCCCTTTCTTCTTTTTCTTTTTTTCTGGATAATGGTACAGTAGCTATAATTCCACAACTCTGCTATCTCAGTGTTTGGCCAAGCAGGAAGAAACACCAAACACATTTCCAAAAACAGATCTTGAGGCAAAGTTGCCCTTGATTACTTTGAGTCCAAAACATTTTGTATTCCTATAAAATCACTTATTGCTAGCTACAGACATGTTTCTGATTAAAATGGTCCAAAGGGTATGTTCTTATAGCATATATTGTTTACTCATTTCTCTTAGTGTAAAGAGACTAGATCCTGTAGGAGAAATGGATTTATTTTATGGAAGGGTAGCAGCAGCAGAAATTACTTCATGCAAATGAAGCTTGGCAGTGTGACTTCATGAATAAGAAATGAGCCGGCGCCTCCTCTTCCCACAGGCAATATTGCGCTCTGGGAAATTAATTGTGGCATTCGTTGGGTGGCCCTGGCTTCACTGTTGGGGTTTCAGGCAGACAAAAAGATGCTGCACCCAGTTGGATATAAAGCATTTATATCCTTTTAGCTTTGCTTCGTGATGCTGTAAGTGAACAGTTGATGGGTCTCAAGTCTCCTGGAAGCTTCTTGAGACCTTTTAGAAATTACTCATGGTGGAAGCCATATGAGTCACTGAGCCACACACAGTGGCCATGAATTCATATCATCTCTATTAGAAGAGATCTAATAAGTGGAAGTGATCTAAGATACCCTGGCTTTTTTGATTGACAATATGCCTCAGTAGTTTAGCACATGGTCTCAGGAACAAAAATATCTGGGTTCAAATCCCTGCTCTGCTCCCCTCCAGCTATATGACCTTGGGCAGATTACTTAATCATTCTGTGCCTCAATTTCCCTATTTATAATTTAGAGATTATAATAACACTTACCTTATAGGGTTGTTCTGAGGATTCAATAAGTAAGTGGACATAAAGCACTTAGAACAGAGCCAAAGAACTCTTTTGACACCAGGCTACAGAATACCAGATAACGTTACCTTAGTTAAAATTAAAGGCGAGTGCTCTTTGCTGATGATGGCTATAGGTTTTCATAGTGCAATTAAGATAAAGTAAACAAATGGGGCTAAGAATTAAAAGTCTTGGAGTTCATCCCTACTTGTTGCCCAGCCATCTAGGTGAGTCATTTGCCTTGTTCTACCTGTATTTTCCCATTTACTGGATGGGGTAAAGATTTTTCCAATTATCTCTTACTACATAACAAATCACCCCAAAATTTAGTAGTTTAAATAACATCATTTTATATATATATATATATATATATATATATATATNATATATATATGTATATATATATTTGAGATGGAGTTTTGCTCTTGTTGCCCAGGCTGGAGTGCAATGGTGCGATCTCGGCTCACCACAACCTCCACCTTCCAGGTTCAAGCAATTCTCCTGTCCCAGCTTCCCAAGTAGCTGAGATTACAGGCATGTGCCACCATGCCTGGCTAATTTTATTTTATTTTTTTGTATTCTTAGTAGAGATGGGGTTTCTCCATGTTGGTCAGGCTGGTGTCGAACTCCCCACCTCAGGTGATTTGCCCACCTCAGCCTCCCAAAGTGCTGGGATTACAGGCATGAGCCACCGTGCCCAGCCACATCATTTTATTATAACATAACTTTGTGGGTCAGAAATTTGGTCAGGCTTTCAAGCCATCCCCCCAAGCGAAGCAACTTACATATGAGTTGGGACTATTGGCTGGAATACCTACATACAGCCACATTAATATAGTGGCTTCAGGGTTTGAAGTCCATTGCTCCTACAGACAGTATTTCAAATAGCAGAGAATAGAAACTTCCAGCTTCATAAGACCTGGCAGCTGGCTCTGGAAACTGGCAGTGTCCATACTGTGTTAGTTGAAATAGACATGGAGCCTACCAGAATTCAAGGAGATGGGACCAGGACTTCACCTCTGGATTGGAAAACTGTCAAATAATTTTCTTTCTTTAGTTTCCAACATGATTCTGATCTCATGATCATGATGTGTGGACACAAAGTACTGTGTAAACATGGTCCTGGTTAAAATGAGTTATATAATGCCTTTTTGAATAGACCTCTTTTTAGAGCAATTTTGGGTTTACAATAAAATGGAGCAGAAGTTAACAGAGATTTCCCATATACCCTTTGCCCCCCACATATATAGCCTCCTCCATTATCGATATCCATCACCAAAGTGGTACATTTGTTATAATTGATTAACCTACGTTGGCACATTGTCCGTAGTTTACATTAGGGTTCACTCTTGCTGTTGTTCATTGTATGGGTTTGGGCAAATGTCTAATGATGTAAGTATCCAACATTATGGCATCAAACACAGTAGTTACACTGACCTAAATTTCCTCTGCGCTCGGCCTATTCATCTCTTCTTCCTACCCTCAGGCAACACTGATTTTTTACTGACTCCATAGTTTGGCCTTCTCCAGAGTGTCATGTGGCTGGAGTCATACAATTTGTAGCTTTTTCAAATTGGCTTCTTTCACTTAGTAATATGTGTCTGAGTTTCCTCCATGATTTTCATGGCTTTGTAGCTCATTTCCTTTTAGTGCTGAGCAATATTCCATAGTTTGAGTGTACCACAATGGACACACTCACCTACTGAAGGATGTCTTGGTTGTTTACAAGTTTTGACAATTGTGGATAAAGCTACAACAAATATCCATGTACAGGTTTTTGTGTAGACATAATTTTCAAGTCTTTGGGGTAAATGTCAAAGAATATAATGGCTGGAAATTAAAAATTTCTGCTCTGTGAAAGACAATGTCAAGAGAATGAAAAGACAAGCTACAGAAGTGGGGGAAATATTTGCAAAAGACATTTTGATAGAAGAATGTTATCCAAAATATACAAAGAACTCTTAAAACTCAGCAATAAAGAAACAAACAACCTGATTAAAAAGTGGACCAAGGACCTTAACAGACACCTCACCAAGATATACGGATGGCAAATAAGCATATAAAAAGATGTTCCGCATCATATGTCATCAGGCAAATGCAAATTAAAATGACAATCAGACACCACTATACATCTATTCCAATGGCCAGAGTCTAGAACACTGACAACATGAAATGCTGGTGAGGATGTGGAGCAACAGGAACTCTCATTCATCGCTAGTGGAAATACAAAATGAAATGTCCACTGGGGAAGACAGTTGGGTAGGCTGGTACAAAACTAAACATGCTTCTGCCATATGATCTGTGCAGTACCTTTTTCAAAGATTTCTTTCAGGCACATCATGGTGACATTAAGATCTTTCAAGGCTTCAAGCCTGCTGTTATAGAAATCTGGAGTTCCCAATCTGTCAAGGACTCCAAGTCTGAGGGAGGAGGCAAACTAAATCCCTTACTCATGTCAGAGTTATGTAAAAAATGGAATGTGCTGCTTTGGGGAGAGAGGGAGTTTCCTGTTAGGAGACATATTCAAGCCCAAGCTGAGTGACCACTCTTGAGGATTTTCAGAGCAGTCCAGTGTGAAAGATGGAGCTATCCTATCTGAAAGGAATGCTTCAGGAATGAGTTTATGAATCTCAGATTTCTGGGCAAGGCCTCTAGGTCTTTCTTTCCCCTTCCAAAGTGCTGCTAATGAGGACAGTTTAGAGTAACGAACAGTGCTATCTGACCCAACCAAATGCTGTCTGGGGCTGAAGCAAGGCCTGCCTTTAGAGATAGCCCCTCTCCGTGGCATGTAAGACAGGAAAAAGGAATCCACATTTTTGAGCAGCCTCTGTGTGTGGCCCTGTGCTAAGCATGTTATTTGTAATTTGATTCTCACATCTGCCTGGAAACATGATGTTATTCCTCTAATTTTCAGATGAGGAACCTCAGGCCCAGGGAGGTTAAATGACTTGTCCATGGTCCACAGATAGAAAGTGATGAAGTTGGAGACTGAAAGCCAGGCCTGTTGGAGTCTGAATCCTAGCCTCTTCCTACCTCCCCATTCTCTCACCCCTCTGTGGGACACACTGTGCTAGCTGGGCTTCCTTCTGTCGCAAATGGCAGAAGCATAATTAGAATAGGATTAGGCCACAGGGGACAGTTAATAGAGGTTACCATGTGGGCACATACAGCAAGTGAACCTTGGGGAGAGTGGAAGAGCAGTTGAGCTTTGGAATGCAGAAAGCCACATACCTGAGACTGACATTAGGACATTCCCTGTAGCACCTGCCTCTATTTCTGTCTGCATATTGGTGGAAATCTCTCAGGCTGCAGATTGACTTTACCTGCATAACAGAAAGGATGGCCAGTGACCTCCCAGGATTTCTTACTCAGAGCTATAGACACTGGGGATGTGGTTTGGAAGAAAATGTGTAGAAAGCAGCAGAGACTGAATCACTTAGTCCTGAGTTTAAAAATCCCAAGAGAGGGAGGGAGTCATTGGGTCAACTTGGGCTAGGTGTCACTAGTAAACAATTAACCATTCCTTAAGGTGGGGTGGGGTCAGGTCATGGAATGGGAAGAGAGAAAAGAAGGGAGGCCTGTCCTGGCCAGCAAGCTGGAATGGCCACTGTATCTCTCAGGTGGGGGTCATTCCTACAGCTGTGGGAGAGCAGAGAACTGCAAATCACATCTACAGCAAAGCAGGTGGCCAATTTCCACA
This sequence comes from Cebus imitator, assembly GCF_001604975.1. NCBI lineage: Eukaryota > Metazoa > Chordata > Mammalia > Primates > Cebidae > Cebus > Cebus imitator. Next base: position 9,059,232 of record NW_016107354.1, read on the forward strand.
TCTACCCTAAATGAAGATCAACCACGCCCTGGGCTGAGTGGGAAGGCTGCCCTTCCTAGATCCATGTTAGGCTAGCTTCTCTAAAAGATAAAGCCTCGGTCAAAAAATGAAAAATGAGATGTTTCATTTGGAAGATGCAAATCCATAGCAGCAAAGGTGAGACACAAGGAAGTAAGACAGAGAAAGATGCAAAGTCACACTAAATGGTGTGTTTTCTTGATGGCTATTATTTCACAAACAGCCATGGAGACACCCAGAAGGTCACTGCACAAGAGCTCTCAGTTTGGCACGTGGGAGTCGGCTGGATAAGCTGCAAGGACAGACTATCATGAAGCAGTCTATGGAGAGAGGAAGGGGAAGGAATGTATGTGTCCTCCCTCTCAACTCCTATTTTCCACTGGTCAAAGTTTTCCTAGTGGGATTAACTCTTCTGTACTTCAGGAATGTATCACCCAGTCCTGCTGGCAGCCTCTCAGGAGACTAGTTCCCACCCCATGCTGGAGAGTGTTTTCATCCAAGTCTGGAAGAGGTAAGAGAGCCAGAAACTACGGGCATGGGTCTAAGAAGGGCTCATACTCCAGGACTTGTACCTGGTCTGCCCCAAATGGCAGAACTACATGCGCTCAAGTCAGGCAGGGCAGCAGCCTAAGCAGAGTGAGTGGCAGAATGTTCTGGAAGCAGGTGGCATCAAAGGCCTTTGAGAAGGCTCATCAGATTTGTGTTTGATGCACTGTGTGACCTTGGACAAGTCACTGAATCTCTCTGAGCCTCAACGTCCTCAACTGTGAAATGGGGCTGATTTTACCTATCCACCTCCCAGATTAGAAATAATATAAATCCCAGTTGAGTGCCTAGCACCTAGCAGGCGCTCAATACAGAGGGGCCATATTTGTAGAGCTAGGATTTCTGACTCAGTTCTGGTGGCATTAGCACAGCTGCATTTCCTGAGGGAAGCCAATTGAGTTTTGGTCAGGTGAAGCTCTTGAGCTAGAGTGTGGGGTGCCTTGGCAGCTCTGAAAGGAAGAATAAAAGAAAGAGAAAATGCCACTCAAGAAGGAACTTCACAGTGTCTGTCCATTGCTTTATCCTCACACAAGACTGGCTACATAATTTGAGGGGTTCACAGATAAATGGACATGTAGAGCCCCTTGTTCAGAAATCACTAAGAATTTCAAGATGGTGCCAGCAGGGTATTAAACCAAGCACAGGGCCCTCCTGAGCATGAGGCCCTGTGTGATTGCAAAGGTCACACACCCATAATGCCTGACCCCAACTTACACATTGACAGAGTGCCGTATGTGGTGCCAGAGCTTGACAATGTTCTATTCTCCCCAGCAACCTCTCTTCCTACCTGTGCCTGGCTTGATGGGGTCTTGGAAACATCCAAGGAGGGAAAGGGATGTTGGAGCTGATTGAAAATACCTCTAGCTGAGCTCCAAGTGGTGGCATGAACAAATAAATATATAACATAGTAGTTAAGTGCAAATTTGGAACGTGTATATATGTATAAAGTTGCTGTTGACATGGTTCTAGTAGTTACGGGAGTGTTGCCATGGTGATTGGCAGGGCCAGCTGTTGTTTTGTTTCCCCCAAAGAATTGTATGGTAATAACAGACCCCTGGAGAGTCCTCCTGGGACAAGGAATGATGTTAAAAATCTGCCGATTAATGAACAGGTAGTATAAACTGACTCCATCCTCATTTGTTATAATTAGCAGGATGTTACAGGCTTTTGAGGAGAAGTGGCTAATTTGGTATAGAAATGTGGAGGGTGGACTACCTTTGGAGCCTGGGTTTGAATCTACACTGTGTCACTAAATAGCTGCATCGCTTAACTCCTCTGAGCCTGTCTCCTTATTTAGAAAATGGGGATTATTACACCAAACTTGGAGAAGCATTCAAAATAAAGCATATGAAATGCTTAGCTCAGTTTCTGGAGCATTGTAGATGGATACTACAAGGCTGCTATGATGCAGATGATTTTAATGAAATCGTTGTCATTGTAATCATCATAAAGCTTCCGTTTATTGGAGGCTTCCACCTATATGTCCCTATGTTGTGTACATTATCTAATTTAATCCTTATAACAACCCTATAAGTGAGTCCATTGTTATCCTCAACTTATGGATCAGGACACAGAGGTTAAGAGGTTTGCCTGAAGTCACACAGCTAGTAAATGACAATGTCAGGATTCAAATTCAGGCAGCCTAACTCCAGAGCCCAGGCTCTTAACCCTTAAACACAGGTTACACATATTTTCTAATTTGCATTTGACAAATGAGGAAACAAAAAAAGGAAAAAGATGGAGCATTAGGACGTGTCAGTCCCTTACTCTGGGATGAGGATTAATAAAGACATGACGCCTAAGAGACATGCATATTTGGATTTCAGTTGGCTCTGAAAGATTGGTCCTTGATGAAATAGAAAGTATGTTTCCTTTTATAGCAAGGGCAGTGGTAGGGTGGGATAAAGGAGGAGATTGTGTGGGTGGGGGCTGCTCCATGGACCAGGCTTGCTCTGTCTCAGAGGTACAGCCTTCTCTTCCTGAGGCTGTCCTACCGATTCCTCTGGAGTTGCAGCAACTCCTGCCCTGGTCTGATCCATGGGTCAGAATCAAGGTCAGGATGAGTCAAGGCTGACTCATTGACTACACATTCTAATGGCCCCAGGGCTCTGTGGATGCTGACCTTTGTCCTCCTCCAAACTGAACAAAAACAAAGAAGCATACAAGCACAAAGCCAGCCCCTTAGACTTCTTGCTAATCCTATTTGGTTCTTTAAGTGTGGCAGGTACCTTCTCTCCCCAGGGCCTTTGCACATGTTACACTCTCCTCCCGGGCTTCTCTTCCTGGGCTTCTCTTCGCAGCCCTCATTCTCAGCCCCATTTATTGTTGGACAAGTCCCTCATCATCCTTCGTATCTGCATGTAAATGCTACTTCTTCAGGAAAGTCTTCCCTGATATCCTCCACTCCAGACCCTAAGTTCCCTGTCAGGTACTCCTGCAGCCACCTCTCTGCCTTTTGTATCACTTAATCAGAATTTTAATTAAATGATTATGAGTATAATGATTTAAGATTTGTCTCTCTCAATAAATGTTTTATTCACTATCGAATCCCCAAATGCCTATAACAATGGCTGACTTTGAATTTGTTGAATAAATGAACTAGCAAATAAAACCTCCAAAATCTTACCATCTGCCCTAGGGGAAAAGCTTTTGCTCTGCAAGATAGGCCCTTCATAATTTTCCTAGCTTCCTTAATATTGTGGTCTTACTAAGTGTTCAGGAGAAGGTTAACAAAACAAAATTATTACATGACTGGGTAGTGTGAGAAAGAAGAACAGAAAGTAAAATTATTAAGCATCTACTACCTTTCAGGGCTTGTATTTCTCATTGTATCCTCAAAAACCCTGCGATATAGAAGAAATTATTTGCATTTGACAAATGAAGAAACAAAAAAAAAGAAAAAGGACAGAGCATTAGGACATGTCAGTCCCTTACTCTGGAATTCAGTGTCCTCTTCTATAAAGTGGGGTTGGGAATGAGTGAGCGAGGCAACCTTTAAGGTCTCTGCCAACACATTCACTTTCCTGTGGAGATTTCGTCCTCTATTGTTTATTTGTGTCTATGTGTATGTGTGCATGAAAGTGCACAAAATCATCCTGGACAGGAACTATGTCATTAGCATGAGTGCTGGGACCTCAAGCTCTCAAAGGAGGCACCTTGGATAATTACATTATGGAGTTTGGGCAGGGGTGTGTGTGTCCTATGCACTCTGGGAAGGCTGGAATGTCTTGCTCAGCTTTTACTTTATTCCATGGAAAGGATTATAAAGGGATTAGATGCAAATGCACTTAAGATTTGGCTGATAGGAGTTTGTATTCCTGCACTGATGGTTGGGATATTTATTCAGCCCGACATTACAAGATGCTTTTCCTAGGTGAGAGCAGGCACTGCAATAAATGATAATGCAATCAGCAGCAGCAGGCAAGATGAGAAGATAATCGTTTGCCACCTTCTCTTTGCTGGTTCTTTGGATTTCATCAATGTTTCCCCCTAAAGCCTTAGAATCACTGCCTCTAAAACTCTAAGGAGAAAATGAAATTTTATTCTAATGCACTGGGCAGTTGAGCCCCTGACATTTGCTAGAATTGCTTTAATCTTACCCAAAACATCCAACTGGAAAGAAATGGAGGAAAAATGTTATGAGCTGGGTTTAGCAGGCAGGGACCCACCTTCGAGAATGGGTCTGAGGCCTTTTCTCCTTCCTGGGGTTATTCTTTTACTAGGTATTAGTATTTTCCAGGAGGATCTATCAAATGTTTCAATTCTTTTGACTTTTGCAGGTGCAAACGGACTGTTAGGTGAGATTGGAAAACTAGAAGCTATTATGCAAGTTGGAGAAATACCAGAAGAGCCTTTAAAATGGAAAATAGGGACCAAGAGAGGTTATACAGAGGGAAGAGTGAGAGGAAGAAACAAGGAGTGGCTGTGGATCTGTGAGGGGATGAGGAAAACCGTTTTAGGAGATACAGTAACAAATGTGTAGCTCTCTGTTCTAAGCACATTATGTGTGTGAACTCATTAACCCTCACAGTTACACTATGAGTTTGGTACTATTTTTACGTCTATTTTAAACATGAGATAACTAGGGCCCAGAGAGGTTGTGGACACTGTCCTGAAACCTACATGAGAACCAGCGCTCCACACTGATCTGTTGTCGCCCTTCTTTGATAACAGCAATAATCATTACAACCATGACAACATTAATCCCATTGGCTGCAATTCATTGTTTACCACTAGCCAGGCTCTGTGCTGAGCCATTATGTCGGGCAGTCCTAAAGATGTCTCACAAAGGTGTAAATGTTTTTATTCCAAATTGTACAGGTGAGGAAACAGGTGAGAGGAGATTAGGTTGGCAGAGATGGCACAACAGAGCCAGCTCTTAACCCAGAACTGCCCCAACCCAAAGTCCATGGGTTGGGGTCCATTGGTGGGGCCCTGTGTATTGTGGCAGGGCCAGCACTTTTTGGGCAACAGCTTACCCAGCCCAGGGCTGATCATTTTGTTTTTTTCACCTAGGACACTGGGAAGTGGTCAGCTCTTCCCTTCTTGCTGTTCATGGCTGGGTCTCTTGAGTTATTCCTTGACAGCTGTGTAATAGGCACACAGGCCAATGAACCAGAGGAATAGAGGCGAGTAAGAGGAGGACTTAGAGTTATCAAGGTAGGAAGATAAGGTCTTCACTTTTATTTATAAACTCAAAAAGGACTGGAATTACATGATATTTATTTGCATACAGCTTTGTGATGTACCATGTGTGTTCACACGCTCCATCTTTTTTGATCCCCATATAAGGCTGTGAGATAGACTTGATTTATTAGTCTTGGTTTTAGACTGAGGACAGGTCCAGGAGGTTCAGGTGACTCATCGAGATCACACAGCCAGAAAATGGCAAAGCCTGTTCCTGACTCCAAGTCAGTAGGTGTAGTCAGTCTGTGGCTGTTGTTGGAGAGAACAGTCAGGAGACTCATGGACTAATACAAAAGGTATGGATAGGAGAGCAAGCAAGGCCTGGACCTGCCTTGCCATCCCACAGGACAGGTAGCACCACTGGTACCATGGCCCCGGCAGGCCCACAAACCCCAGGATGCTTAAACTGGGATCCAGGAGGCTTATGCGAAATGTCCAAAATAGACCAGTTTGTGGAGACAGAATAGATTAGTGGTTGCCTAATGCTGGAGAGGGGCAGGAAGGGGAAAGGGAGTGACTGCTAATGAATATGGAGTTTTCTGGGGTAGGGAGTGATGAACTTTTCTAAAACTCATCATGAGGATGGTTACAAAGTTCTATAAATATGCTAAAAACCATCAAAATTGTAGCAGGGAGGGCCAGTGCATGAGAAACGCCAGGCTGGGAAGCAGGAGCTATTTTCTGCAGGCTTTCTGGTCCATAAAGCCTCTGGAAGCAGACGCTGTTTACTTCTCACCGAGCAGTAATTGCTGTTTCTCTGCCAGTCTCCCTCACGCTTCTCTCTGTTCTGGACTGGGGTGGTGCTGAAGCCAGAATGTGAGAACCTCTTGTTGCCCAGGCCTGGGTTCCCTGTGGTGACTCCCTTGGGCCTGCACCACTGCTGGATCTCTGCCAAGCTCTGCAGCGCCCCACTCCCCCAGCCTCAGGCCCTGTGATCTGGCATGGCCACCAGCCTTTCCCTTCTGACCCAGGACACATCAAGCCCAGGCTGAAAAGCAAATGTCTGTCCAAAGACTGCTTGCCAAAATAGGAATGGACATAGCCAGTAACAACACATTCTGGGGGCTGTGGCCAGAATTCTGCACATTGTCCTCTGGGGTTCTTGCCTAATGGCTTTTGTACCCCAGCCCAGTCTTTGACATTGCTTTGCATGGACAGGTTCCAAAGGAAATAGATAAACTCTCTGTTTCCCTTTCCATCAGGAAACCACTTCATTCCCTGGAGAGCTCTCTACCTAGGAGGATCTGTTGGGACCCTGACTGGTGGAAAGAGGGGAATGTCTGATCAACTGAAAGCTGGGGGCTGCCGGAAGGGTGGCAGTTTGTCTTCAGGGAAAACAGCCTTGCATGGGCTGTACAGTGAAACTTATAGCTGGCAGCTTGCTTTCTTGGGAAGATTCTAGGTACAGAGGCTGGGGCTTAATTAGAGGCAGAGGCTAAAACTGGCCTCCAGGAGGCGAGACTGAGCAAGGTGGGAAGTAATGGTAAATGCCTCTGCCAACTGCCTATGGCTCATGTATATGGGGAGAACCAGAGAGGGGGGCTACGTGGTAGGGAGGGAGGCAGGGAAAAAATTAAAAAGGGAAGGGTCCCATCCCCTGCTGGTAGGCTAAAAACCACAAGGTGACTGTTCTGTATTCACATTTTATTTTAGTATCTTAGAGTCAAAGCTCAATTAATTAAAATGGGGCAAAATGACTAATTTGAATTGCAGAATAACTCAGGACCAGGTGGAAGCCACTTCTCTGTTTCAACCTTTGCCAGGAAAAGGAAAATGTTTGAAAATACCTTGGTCTCCGTCTCCTTGTCAGTGCTGGACAGGGTTTCCCAGCAGCGTGTCTTGATACTGACATGCCACACAGCCCTTCACAGGCATGCCACCAGACTGAGCAGATCAGCACCTGATATTGCATTCTGCAATAATTGAATACTTGCGCTGTGCCATTGGCATGGATGATGCTGCAAAGAGAGGGATACAAGGAGTAAAGAAGTAAAATAGTGAATCTCTTTGATTTTCTTGAAATATGTGAGAACTTTGCTTTGGAAATATGTAGGGGAACCCCAAGTGGATGATATGTAACTCTACCTGCATAGAGACCTAGGCTGGGCTGGGGGAGGTGTGGAGGGCTGACTAGAACCTTGTGATTTCTGCGGATGCATTTATAGACCATGCATGACAAGTGTGATAACCAGGAATTTTTATAGAAAGGGTGAGACTTGCTTCCGCTGCAGCAATGATGATGTTATTCTTGCTGACTTGTTTGATGGTGTTTCACATTTCTATATCTCTTTTAGTGTGCCAACCACAGTTTTTGCATTCTAAGGGGTGTTATTCTCAACCAGAAAAAGTTGAGACCCACAGGTGTTGAAGAACAAGTAGAATGTGGAATGACCCCAATCTTTGCACTGGCTATTTGCATAGAAAACTGTAGAGTAGGGCTACCTTGGGAAGCCCTGTGGGCTACACAGTCAGAACTTAGGGTGATGGTGCCCCGGTGTGGCTGCCCCACTCCTTCCATTATGCCTCAGCAGCAGGGCCTCTCTGGGGAGGGGACAGGGTAGTATCCTGGGCCAGGGTATGGCCTGGGGGGATCCAGTGGTATAGACAGTCATGGACCCTGTCACCGTGGAGCACAGGGATGCTTGGCACACTATGTAAATCTCCCCTTTTGATGCTCCCATTAGTTTTGTTTCTTTTGGGGGCCGACTGTTATGGTTTGACTTGCATCCTCCAAAAAGATATGTTGAAGTCCTAACCTCTAATTCCTCAGAATGTGACCTTATTTGGAAATAAAGTCATCACAGATGTAATTAGTTAAAATGACATCATTGGTGTATAGTGAGGCCTTAATCCAATATGACTGGTGTCTTTATAAGAATAGGAGAGAGGCTGGCCATGGTGGCTCATGCCTGTAATCCCAGCACTTTGGGAGGTCAAGGCGGGCAGATCATGAGGTCAGTAATTTGAGACCAGATTGACCAACATGATGAAACCCCATCTCTACTAAAAATACAAAAATTAGCCGGGTGTGGTAGTACATGCCTGTAACCCCAGCTGCTCGGTGACTGAGGCATGAGAATAACTTGAACCTGAGAGTCAGAGGTTGCAGTGAGCCAAGATCCTACCACTTCACTCCAGCCTGAGTGACAGAGCAAGACTCTGTCTCAAAAAAAAAGAGTTGAGGAGAGAGACACACATGTGATGGACAGCCCTGTGCAATGAAGAAGCAGAGATTGGAGTGATACAGCTGCACACGAAGGATGTCAAGGCTTGACAGCCACTACCAGAAGCTAGGAAGAAGCAAGGAAGAATTCTACTCCGAGTTCCAGAGGGAACACAGCCCTGCTCATACCTTGATTCTGGACTTCTAGCCTTCAGAACTGTGAGACAGTAAATGTCAGTTCCTTTAAGCCACCCAGTTTGTGGCAGCCCTAGGAGACTAATCTCTACCCTGCCCCACCATTTCAGCCTGATCTATGTTTTTTCTTTAAAAATGCTAAGATTTGTACCAAAGTTTGCATCTAGGCCTGCAGGCTGGGGGTTATCCTGCCTCCTCCTGATGCTTTTGCATGGCTATGCTCTAGTGTGTATTGAGTTTGTCTTGGAGGGTGTCTCTAGCAAGAAAATCTTCATGTTCTTATTTTCAAGCTTGGAGGAAGACCATTGTCCTCAGTACTAGAACAACAGTTCTGTTCATCCAGGGTTTGGGTGACATTCTCTCACCAGATCCTCTCAACAGCACTTTAACATTGCTGTTTTTCTGACCTTATTTTTACAGACGTTTTAGTGAAGATATTTATCAACTCCTTAACCCAATTCTACCCTTGAGGCCACAGGATTCTCCACACAGCCTGGAAGCTGCTGGAATGACCAGAGTATACTTTCTCTGCATGTCAAAGAGACCAACTCACTAGCTGTTTTTATCACTGACATTTTATTTGAAGGTGTGTTTGACATTTAACTCTAGGAGATGTTCCCTACATCTGTTAAGCATTTACTGCCTTGGTGGGACTCACAAAGGAGAGAATTCTGGGTAGCAGGCCAGGCTCTGGGACAAACTCCCAACCCCAGGCCCATCCCCGACATTGACTCACTTCAGGTTCTCTGGAAGTCTCCTGCCCACAGCAGCTGCTCCTTCAAAGAGGGAAAAGCTCTGGACGCATGAGCTGGACCAGAAGAGATGGCTACAGCCCAGGCAGGCCCGGGCTGTGCTCTGGGCTGAAGGGGGGCCATGGGGAGGAATGTTAGGGGACTCTGAGCTGTTTAATTCTACTCATCCACCCTTTGTTTCAAAATGGTGCAAGGTGACTAGGAGTTTGGAAATCTAGGTTCTCCTTCCCAGCTAAATATGACTTTGTAAAGTAAGAAAACAGTAATAGTTAAGAACATGGCCTTTGGGGTTTGGGTACCAGCTATGAACATGACTAGCCATGTGATTCTAGGCAAGTTACATAATTTGTATAAGCTTCAGTCTCCTCATCTGTAGAATGGATAGAGTAGTAGAGGGAGATATTCTTAAACTTACATAGCCAATGTGGAGAATAAAAATTATCATATTTATAAAGCACATAGCACAATGTATGGTACACAGGAGTAAAGGAAAGCAGGTATTATTTTTCTGGGCAACTCACTGTGTATCTCTGGACCTCTCTTTTTCCATCTATAACATGGGAGCTCATGGCACTTACAGCTCAAATATCATATTCTGTGCCTGCGAGAGAGCTTGCAGCCTCTGTCTTCTTCATCAACCATGTATTGTCTCTGCTTCTGTCTTTTACTTTTCATCATTTTATTTTTAATTGTATTTTTTTCCTAATCATGAACACGATTTTTTTAAATGTAGAAAACACAAACATAGAAAAAGAAATTTGAAATTCTACAATTTCAGAAGCCAGAGAATATTTTCCAAAATAACGGTTTCTATAAATCCTTTTTTCACTTTGTAATTTCATATGAACATCTTCCCAGATGCTAATTGCTCTTCAGCAGCATCTTAAATAGTTGACAACCCAGAGTACAAAAGCCTTGAAAATTGTCTGATAAAATGTATCTTATGGATACTAGAATAGTTTCCAGTTTCCCTGTGATACAAATAACACTGTAAGGAGGTGACTGCGATTTAGGAAGTGATGCTGGAGGCTTGGGCCAGGTGGAAGCAGGGGGGTTGTGGGAAGTGGCAGGACTGTGGTTGCTTTGAAGGTAGAGCTGGGATGATTTGTTGGTTGACAGGATGAGACATGTGAGTGACAGAAAGGAATCAAGTTTGACTCCTGCAGAAGAGAAAGGATATGGATTGGTGAGAAAGTAGCAGAAGGAATCCCTGCTAACTCCCTTCTGGCCTGCACAGTCCACTTTCTTGGTTTCTCATGCTTCTTATATGATTGCTTTAGAGCCACAGTTTGCAAAAACTCACAGCCACCCTCGTGAAATCCTGGAGATCTGCAAGTGAGCATTCCCTGGCGTGGTGTTCTTCCTTTGTGGGATATAGCTCCCTGATTTAAATCTTTCTGGTTCTGATTCCAAACACTCACACATCCTTAAGTGGAATCACCAAGCCTCTTGAGTTTCAATTTTTTCAACTTTTAAGTGAACAATGATACCTCCTTGCAGGACTGTTAAGAGAATTAAGTAAAACTGCCCACAAATTGCCCATCTGTACCTGGTACTTAGTTCAGTATCATGTACTCCAAACTGACACCAGTCCTACCTGCCAGGAAGTGGCCAAGATATTTTTAGTCCTGCAAGGAGGAGGTGATTGAGCACCAAAGATTCAGGAGTCATTCCAGAATTTCAGGATAAGCCCCCAGAGGTAGACAAGGCTCTTGGCTAGACTTATCCAGATATTGCACCATGCACCAGTGATACACCAGACAGCCAGAGGAGGCTCCTAAAGAAGTGGTTCTCAGTCAGAGTTCTGTGGTTCCCACCCTGGTGTGCCCTAACACCTTTGCAGTTAAGAAAGCCCATTAGGATCAATGGGTGAAAATAATCTTGTTATAGCTGAGGACATCTACTGATAGAGACATGTCTGCAAAACAGAACATGGACTGAGCCATGGCATTGGGGAAAAACTTTGCATTATGATGGAGGTATAGAATGGTGTCCAGCCTGTGCCATAGAAAGATAATATGTTTGCTGGGAGCAATAGAACTGTGCTTTGTAAAAATACAGGAGGGTATAGCTGGGGAGTAAACAATTCCTCTCAAACAGCATCAAAGAGCTGAAGAAGGACAAAGAAGCAGGGTGAATAGAGTGGGATACTGACTTCTTCCTTTTGGCTTCAATTTCTTCATTTGAAAATGGAAAGATTTCAGCTTTCCTGGGTAACAGACTCCTAGGGGAATCTCATCAAAGCTTCATTCATTCAGTCATTCAACCATCCATTCATTCAACACATATTTTGTTACGCATCTATCATGTTCCAGACCCATGCTAAATGTTGAGATTCACAGAGAGCAAAGGCAAAACAGCCTATCCTTACCTTGGCTCAATTGACTTCAATTCTGTTATTTAACATTCAGCCCAGGAGGCTCTCCTGACCCATCCCTTCTCATGGTTAGATCAGGTCCCTCTGTCCCATGCTGAGGGCAGATGCACACCTGCCGTCTGTCTGTGCACAGAGTGGACGTCACTCCACCTCCAACCAGAGGTAGAGGTGTTCTCCATGCTGCACTGCCGTCTGTGGTCTGCCTTATAGCTTGGCTGTGTCAGTAGATGTCCTCAGAACAAAATCCCCTGCCTTTTGTTGGGCTTTTTCTTCACAACTGTTATAAATAATCATGTAATTAGTTTATTCACTTGATCATTCAGCAAACATTTATTAGTTGTTTAATATTCCACTCTTCTGATAAATGGTATCTTATGAAAGCAGAAATCATGTCTGACTTATTCATTCCTGTGTTCCTGGCGTGACGCGTACGAGCTTATAGAGTATAATGCTAACAATTGCACTGGACGGGATGTTTGCGCCCCCACTCAAAATTCCTATGCTGAAATCTTAACCCTCAGTGTGATGGTAGTAGGACGAGGGGCCTTTGAGAGGTAATTAGATCATGAGGGTGGAGCCCTCATGAATGGGATTCATGTCCTTATTAAAGGGATCCTGTAAAGCTTCCTCACCTGTTCCACTGTGTGAGGAAACTATGAGACGAGATTCTGCCCCCAAGGAGAGGGCTCTTGCCAGAACCTGACCATGCAGGCACCCTGATCTGAGACTTCCAGCATCTAGAACTGTGAAAAATAAATATCTGTTGTTTATAAGCCACCCAGTCTGTGGTAGTTGGTTATAGCAGCCTGAAGTAAGTCATATTGACAACAACAATAATAATAACACAAACAACTGCTCAACTTAATTAATTCATTCCAAACATCTTCATGGAACACCTGCCTTCTACCACCAAATACCAACCGGGCCTCTCAGAGGCTTCCCAGGTGCCTGGAGAAAATGATGAACAAGGCGAGTGCACAGCTCTGCCTTCGAGCAGCTTGGGCTCTCATAAGGTGCTTATTGTGTGCCGGGTGCTGTCCTAACTCTTTATGCCTTATTTACCCTTCCTGTTTCCTTTTAACATGTGTGCTTTCATTATCACCGTATTATGGGTGGAGCAATCGAGGCACAAAGCAGTAAATCCCTTGCTCAAGGCCACACAGCTGGGAGATAGTAGAGCCAGGATTTGAACCCTGATGTTGTAACTAGCTGCCTCTGCCACCTAGCAGAGAGTGAGTGCTCTGTAACTAGTTGCTGGGTGAATGAAGGAATGAAAGTACCCCTTTTCCAGGTTTGGCATTCAGGAAGGCTGCCCCTGCCTTAGCTTGAGATTCGGCCCAGTGCATGGATGCACCATGTTACCCCTCCCGTCTCATTTAAGCAGACTCTCCTAGCTGAGGCTGGCTGGCTGGAACTCTGATCTGGAGGAGAACGTTCTTCAGCAAATAGCTCCATGGAGAAAGTGAGGCAAACTGCACGATCACCAGAGGAGTGATGATTCCACGAATACCAAATGGGCCTCTCTGGGAATGCCGAGGCTGGAATCTGTGAAGCACTTTTGAGAATTCAGCTGCAGTCTGAACCTGCTAATTAGGGTTGTGTTTATTTTGTGTTACATAAAGCATATTAGATTGACTGAGCAGGACAGAAGCATTTTGAGGGAATAACTCTTTCTCTCTGGTCCAGGCTTTCTTTAACTTTACTCCTAGGGCCCAAGGACACTGAGGTCCTTTCTTTGCTGGACCAAAGGAGACAGTTTCCTGGCAGGGTGCCCAGAGCTCGACTCTCCTCCATGCTCAGGCAGCCCCTGACCACAGGGAACACTGGGAGGATATGGCTGCCTCTAATCCTCTTATTGCGATGTTCTCATAAACAAACACTCATGGGCATTTTACCAGACAACAGCCCAGAAGCCGACACAAGCTCGTTTTCAGGCATGCATGGCCAACTACAGATGAATTTTTAAATGCTGCTGAAAACTGGAAAAGTATTAAAGGACCTGCCAGGGCAGAAGGGAAGAAGCCATGGGATGCCATGCCAACCCCGAGGCAAAATCCTCCCCACAACCTAAGGGGCCCTCCTGATTCTCTCTGCCTCCCTGTCCCCATTATACCTGGTTGTCTCTGCCCCTCAATCCGGTACCTGCCTGTGTGTTTCAGCCACACTGCCTGCTTTCCATTCAGTGACAGCTCCTTCCTATCCCAGGCTCTATGCAAATGCTGTTCGCCCTTTCCCTCCTTCCTCCTTTCCCATCCTCTGGGGCCCCCTCTCCTACTTTACCCTGTCTTTGGAGACCCTAAGCTAAGGCCTCTCATAGAGGACATGAGCTCCCCAGGAACATCAAAACAGCTCGGATTTCAGGAAGGAGGAACAGAAAGATGCACTTTGCCAAGTGAGAGCACAGTAGTGTGTCTCCAGGTACCTCTGGGTACCAGGTGCTCTGCTGGTCTCAGTCCCAAGCTGGCACTCACAGGAGGCAGGGGTGTGGGCCTTGGGAGAGCAGAGGCCACTGCTGGCTGCCATTACCATTTCATTACTCATCTGCTAATTGTGGCAAATGGGGATTTTACAGCTCCCCTGGCCCTCGCTGTGAGCTGCGGCAGTGCTTTGATGAAGAGGGAATAGAGGGCCAGCCTTGGAATCTTTCAAGGGGGCCCATGTGCCTGCCTGGCTGGTTCATTTGAACCCTACAAGCCTGCATGTGGGTTCAACAGCTATTTGGCGATGATGCTGGGCATGGTGATGTGCCTGGGATCCCAAACACTCCAAGCTGACCCCTGCCTCTCTCCATCAGGAGAGAAGTCTTCCACTTAGGTCATTCATAGTGGGTAGCCAGTGGTTACCACTGGATTTAGAAGAGTGATTGAGTCACGTGCTACTGCTGGGCCGACCCTCCAAGAAGAGGGTGAGGGGGCTGTGAGGAGAGACCAGGCTTCCTCTTGAAGACCGTGGACCCAGAGGCCAGTTCACAAGTCCTAGGTATCCGTTTGACATAGCAGCAGAGAGCCAGGCTTTGAGGAGCACAGGCTCTAGAATCCATGGACAAATCAGAGGCGGCACTCTAAGTGATGCGACATTTAGTTTCTGAGTTATGGGTAAGATGAAATTAGGTAATGTACGTAAGTGCTCAGCAATAAAGGATCCAGTTGTTGGGGAAGGAGAAGAAAATTCTCACGCTCTGTGCAGCTCAGTTTCATTCTTGACCTGTGTTATGTGTTAGGGAGGATATTTGAGGAACCCCTTATCTAACTCTCTGCAGCTCTGAAATAATAACCAGTAACCATAGCTGACATCAGTGAGCACTTACTGAAGTCCAAGGGCTTCAGTCTTTTGTATCTGATCTTTACCTGCACGTAGGCCCTCTGAGATCCATTTTCCAGATGAGGAAGCAGGAATTGGGGTATAAGTAAGTTGCTCAAGGTCGCTGCAGCAGAGATGCAAACTCAGGACTGTCTCTCTGCATGGCTTCGGACCAGGCGTTCTCTGGACCCTTCCATTCTCTTTGGCCACTGTCATTTGATCACTTTTGTGAAGAACTGTAGCCAAATACTATCTCTTCCACCCTCTGCTCTGAGAGGCAGAATTTGGCAGGGGCTAAAACTGGGGTTTTGGAGTTTAGGCAGATGAGTTTGGATTCTGCTCCGTGGCCTACTCGCTGCATGACTTGGACAGTTATTTGCCCTTTTGGGGCCACATTTCTCTGTTTGTAAAGTGAGGATAAGGCCTGCTACATAGAGAGGTCATAAGACAGTAATGAGTTCAAGGACCTGCTGGTGCCTGACATACACCAGATCCCACTTCCCTTCCTCAAGGGCAGCTGTGCCACTTGGAAGCCACCACACAGCCTCCCTCTTCTGCAGAACAGCAAGAGGGTGGGGGGCAGGCTGGAAATGAAGCCACAGTGCACACCCACAAAGACATTCCCCTCCCTCCCCTGTCTCCAAGCCCACCACTAGAGGAGGGGTCTACTGCCTCATTCTTTTTTGATAGAGGAGTGGTCCAGGGAGCACCTGCTTCTGTGATGACAGGAGTGTGACCTCCAGAGGTTTCCAATTTTTGGTGATTAACGGCTTAGAGATGTGGCCCCACACCTTCAAGAGGCTCACAGAGTCAGCAATAAGGGGCCAGCAGCAATCACCCCACCTTCTTCCCTCCTCGCCAGCTGGGGGGATCCAGAGTGCCCCTGGCCCCCGCCGGAGCCCATGAGGCCCTCCTCAGCCTTCTCACTACTGGAGTGCCACTGGGGTGTGTGTCCAGCCTTCAGACAGTCACTCTCACCCCCACTGGCACCTTGTGGCCAGCATTTGAAGTGTTGGACACGCCTTTCTTCACTGTGATACAATTTTCCTGCATAAGAGAAAAAGCATGACATTTCTGAGTAAGGGAGTTGCTGTATGATTCTGTAGAAGACAATAAGCTCTGTCCAAGCTGTTATTTCACATCTGTGCTTAAGAAGTGTCACTGCAATTCCCCAACGTCAACAGAATCTTGATGGCATGCCTGCCTGGAGCTCAGAGTCCTCCACGTATCAGCACCAACCTATCTCTGGGGTCTTACCTGCAGTTATTATTATTGGGAATAATGATGGCTATTGATTAAAATAGTCATATCATCCACAGTTGAGGGCTCACAAGGCATAAGGCTATCTCCTAAGATCTCGACTCATTATCTCACTGGGTTGTCATTGGAGAATTCATCCAGAAGTAGGTGTTAGGTCCCATTTTGTAGTGAGAAATCTGAAGCCAGGAGAGGGAATGTGGCTTGTCCCCAGGCTCCGAGACTCCACAGCTGAAGCTTGTACTGCTCTGTTGACCATCACTCCACACCCAAGGCCCCCATCTCCACTCCCTTCTCCAGTGAAAACCCCCTCCTGCCCGGTTCTCCGGTGTGCATTCCACATGTCTTCCCCACTCTTGTCAGGCTGTTCCCTTGACCAGGAAGGCCTTGGGGAGCAGCATGGCGAAATGGACGGGGCACTGGCTCTGGAGTTAGGCACACTGGGGGTTGCATCCCTCCTGTTCCACTTCCCAGCTCCAAAACCATTTAAGTTTTCTGGGCCTCAGTTTCCCTACCTAGAAAATGTGTAGATGTCATGTCCTCATTGATGTTTCAACTTATGCAAAACATCTGGGTGGTGGCACCGGCTCACCTGTCCAAGTTCTGCCTGAAGTTGGAGGCCCAGCTCTGCTTCCTCTAGAGCAAGGCCTTCTCTAACCCACTCGGTCTGGTGACATTTCTTCTTCTTCCAAACCTCTCTTCTTCTTCCTCCTCCAGGAAGACCATGCTACCACTTGTGTCCCATGACTCAGGTGCCATGAGGGCAAGGGCCCCACATTGACTTAATGCCATTACTTGCACATTGCAAGAGCATGATCAAGGTTTACAAAGCAATTGCTCTCCAGAACTTGTCAGTATCTGCATCCCACCTATACCGCACCTTCTTCTCCAGCATCCTCACTTTCTATATCCCAGTGTCTTCACTCTTCACCTCCCATCACTCACTCTGAGCCTCCTGTATCTGACTCCCTGTGTCCCAGACACTGAGGTTCTCTCTTACCTCCTGGTCTCTCTGTTTATAATGTCTTCCTTCACTTCTTTCCCTGGGTAACTTCTGGTCCTCCTTTAAGATGTAGCCCAGGTATTTTTTCCTCCTCCAGGAAGTCTTCCAGATTCCCCAGTCTGGTTAGTTACTCCTCCTCTCTGTTCCCACAGCCTCTAGTCTGACTTCTCTCTTAGTTCTTGTTAATCTGTATCTGTCCTGTTTGTTCACCTCTCTATCTCCGCTGCTAGAATATGATCCCCTGAGGGCAGGGACCCTGCTGCTGTCATCTCTGGAGCCCTGGCATTTGGCATGGTGGCTACCACAAACCAGTATTTGTTGAGTAGATAGATGGATAACTGGAGGAATGAGCACCTGACTGAAAAATTTCACACATCTGCCACTTGGAGTGTCTGCCGATTGGGTTATGCAATGTCTGTGTGCATGATGTCACTCAGCAACCTTTACCTTTGCATCCAAGAGACTGTGCCAGGTTGTAAGGGAATGGGACACAGTGCTACAGAGCTGTGTGTAAATCTGCATGTGCATTTCGTGCCTCCAATTCAAACCTTGTTCATTAGCACAGCAATTAACAGCAGAGCCTAATGACAGATGGCCCGTCTCTGCACCTGAACCCCTGGCTCCATGGCAGGCTTGGAGTGGGGCAGGCATGTCTGGCATGGTTGATGTTTTCATTGATCTAGTGAGTTCAGCTCCCAGGGCTGCTGGCTACGGAGACACTGAGCTGATGTCAGTTCTGGCATTGGTGGGGGGCTGGCTCTAAAAGGGCCAGGCTTGTAACAGACTCTTCGGAAGCTTGCGGAAGTTTGGAAACTTTTTTGTTTTTATTATTTTTTGTAAGATCTCAATTTCACATTGGGAAGTCCCAGCACCCCACTCTCAAATTTTCTTAAGCTCTAAGGACTTCCCTAGGAGATGATGTCTCTTTTCTGCTAATTCTTTAGAAGCTTCTGGGCTTTCTACAATTCTTATTTGCTAATTCATTAGAAGCTTCTGGGCTTTCTACAATTCTTATTTAGGACTGTGATATCCAAGCCCTTTGGTTTCAGCTAACAGACACTTACAGCTTAGTGTTTAGAGTGGTGTAAGATCAGTGTTGTGTAAACATAGTTAAATTTAAGCAACTTTGGAGACATGGGGTTTTTTTTCTTCCCTTTAATCCCGGGTTTGAATTGGCTCCCTGGTCATTACCCTGTGAATAGCATTTGTTTCTCCATAAAAGAAATCTCAAATTGGTGTTCAAATTGTTGTCTGGGTCATACCTTCAAGCTAAAGTGCAGTGTCTTCAGGTACAGTGGATTTCACAGAACTGGAGTTCATTAGAGATAGAAAGGATCTTTCTGCCCAACCTACATCATTGTCAGATGGGGAAACTGAACCCCAGAGAGGTGCATTGATTTGCCTAAGGATACACAGCAAACAGGTGGCAGAGCTGAAACCACATGCTGGTCTCCAGTGGCCTCTTTCCTACATCATGTTTCAGATCCTCAGAAACGCTCAGGCTTTGCCGTGTGCTAACCGCAAACCACTCTAGCATGAATTCCTTAAGTGGTGTTGGATATGCTTCCTTTAGCCTGCCACCAAACTTGGTCTGAGTGAAATAGAAGAGGGGGTGCAGGCAGACGAAGTGAGGCCTGCAGTCTGTTATTAGTAACGTGGAAACCACACATCTTGTTTAGAAAGGTGTTGACAAGTCTGTGTGCCCAGGGAGATATGCAGGGGAAGAAGGTTAGAAGGTTGAGGAGTCCCTGAGGTAGGAGGCACCTTTAAGGAGGACCTGCCCATCTTTGCAAAGTGGGCACTTCTCTCAGTGAGGGTGTTGCAGGGAAAACTGCAGGGATGGTCTTGTTCCCACAGAAGTGGTTGGAGAAATACTCATCACATCATGTAACTGTGCCCTCATTCTGCACTTTCTTGTCTAGGAGACAAAAAAATGTCCCCTGGAGATAACCTTTCTGCCCTCCCTTCCTTTTAGGAAGTCTCAGGTATTTATCTGATGACCTGCTGAGATTGCTAGTTCAGAAAAGCCAGTCTTCAGGCTTATGGGCCGCTTGGCAAGTATCTTAGGGTTGAGGTCCAGGTCTCAGGGATAGGTCCCACCACTCCTGATAATGGTCCCTACCTCCCTGAGAAGAGATGTCAAGGTTGGGGTGGGCATTGGCAAATCCTGCCCCAGAAGAAGGGTTCCTTCTCTCAGCATCATGCTGAGAGTCTCCGCACATGACCCTATTGCCACAGTGTCACCAAGGCAGACCTGTCCTTTCTGCCTTGTCTTTTTAAAAAAGTCACCCCAGGGCCATTATAGCTACTCCTGGTTCCTGATTCATTGTGTTCTTTAATCAACACTTGACTCTTTGAATGCATAACTTTTGAAATGAGCAGAACACAACTTCATTTTTGTCTCTCAGTGTTTTTCTTCTGCCCTGCAGTGAAAACTCAAAGAGGCCCCACAATGTTTTTGCCTTCTGTTGGGTAATATCTTACATAACTTGAAGTCACAAAACAGTCTCAGTTATGTGATTGGAATTCCCAGTTCTATGTGTTAATTCCAACTCTGCATTTGAATTGGAGATCAATCTTATCGCCTTCTCTTTCTAAAGTCAGCCTCAGAGCCAGCCTTGTCTCAGGAGAATGAGTATGATTAGCCTCTTGTCTCTTTCTCTGTTCTTCCTTTACCCTGTTTACTGACTGGACACTCCAGGACTGGATGAAGAAGAAGGGGGAAAGAGGGAAGGACAGGTCTTACTTGCCTGGTGTGCTTGCACTTGCTGGGAGATCCTTAAATCCCTCTCTGCAGTAGAGGTCTTTCCCGCTTTCTCAGAGTCCCCAGGATGGCTGGGGACGCTGTCCCGCAGTTCCCTCACCTGGCTGATTACACTTGATCCTGAGGCCCCCACTGGCTTGGCCACCCCTTAGGAAATCTGAAGTTCATTCCAGCTTTCTGCTGAGGTCCATTACTTCCCTGTGCCAACTCTTTCTCTTATACAAAGTTCACATCTGGAAAATACCATTTTTGTACCCACAAACCCTGGGAGTAAGGTAGTGGGAACTCCTCTTCATCCCAGCTTTCCTTCTCAGGCCAACATTCCTGTGGAAGTCCCAGGTCTCGGGGGCTCATGGCTCCTTGGCTGCTGCTAGGGAGGAAAAATTGGTGTATTTCTCCATGCTATGGCATCTTTCTCCACCTCCTCCCACCATCTCTATTGTTTCTCTCTCTTCATATGGTTTGGCTATGTCCCCACCCCAACCTCATCCTGAATTGTAGCACCCATAATTCCCACGTGTTGTGGGAGGGACCCTGTGGGAGATGATTGAATCATGAGGGAAGTTTCCCTCATACTGTTCTCGTGGTAATGAATAAGTCTCATGAGATCTGATGGTTTTATGAAGGGTTTCTTTCCCCTTTTGCTTGGGTCTCATTCTCTCTAGTCTGCTGCCACATAGGACATACCTTTTGCCATCCACCATGCTTACGAGGCCTCTCCAGCCATGTGGAATTGTGAGTCCATTAAACCTCTTTTTTTTTTTTTTATAGATTACCAAGTCTCAGGTGTGTCTTTATTAGCACTGTGAAAATGGACTAATACATCTCTCTTTCTCTCTCTCCATCTTTCAGCATCTCCCAGCTGACAGTCACACTCCCTTGCCTTTACTTTTCCCAGATCTATATCAGGCACCAGCCCCATGAGCTTCAACTTTCCATTGGACAAACATCAGGCTCTCAGCCCACTGAAACTGCATTTCCTAGGCTCAATATGATAGCACTACGCGCCCCCACACCGCTCTCCACCCAGCAGCTCTCTCCATATCTGGCACTCTCTTGAATTTACCAGACACCAACCATGAGCTTCTGCATCTTGGTTCTCACAACATTTTGCAAAGTATGTGATGTCTTTTTGTTGGTTTCAGGGTCTTATCTAGAATGCACTCTGATCTAGCTCCTGATTTGCATCTGGAGTGGTCCCTTCTCACTGGTCGAGCCCACCTCCTACCAGCACTCTTACAGAGGGGAATTCTGCAGACCTCCCTGCCACTTCCCTGTGGGGTTGAGGGTACAGCCAAGTCACAAGGAGATAGCTCTCTTTCCAGACACACACAGACGCCATCCTGGAAATCACGCTGCAATTGTTTCTCTTAACAAATGGTGGGGACATGGCAGTGGTGAAATTTTCCCAGAACTTTGTAAAATCAAGCCACGTTCCCTGCTCTATGGTATGCGGCAGGCATGAAGGATTAATGATTTTTGAATCAAGGAAACATAGCACATTCCCAATGCCTCTTCTTCCACCCCAATCTCATGTTTTTAACCTGCAAGGGGGCCATGGAGGGACACAGGGGAAGGAACAATGATAGCAGAAAAGGAAGTGATTTGAGGAAGACCTTTTGCATAAATCTGCCACTAATCAGCCCTAGTGGACTCTGGGAAGTTCTTTTCATGACCTTCTGGTCTTTGCCTTCCCTCATCCCCAGCAATTTTTAGTGATAAGGAGCACTCTGCAGTTTAGGGACACTGCTGAGGGAACAGTGCACCACATCTCTTTTTTGTTTTTCATCCTTTACTGACACTGCAGGTGAGTCCATTTCTCATACACACTGTCTGACTTCCAAAGACCTGAAACCCCATCATTCCACTCCCAAACCAGGATGGACTCCAGCAGGTGCACAGAGGCAGCTGGAAGGCATTTGCCAGCTCCCTTCCAAAATGAAGCTAGTTTTCCTTTAGCCTTTAGGCTGCCAAGTGAAAAGTCTGTAAAACAGTGGTTCCCAGATGGTTGAATTCTACTGACCAATAACATTTTTTAAGAATGGAAAGAAACTTATTTTGCCAAAGAAAAACATCAAAGAAAAAGAAACCTTAAAAATGAATATCCTGCACCATCATTTTATAAAAGAAATGACGTTTTGGTGTGCACGGGCGTACGTACACACACACCAAATTGGAAATAACTTAATCTCAGAATAAACAGTAAAAACGCATTTAACACTTTAAATGCATTTAGATTTTTGTATAAAAACTCCCAACATTGCCCTTATTTTCTCATGTTATTACTGCCCCATGAAAACTTCACTGTAGCCCGTTCCTTGGATTAGCTCTTGGAAAGCAGAGGCTGAAGTTACTGAGTTAGTCGTAAGATTAAGAAGCATTTAGATATGCAAACAGCTCCATCTCATTGCATTGACTAACATCAACATTTAACACACATGCATGCTTGCTAGTTCTTGCTGGGCACTAGGTTTAGCTGCTCCCTGAGAGAGTGTGTACTTGAGTGAAAGGATATAGAAGTGTCACCTCCTCTGGGAGGCCCCCGAGTACCACCCCAATACAGTGGCAGTTGAGACTCGCCCCCACTCAAGTAATTCTCTAACGTGTCACCTTTTTCTTTTTCTTTGGAGCCCTTACCTTAATGGAAATTACCTTGTTTATGTCTTTATGCCTTTTGAGGCCTCTCTCCCCAAATAGGAGGTAAGTCCCAGGGGTGCAGGAAGCTTTTCTGCCCTCGTCACCACTGGAGCGCCAGCACAGAGGTACAGGGTTCCCCTTGGTGGCTGAGGTGGGGTGGAAGTTGCAGAGGGAGTAGGACAGCGCACCCCCTTGTCCTGAGCCTCTCACACAGCAACCTTTTCAAGTCACTCAGTGATCAGTGAAGACGCCAGAGGGCAGCCTGCCCTGCATAGGTGTTCTCACTTCTGAATTAGTTGAGTTCCAGTCAGAAAGATAATTTAGAGTGGAACACAAGATATCATTTTTCTTTACATAAAGAAAACAAAGCATCTTTTTTTACAACCATTTACCTCCTCCTCTAGGGTTCTGGAGGTTGCTGGAAGGTCATGGGATATTTCGAATGGAAAAATCTCCCTTCCCCAGTAGAAACCATCCACCCAACAAAGCACACCAGTGGCAACTGGAGAGTGAGAAGTCCCCTGACCAGTCACCATTGTCACCACTGGAAGTGGTGAGGAAGATCACTTGCAGGCAGGACCATAGCCTGGCATTAGCATCTGGTCACCCTGGCAAGGAGGCGGTGTGGGGACTGCCTCCGTGTGGGGCGTGGGGTCATTGTTTCTCAGGAAGTAGCTGTAATTACAGGACAGCTTTTGCAAGCTCCTACCGCTGTGTGTATCCACAGGAAGGCAGGCTGGCATGAAGCTCAAAGCTGCACCCTGGGCATCAGGATCCAGGGACCAAGCTCTGTCAGGTTAGATGGTAATAATGCAAGGTAGCGTTTGCTTGGAATTGACTATGCCCTATGTGCTTTACACGCATATCATGCACACCATAAGGGCTCACAGCAATCGTATGAAATAGAGGTGGCCATTATTTCTTCTTCATACCTGAGAACACTGAAGCTCAGAGGGGTTAAATGGCATGCCCAGGGTCACCCTGCTGATGGATGGCATCACATGTACTTGAATTCAACTCTTCCCACCCACAAAGCATGGACACCACCGTGCTTCTGCTCTGAGCTCACCTTCCACAGAAATGTGCTGGATTTTCTTTCCCAGAGCTTTGTGGCTAAGTGTAGAGGTTGGAAAAACAGTAATAAAATAATAAATGATAAAAACCAAGCACCTGCTATATGTCAGGGACTGTGCAGACACTGTATGCACATTAACTCAAAACAGCCCTGAAATGTGGGCCTTATTCTTCCCATCATACATATTAGAAACAGGCTGGGAGTTTAAATGAATCTCTCAAGTCCCACAGTCAAAGTAGCAGATTCAAAAGTTGAACTCAGGTGTGTTTGACTTCAAAGCCATTGCTCCCTCGAAAGCATTATCCTGTGAAAACTAATTCATTCAACAAATATTTCTATATACTTCATTTACCATCTAGTATTTATTTATTAAATATCAATAAGTATCGTTTCAACAAATATTTATAATATTCATTCAACAAAGATTATTATTATTTCTATGTATTTATGTATTTATTGCCTGGCATATTGTAGGTGCTGAAGAAATATATAGACTGTTCTAGAAAGCAGGGATTAGGCTCTAAACACGAGAGAGAAAATCTTTGCCTTCATGGGGCTCACATTCTTGTAGAGGAGACAAGTTAGACCTGGAAGTAAATAATTACATGTAATTGCAGCTAATCGTAAGGTACTCTAAAAATGAGCCAGAGTAGGGAGGCAGAGAGTGACTTGGGCAGGGAGCTAGGGCTGTTTTGATCACAGGCTCACTCTGGCTGCTGCTCTGAGCCGAGACTGCAGGTGGTCAGAGAAGCAGGGGGTCAGTTAGGAGGCAATGGAGGTAATCCAAGGAAGAAATGAGAAGTGCTTGCCTCAGGATGGTGGTGGCAGATTGTTAGGAAATTATTGGACCTAGAATTTATTTTTAAGTGAGCCAGCAGAATTTGTTGACAGATTGGATGTCGATTACAAGAGAAAGAAAGGAGTCGATGGTAACTCCACGATTTTGGCCTGAACAACTGGAGGGATGGGATTGCCAGTCGCCGAGATGGGGGAGACTGAAAGGCTGGGAATTCAATTGTACTGATTTGTGTTTGGGATGTCTATTACTCATCCAAGGGATATGTCAAAAAGTCATTGTGATTTTTTAGTTTGGAATTCAAGGGTGTGTTCTAGGGGTAAATATGTTCAACATTTAATCAAATTGAGGAGGCCACTGACTATAAGATCTTATTTTATTTACTACCAAGGAAAAGCATTGTCCATTAAGCTAGGACACATTCCAACTTCAGAGATATTAAAATGTGGAAAAATATGTGGTTTAGAATCAATGGAATTCAGTATGTTTGGGAGTGTCCAGTATGTGGATGGTATTAAAGGCTGTGCAAGTGAGGAAATCACGAAGGGAGCGATAGAGGATAAAGAGAAAGAAAAAAATTAGGTTGGTGCAAAAGTAATTGCTGTCTTTGCCATTAAAAGCAATGGAAAGCAATAGAAGCATAAGGACTGAGCCCTAGGACTGCACATTTCTGAGCAGGCAGGGAGACTCATGGCCCATTTCTAGCCCAGTGGAAAGTTGGGCAGTGAAAGGTCTTATCTGGCAGCAGGAGCCACGGTGGTGCTGCTCTGCAAGGCTTTAGTCTGGGAATTCAGGACTCACAGATGGCCAGAATTATAACACGGGGCATCACCAGCACTGGCTGCACAGCATTGCCCAGAAAGGCTGAGCTTTTCAGCTTGCCTGTCACAACTGGCCTGTTTTCTCATCAGTAATATGTGAATATAATGTCTACTCTTCCCTTCTCAAAACCTGGAAAACAAGTCCATGTGTTTCTTTCTCTGGGACTCAGCATCTGCATCTATAAAATGAAGAGGTTGGACAGGGTGATTTCTAAATCCTTTTCCAGCTCCGGCATTGTGATAACAACACTAGCTGCGGTACTTTGAACATCTATTAGGTGATTTTATTAACATAATCACTAATCATCATGAACAACCTTGTAGGTATTATGATTCCCATTTCACTAAAGAGGCAGCTGAGGCCAATAAGGGAGCAGGCTATTCATGGTGGTGGGGCCAGGCTGCAGACTAGAGTATTTCAGGCCAGTGGCTTAAATTCCCTGCCTCCCTGGACCTGGTCCGGTTTGTCTCCTCCTGTACCCACTATGCAGACTTCAGTGCATGGTTGTAACGTGCTGAGAATGATGCACAATTCTTGAGCTAAACTTAGTGGCATGTGGCTGGAGCCCAAGGGCAACCCCTTCTTATGATACAAGGCAACTTCAAAGGGTTGTCTCACACACATGGGGAACATAGTTTGTCTCTGGGGCTTCTCTACTTTCATAGGAATGGAGTGTCCCCTGCAAAAAGGCCAACAGAAAGGAAGGCAACTAATGTTGGGAGCGTAGAAGTAACACATCCCCAGTCCTGTGGACTCTGGGTTTAGTGCTCTTTGGCCATATTATTTGCAAGTCAGGGGCCAGTGTCCACACAGACTGGCACTGAATGAGATTCCCTTGGTCAGATTATTGTGAGAACATTTCCTGAGTAAGAGGTAGAAGGGGAAAAGTGGGTTGGAGCAAGTTTCAGTGATGGGACAAAGCTGGTTGCCAGCCTAGGCCTAATCAAGGAGCAGAGCAGAGTCAGATGCATCAACATTTCAACCAGGAATATAGTGTAGACTGGGGTTTCTTAACCCTGGCGCAATTGACGTTTGGAGGCAGATACATCTTTGTGATGGAGGACTTTCCTGTGTGTTGTAGGCTACTTAGCAGCATCCCCAGCCTCTACCCTCTAGACGCCATTGGCAACAACTCCCCATCCCCAGTTGAGACAACCAAAAATATCTCCAGCCATTATGAAATATTCTCTGAGAAGGGTTGGGTGAAGGCTCCCTGGAACCATGTTCTCCCTGTCCTTTCAGTAATTGTCCTCCTGGAAATATCTCATACTGAAACCTTCTCTGAGACATGCACTTTCTCTCCACCCCTCTCTCTCTTTGTTTCTGTCTGTCTCTCTCTCGTTTCTGTCTTTCTGCCTCTCTCCCCTCTGGGAGCTGTCTTACCCACAGACATACCAATGGTTTTTATCTCAGGACATTTGCACTTGCTGTTCCACCCACACCACCCGTGTGGCTCTTCCTCATTTGGGTCTCTGTTCATACAGCCCCATGTCATAGGCCACCTTGCTTATCATTCGTGTTACTCTTTACTGCATCTCTCTGCTTGAGTGCCTTCAGAGTGTTTGCCAACCTCTGGTAGCATCTTGTTTGTTTATTTGCTTATGTGTTTATTGTTTGTCTCCTCCATTAGACTGTGGGCTCTCAGAGGGCAAGGACCTGGTCTAGTGGGACCTGGCCCAGTTTGTCCCCTGCTGTACCCACAGTGCAGACTTCAGTGCATGGCCGTAATCATGGGTCCAACAACTTTGGTGAACACATGTTGAGCACCTACTCAACAGCACCAGGCTCTGTGCTAGGAGCCAAGATGAGTAGCACAGTCCCTGTGTCGTGTAAGCTTAGTGTCTCATGGAAGGAGAGCAATAAAGGAGGTGAGATAGAGAAGGGAAGGAGGACAGAGAAAGGAACGATCAAATCTGTCTTGCAGATGAGGAAAGATCTTCAGTTTGAGGAAAAGAGGAACACACAGTATCTGAAGAGGCAGGGAGATACAGGGGATCATGGATGGCTCCCAGGGAGCAGGGAAGGATCAATAGCACGGAGCTTGGAGCTGCAGAGGTCGCTGTGCAATGTCTGAAGCAGCAGAAAATGAGGGAGGTGGAGTAGAGGAGGCAAACTGAGAGATTGCATCCCATACCAGGAAACAGACTTTATCCTATAGTGAGAAGGAGCCAAATCCAATGTAGACTAGAGGTTCAGACATAAGCTTTGAAGTTAATTTCAGACCTTGGTTCAAATCTTCATGCTGCCATTTGTGTACTGCATGGCTGACCCAGCAATTTCTCATATCTTAACTTCAGTTTTATCACTTTGGAAATGTGGTTAACATTTCCATTGTAGGGCTGTTTGAGTGCAAAATAAGTCTTTAGCACAGTGCCAGGAGCATAATAAGTGCTCAATAAATCATTGCTATTCCTATTGATGTGGTTAACAAGGAGCCAGTGGAAATTTTCCAGGCAAATGAAGGACATGATAGATTTGCATTTTAGCAAGATTGTGCAGGCAGGGCTGTGGAGAGTGGCTTGGCAGTGGCTCTGTCTCAGGTGAGACAGGAACCAGGGAAAGCAGTTAGGAAGCTGCTGGAATGGAAAGGCAGGCAGGGAAAGGGGGGAGTTTGAATCCTGGGACTTGGAGCAGCTACTGTGGTAACCTTGGTAGCAGGGTATGAGCCCATACTTTGCCCTCTGAGTAAGGCTGCAGGGGAGTAGAAGAGGAGTCCCCAAGCCCAACAAGTAATAGCAGCCTAGAGGAGGCCCAGGTGGGGAACTACAGCTCAGCCTGAACTGGGTTCACCCACCAGCTCACACCCTTTGCACCTGGGAAGATGAAGCCAGCTTTGCATTTCAGGGAGTCCTCATGGTAAGAAGAGGTGGCTTGCCATTTGTACCTGGTGATATACTTTTAATTAAAATGGTAATTGTTTGAGCATTCCTTAAAGTTTTACTTTGGGAATTTGCCTTCTTGAAAGCTCTGCCTTAATTAATATTCTATTTATCCCTTATTAATAAATAATCTCTCAGTGGTTTCTTCCACCTCCTTTGATCACAGGGTCTCATCATTCCTGAGCTGAACTCCATTTCCTATTGGCATTTCAGGTTCAGTGGGCCCAATCAGGCCTCATTCGGGAGTTTGAGAATTAAGGTTCTCAGTTAACTCCTAACAGCATGGGGATCCATCTTCCTGCAGTCCAGCTGAGCCCTAGGAAAGTATACAACATATGTGCCTCCCAGGGTTGAGTATGGGGCCTTCTGGGTGTAGATCTTTTGCTGAAGCTTCTAGAACAGGGAAGACAGGCCCAAGGCAGTGGCCACAGATACATTGGGATCCAGTATCATAACTAGGAAAACAGAAGCAGAAGAGCCAATGGGCCAGCTCATAGGCTTCAACCCAGACTCAGAGGATGTTACGTTACTTGATTAGAGTCACAATGCCAAGTAGTGGAAGATTAGAAAGCTGCAATTTACTTGGCAGTGTTATATGCCAAGTCCTATGTTGAGTGCTCTGTGTACATGGTCCCTGTTAATCTTCCAAGCCATCTAATGAGGTGTAAGCAGTTTTGTCTCCAGTTTCCAGAAGAGAAAGCCAAGCCTTAGTGAAGTAAATCAACCTTCCTAGAGCTCTACACCTACCAGAGGCCCAGCTGATATTTTGGTCAAGCTCTGCTGTTTTCAAAGATCTCTGTCAACTGCACCATGCTGGCTGGATTAGGACTGAGGTATCCCCACTTGAACTCCACTGTACTTTTTTCTAAGCCCCATATGGAAGGTGCATTAGAGCCTTGCTATGATTGTGTTCCAGGGACCAGTTGTACCAGCTCACTGAAGTGCACGTTAAAAATGCAGAATCTCAGGCCCCACCCCATACCGTGAATCACAATCTGCACTTCAACAAGATTCCCCACCATGTGTCAATACCCATTAAAGTTTGGGAAACAAACTTTGGAGATTTTATATTTGTTCAGCACTTACTACTAATGCTTACAAGCCTTCTAAGATCAATGTTATTTGTATTGAATGGATGAGGAGAAGTTAAGTGACTTGTCCCAGGTCATATACCCAACTAGTGGGCAGGCTCCAAACATGGCCCCTCTCCTTCACCCTGACCTGGAATTCTAAAAGCCGAAGTCTAAGGTTATCCACTAGCCTTAGGTTGGTGTCCTTGGGCTTCAGGAAATGATAATGGGGGCTGGGAGCCATTCTTAGCATTCCCCAAAGCTCAACTAGTGTATTCTACCTCATCACAGTCAGACTAGAGGGACATGAACTTTGGCACAAACATCTTTGCCATTGCTAAGATTACAGTAGGCCAGCATGGTAACTGTGGTTATTACTGAAGAGCAGGAGTTCAGACTGGCAATTACATATGCTTTTGACTTATAAAAAATAGGGACATTAATTAATTGCCTTTCAAAAACTCAACTTGTTTAGGAGACAATGTCCTTGTGAGATCTATGGTAGGAAGGAAATTGTAAAAACGGTCCCCCGGGATCTAGTAGCAATTCTGCACTTGTGTTGAAAAAGAAAGCCAGGAAAACTGCAAGAGAATGTTGATGTAGGTACTGCAATATGCGATATTTTATTTAATTCTCAGAAACTCTATAATAATAAACTATAATAATAACAACTAATAACAATAATAACAGCACCCAACATGAATAAACTGCCCACTGTGTACCAGGTGGTGTTCTAAGCCAACCTCACAACAACCTCATGAGGAAAATCTAAAAATATTATCTCTATTTTACAGTTGAGAAAACTGTGACTCAGAGAAATCAAGTAACTTATCCAAAGCATCCTACCTAATAAATGATGGAGCCTGGATTCAAACCCAAGTCTCCCAAGACCTCTTTCTTTATTCAGCACCATGCCCCTCATGCCGCATGGATTTGATTTGCTGTGCAGTTAAAGCTGACAGTTTCACTGTATTATTTCAGTGACAGCCTTCAGAGCTGGCTATCAGAAGCCACCAAATGGACTGTGTTCTTTTGCTTCTGCTCTTAAGTGAATTCTTGATATGGTCACCTTTACTATCCACTTCCAGACCAGTTTTCCTTGGTTCTAGGCACAAACTCACAGGTCTATCTGCTCTAATCTAAGTGCTTTTTAAGTAAAATAGATCTGGATTCCAGTCCCTGCTCTGCTACTTTATTGTGACTTGGGCAAGTTATTTACTGTTTTTAGGCCTCAGTTTGTTTATCAGTAAAAAGGAAATAATAATAACCCCTGCCTCATAGGATGTTGTAAGGATTAAGAGGATTAAATACTTGTGAAGGACTGGCCTAGGTGATGCATTTTGCAGGGAAAGCCCCTGAGTCCCAAAGAAATGAGCAACTTACCAAGATCACTGTACTGCCAAGAGAAGGAGAGTCCAGAACCCAGACGTGGGTTCCTTACTCACAGCTCCTTCTGCAACACCTATGCTCTATAACATGTCTAAAAAAAAAGCCATACCCAAAGCAGCTCAGACCAATAGACTCTCCTGGTTTGTTCTTTCCGGTTCCTGCATCTTTAAATATCACTGATATTGGAAGGATCCTGGTCAGGTCCAATAACCCAGCCCAGCTGTGACACATCTCCAGAGTGGCCTAGCCCAGGTGGCTATTGTCATCATTGAGCTTGACCTTGGCCTCTTCCCTGAGCTGTCAATCTGTGGAAGCTCACTGTTCTATTCTAGCATACTCCTCTGCTTCCTTTTCCTTTTCTTTTTTTGAGACAGGGTCTTGCTCTATCACCCAGGCTGGAGTAGAGTGGTGCAGTCGTGACTCACTGCAGTCCGGACCTCGTAGGCTCAAGCAATCCTCCTACCTCAGCCTCCCAAGTAGCTGGGACTACAGGTGCATGCCGCCACACCTGCCTAACTTTTGTTGTTGTTGTTGTTAAGACAGGAATCTCACTATGTTTCCCAGGCTGGTCTTGAGCTCCTGGGCTCAAGCAATCCTCCCACCTCAGGCTCCCAAAGTGCTGAGATTACAGGCATGGGCCGCCAGACCCAGACTTGTTTTTCAGTTACATTTTTCTCATTTTTTAATGCTTTTATGTCATAATCTATGTGTTTGTGTTTCATTTATGTATCTTTTTAAATTGAACTTTTAAATCTTGAAATAATTGTGGATTCATATACTATTGTAAGAAATAATATGGAGAGGTTTTGTGTACCTTTTACCCAGTTTGCTCCAGTGGTAACATCTTGCAAAACTTTAGTGCAATATCTCAACCAGGATGACATTAGATAGATAGATAGATAGATAGATAGATAGATAGATAGATAGACAGACAGATAGATATAGAGATAGAGATATCTTTCCACTGCAATTTAAAGGCCACAAATCATGGACTTCATCTTTTTCAATACAATATTTCCAATATTCAGAACAGAGCCTGGCATATAGCGGATGCTTGATAAATGTTTACCAACAGTATAGTTACAAATGTAATGCCAGAGCCCTGTGTCGTTTCTCATCCCTCTCCCCTTCCCCTGAGCTCTAAATGGCTCTGTGATGCCCAGGCAGCCTTTCCTCTGCAGAGTCACAGTCTTCTCTAATTCCATGTACTGAGTCTCATTGAGATCTATTAGGGCAATAGTCTTCAAATTGAGGGTAGATGAAGATTGTCCAAGGGGTGTACAGGCGTGAATAATTGAAGGGAATCCATTTCCAGATGTCACCTTGTTTTTCGACTCATTTCCAAAATTGATCCACCCAAGAAGAAGATCTATCCAAGAAGATTTCATAGAGGCCCCCCTCTCACTTGATAAAAAGTAGATTTCTCCCCTATCCCAAATCTTGCTGGATATTTTACCCTGGGGTTTCAAACAATCTGAGGGGGTCAAAAAAGGGGGATAAATGGAAATATTGGTTTAGAGTAAACCACCTTTAAATATCACCTAAGGACCCTAAACACACAGAGCTTCCAGTCTTTACCTGAATTGTGCATATTCCTGTTACAGACAAAGCTTGGCACTAGAAATATGGTCTTTGGGCTTGTGTTGGAATGCTCTAAGAAAAGAACAGAGAAAGCAGTATAGGTTAGTGATGCCAGTTCTTCTCAAGGTGCTTGGAATGTTTCTCAGGACTATCATATTTTCCAAACTGTATTTTGTAAAATTTACAGATATCAATGTAATGCCAGAGTCCCATGTCATTTCTTATCCCTCTCCCCTTCTCTTGAACTGTAAATGGCTCTGCAATGCCCAGACAGCCTTTCCTCTGCAGAGTCACAGGTTTCTCTAACCCTAGGTATTGAGTCTTATTAAGATCAGTTAGAACAATAATACTCTTCAAATTTAGGGTGAATGAAGATTGTCCAAGGGGTGAGCAGGCATGAATGGTTGAAGGGAATCAATTTCTAGATCTCAACTTGTTTTTCTACTCATTTCCAAAATAGATCTACCCATGATGAAGATCTAGCCAAGAAGGTTTCCCAGAGGCCCTCCTCCCACTTGGTAAAAAGTAGATCCATCCCCCATCCCAAATCTTGCGGTGTGCTTTATTCAATTAGGGTAGCTCAGGCTTGATTTTTCCTAATCACATTGTGAAATATTTATTCTAATAATATTTAATACTAATCTTATTTCATTGTAGAAATATATACAATTTTTCACGCCCTGTTAACACAAAGTAAAGTTAGGTACACACATCATGGCAAGTTTTAGAGAGTCATTTAACAATGTGCAAAGGAGTCCAGATATTTTTCAACATTCTTTTTCTTAGGCTATGGGAGCAAAAAGATTGAAGGCCACTGAGACAACACAACAATTTGGAAAGCTATTATCGGCTGCCATTTTGATTCAAGATCGAATGTCATGGGCATTTTGAAGCCTTTTCATTGCATCCTGAATTTGATGCAATCAGTCGTAGTCCCTGAAAAGTTATCAAGAAGCAGCCAGGCTACAAATGCTCAGGGCTGAATAGTTCTCTTGAAAGAGGCCTCACTGTGTTCAGCTGATAATCAAACGAGTGGCTGCCTTGAGATAGGTCGCGGAGGGGGACCCACTGCTTCCCCATCTCTTATTCAAGCTTGGGCTCTGTTTCTGTCCCGATAGGAGCACATAATCCCATCAGTGCCAATGGGAGTTATGTGCCTGCTTTACTGGAGACAATAGGCCGACTGAGAGGGACAATTGTTCCCAGCAACTGAGGGGGTAAACACGATTGGCTATTCCCAGCCACCATCCCTGAAGGGCCAGACCGAGCCCCAAAAGGCTTTTCTTTGTTAGTTTGCAGAGCCAGGGGCCTCCGCCTGCCTTCCTCTCCTGCAGTGGCTGCCACCACCCACCTTCAGTGGCAACTTGTCCCTGAGCTGCTCCCAATGTCCCACCAAGACTGGCTGCCGTCAAGGTCTTCTAGCTCCTTTCCTCCTTGCTCCTCACTCTTTCTAAAGATAAGCCCAAGGACCCTGCTCTATCTCATTCTTCACAACAAAATTATCACAGCATCAATAAGAAGAATTGCAACCATTCTCCACTTACTATTTCCTAGGCACTAAACATTTTATATATCTTTGTGCATTTAACTAGAAGTACTCATGGTGACTCTGCAAAGTAACTATAATCATTGCCATTAAATGCAGCCAAATGCAGCCTAAACTAAGTCACCCACCTGGTAAGTTGCATAACCTAGATTTAACTCTCCAACCCTTCCCTTCCCGCTCCCCCGCAGGGACTAGTGGGCTCCAAAGTCCGTGCTCTAAGTTCTGCTAGTTTTCCAAAGTGTGTTTCCTTCAAGACACTCTGAGACAAAGCTTGGAAAATGCTGTAGCTGCCCCCCTGACCCAATCCCTTTCTTGGAAATTCCCAATGCACTTTATTTTTTAAAAGCTCTGGCCAGGCATGGTGGCTCATGCCTGTAATTCCAGCTCTTTGAGAGGCCAAGGTGGAAGGATCACAAAGTAGGAGGCAAGGTTGCAGCTAGCTGTGATTGTGCCTCTGCTCTCCAGCCAGGGTAGCAGAGCAAAACCCTGTTTCCAAAAAGAAAGACAAGAAGAGAAGGGAAGGGGAGGGAAGGGAAGAGAAGACAAGACAAGAAAAGAGAAGAGAATACAAAAGAAGAGAAGAGAGAAAAAAATTCTGGGAAATCCTGCAGGAAAGGAACCTGTTAATGTTGCTTAACTTGGTACTTCTCAAGTATTTGCCTTTTTAAATGTTTGCATAAAACACATTAAACTTTGTTAAATGCTAAACTATGTTATTATGAGGAGGGGGAAGTTATACATATGATTGGTTGTTGCATTCACTGCCACTGGAACCAGCAGTGGAGGCAGATGAGTTGACCATTGCTCTGGATTTGGGGTGGCTGTCAAGGGAATCATAACAACAGCCCTTGGCTCCATCTTCCAGCATCTACTATCCCATCTTTTCTACCAAAACTGTGACCTGCTTTCCTATGGCAGGGGAGAAGACAAATTGTTCTAGAGGACAGGAAAGGAGAAATAGAATGGCTGTGCTGAAATGATTGTCTTGGGATGGAGCTGAATTCAGGGGGTGAGAGTTTTAATATAGATGAAGGCATTGGGCCATGTGGCCCATCTTTGGGAACTGCCAGCCGATGGTTGGCAAATGGCAGCCCATGTGATTCTGGCTGTCCCTGGGGCCCTCTACAACAGCAGGCTGAGGCCAGGACTCCTCCACTGTGCCCGTGGTTTCCTCCTCCCACACAGGGGATATATTCACAGCTGAGGCCCCTGATCTTTTTGTCCCAAGTGAGAGAAGGGACAGGGCCTCGGGCATCAGGCTGAGTATAGGCCCAGGCTGATATGGGACATGCCAAAATGACATGTCATGGGGATTTGTGGGCCTCGCTGGAGCCATTTCCTCCAGGGGGTCATTTTATTTAGCTCCAATTGGACCCTGTGATTGGTCTCAGCCCTGGGCCACCTGGTGTCCTGGCTCCATATGGCAATGGCTAGGAAGATGCCGTTTTTCAATTGAAATATGCTTCTGCCTTACTGTGGATCAGACTGTAATTGCCTTTGGCTGGAAAGGGGCTTTGATTTTTAAAACTAAGCTAGAAAGTAATTTTTCCACTTTTGATTTGCTGCACTGATGAGTCAGTGTCTTCTCTACTAATTCAAACTGAGAGTCACAGCATGGAAAAGACAGAGTCATAGAGGTCAGCAAACCCCACTATTGACCTCGTATGGGAATCCCTTCCACCCACCCTTAACAGATGGTCTTTTAGCCTCTGGCCCAGCACAGCCACAGACAGGGAGCTCACTTTCTCACTGTGCAGACCTGACTGCTGTTGTCCAATTCTTGGCAACTTTGATCCCATATGGAGTTAATCATGGGTACCCTTTAAAGAACACTCACCACCTGCCAATATGCTAGGTATCTTCCATGCACATCTTATTTAATCTTCATAACAACCCTCTAGGGTAGATACTATAATACTATTATTCCCATTGTTCAGAATGAGTGAAACAAGTCGTAGAAGGTTTAAGGAACTGGTTCATGGCCCAAGGCAGTGAGTGATGGAGTTGGTGAATTGAAGAAGGATCACTCCAGAACCCAAGCTCTTAACCACTTTGCTCTGCTGCCTAGAGTAAGAATAGCTAACATTGGTGGAGTACTTACTGGGGCTCAGGTTTTGTGCTAAGGTGTTCCATATATACTGTCCCATTTCATTGTAATAAGTCATGAAGTTGTTCTTATTATGCTCATTTTAGAGATGAGGACTCCAAACACCCAGAGGTTTTAATTTAGCCAAGGTCACCAGCAGAGCTGTTACACTAATCAAGTTCATTTTGACCCTAAACACATACTTAATGAGTCTCTCTAGTGTTGTCCATTATATTTCACAGGTGAGAAAACTGAGATTCAGGAAACATGGAAGTTTGTCAAAGGTCTTGAGCTACAAGGCAACAGCCAGGAGGTCTGCCTGACTCAGACTGTGAGCACTCCTTGCTCTCCTGTTCACCTGAAACCCTGCCCCTTCCTGGGTGCCTCTCCTGCCACCAGGGCCACAAGGGAGAAC
This sequence comes from Cebus imitator, assembly GCF_001604975.1. NCBI lineage: Eukaryota > Metazoa > Chordata > Mammalia > Primates > Cebidae > Cebus > Cebus imitator. The sequence continues at coordinate 9,095,589 of NW_016107354.1, forward strand.
GCAGGTTCCTGGATTGGGAATTAAGCCCATTTCCCTTTAATAAGGTTTCCATGTCACTAGTTGAGCACAGGTCTAATCATCTAAGTTTGAGAACTGCCTGATTCGAGAAAGTTTATCATCTCTTCCAAATTCTGAGATTCTAAGAGTTCCTTCATCCATCCTTGGTCATCTTTAGAATAGGATCATAAAAAGCAATGCAAATTCGAAGGTCAGAAAGACCTGGGTTCAAATCCCTGCTCAGCCATTTCTGATATGGGTAACTTAAAGCAAATTGATTAACCTCTGAGTAGCCCAGTTTCCTTGTCTGTAAAATAGAGATAAAAATGACTGCCTGGTATGGTAGTCAATCTTCCTCTTTTGGAAGTTTGGGCTTCCTGCTGGAAGTCCTTTCAAAATATACCTGTGAAGTTCCAGGAGCTTGAACTGTTGATGTGTGCTGCCAGCCAGTGTAACAGTAATCATTGCTATCATGGATGAAATGTCACTGGGCTTTTTATGTTTGTTTGCATGTTCCCATATCTATTATTTTTCTTTTATCACAACAAATCTCACCTAATCCCACTGACACAGCCTTCCTCCTTATCTTTTTGGGAAGGGTTCAGAATGCCATAGGGGTTAAAAAACCCTGTTTGGAGTCAGACATTTTGCCATTTTTGGCTGTGTAACTTTATCCAAGTTAGCTACCCTCTCTGAGCTTGGCTTCCTTTTTCTATAAAAAAGGAATGAAAATACCTGTCTCCCTTCATAGGATCATTCAGGGTTAAATGAGACACTCACAGAAGGTGTTCAAACGTTACTTCTCTTTCTGTTCCTTGCTTTCTCTTGTCTCACTTGGCTAGCTCTGAGGCTGACCTCCCAACTGCATCAAGTACTCTATGTCACCTCTTCCTCTTCTTCTTGTAGCTCCCCAACTATTTCTAGAGTGGCCATGCTCTCAGTTTGAGCTGAGGATGATAATCCATTAACTATTACAACAAACGTGAGAGTATTCTGTAGCCTTATGAAATGTATTGTTCAAAGGTAAACTACTTATTTTGCTCTTCCTGGCCAAAGCTTGTGAGTATATACTTACTACAACAACACAATTTGCACTGTATTCATTCAAATAATACTATTGAGCATCTTATGGGTGTCTGGTTCTTAATGCTGTGCCTAGCATATAGTAAGTGCTAAATAAATCTTTGGTTGCTGAAAAATTAGTGAGCATGTGAATGACTACTTCTTTGAAGTAGCAATGATGTTGGCATAATTGACCTCCATCAAAACCAAGTGATCAAAGGAGCATGAGAATGAGATGGACTTTGACTTTAACTCTAATCTTGAGTCAAAGATTTGATTAGACTCTGACTCTAATCTTGAGTTCTTTCCACTACGAATCTTTCCAATACCAGCAGAATGGGATCCATGCTGTAAGCTAGACACAGGTTTCAAGGGTGACAATATAGACTGAGGTCATCAAAAAGGTCAGGTTGAAAGCTCACATTGCCAAGGTTTGTTGGTCAGTACCCCGGTTAGCAGAGTTTGACATCTAGAGATCCAGGCCTGAGATGAATTCTGCCTCCCTGGAGTCCATATTCCACACATAGGAAGTTAAAGTCAGGCAGGGATTAGCTAGGCCATGTTCCACCCTCGGATGCTTGTCTATGTTACAGCTTGGAGTGGGAGAGAGAATTCATCCTCTGGAAGAAACGGGGTTTACTGTGCAGCCTCTTTCCAGTTCCTCACCCCCTGGCTACTTACCTGGCCACCTTATCCTGCTGGAGACAGTGAGCAGAAAGCGTGTAAAGTAATGGGGGAGTTAGGGACATAACAAAACATGCCTCGACTTCAGAGCCAGGTAGAGCTGGAGGTGAGCCTGCTGCTGCCACTCACTAGCTGTTAAGATCGTGGGCAAATCTTCCAAACTCTCTGTCAGCCTAATTTCCTTGAGAGACAGTAAGGGAATGAGAATTACAGTACCTGCTTCACCAAAATGTTGCAAGGGCATCTTGTCTCCACATATGTGGGGCACCTAGCACATGGTTGGGCCGACGTAAATGTCCCACTCTCCACCTCTCTGCCCTGCTTTCAGCCCCGGAGGCAGCAAAGCAAATGTGCACTGGAGTCGAGCAGCTGCCTTAATCAAAGACCCTTTCCCTCCCATGAAGCTGCTCTGGCTTCACAGTTCTTATCTATTTCTTGTGTACCTGCTGCACGCCACAGCCCTCCACGCCAATGTGGGCATTTATTATTGGGCACCCACAGGAGGGCCAAGCTGCTACCCAGACCTCACTGGCAACTGCTATAAGCTTCATAAGGTGGGCAGATTTGTGTCTGCACACTGCCTCCAGGGAAGCTTGGTTTGGGCAAGGCAGCCAACTGAATTATTCATGACATGTGTGCTCTCTGTCTTTTTCCCTCCAAGCCTCTTTGGTTTAGAGACTGACATTTGTCTGGATGTGGCCTCCAAAGACGGCTCCCTTCCTGTGGGAAGACTGTCAGGTGGATGGTGAAAGGAAGAAGGTACAGGCCAGTGTCCCTTTGAGCTGGGAAGTTTGCCTGGAAGCCTCATTACTTAAGGGGCTGGCATGGAGCAACTGGGAGTCAGTTTCTCATCAGACAATGGAGCTTGGAGTGAGTAGGCCGAATCAGGAAAGCAGGGTATTTATTTCCTGCAGGGTACTAAACACTTGGTGAAATATTAAGAAAACTAAGCACTAGGGAAATCACCTAAGACGAGCTTGTCCAACCTGTGGCCCAGGGCAGCTTTAAATGCAGCCAAACTTTAAGAAAGTTTAAGAAAATATCCCTATGAGGCTTTGATTTGGGGTCTTGAACAAGGCCTGAAGGATTTCTGAAGAGCAGATGGCAGAGGAAGCTTGAACTCCAGCTCAGAGACTCCCTCTCTCAGCCGTAGCTGCTTTGTCACTGAGACCTTGCTGAGGGTGAGACTGGCTGGTGGGGGTCCAGTGGTGGCTGTGACCCATGGAGGCCTCATGGTGGACCCTGCTGGGGCCCTGGATGGGGGGCCCGGATGGCAGAGGCTGAGCTGCTGCAGGAAGGTAGGAAACAGCCTGGCAGCTGGGCAGTGTGGCCACTTCCACTGCCCCTTCGCAGAATCCTCAGCTCTCCAAAGCCACCTGCAGGGTGGGGCGGCTTCATGAAGAATGGAGGGCTGTGTACAGAAGGAAGGACTGGTCACCATGGCAACCACCCTCTGATGTTCAAACCCCAGTGTTAATCACCCTAGGCTGTTTGGGGGTATTCTCTATTATTTAAACTGCCTTGGAGAATGTAAGAAAAGATTTTATTTCCCAGGTTTTGAGCACATTCTCTCTCATGCACCCTCTCTTAAGTTTCCCTGAAAATGCACATAACCATTTTAATGTTTTCACTTTCCACTTTTCTCTTTTTTTCTCCATATCTCTCCTCTTGAGACATGAAGCTACATTCCTAACACACGGCACTTTCTAACCCCCAGCTGCAAACATTTTCTCACATATAAAATAAGGAACCTTTAGGATTCTGCCAGCAAGACGACTGTTTTGTTTTTAGGTCAGGGTCTAGGAGATGGTCACTTGGAGTTTAGGTCACTATTGACACCCGGATTCTGGAAGTTCAGATGTAGCCTCTTTGCCTCTCTTCAGAATGGCAGGCATAGAATCAGAGGGGACGCACAGGAACTGTGTCCTGCTGCCTTTCAATATCGACATGGGGGGAGGTCCCTGTGTACCCACGTCCAACAGCAGCCTCCCCTGCCCTGCACACAGCAACACTGCTGACCCAGACATTGATGATCCCACTGTACTCTGGAGGCCAGCTCTCTAGGCGATGGAAAGCAGTTGTTCCCTGAAGTAGCCAGGGCTGCTATGAAGCAATCTGCACAGCCCAATGGAGGGCCAGGAGCAGACCCAGCAGACGAGAGCTTTAAAGATGCTGGAAACACTTGGATACCTCTTACCCACCCCCAAATGTAATGCCAAATCAAAGCAGGATTTAACTATGAAACACAAAACTGCTGACATCAAAATAGCTTTCTTCTGGTTTTTCTAATTGCAAACTCTGGATCCCTTCATTGAAGCTGATTTTTTTCCCTTTCTTCCTTCTCCCACCACGGCTCCTTTTGGTCCCCCCTTGGCTGCAGGTGCCTGAAGGACGTCCTCACACTGCACACTGTGTAATCAGGCACGGAGAGGGGGCTGCTGGCTTGCAGGTTCAATCTTCTCTACCTCTTGTTTTGGTCTCTCTAGCTTTCCTTTCATCTTCTCTTACTTTGGGACCCTTTACTAATAGAAGAGAGTGGGGGCTGAGAGCCTGGGGGACAAGTAGGACCCCCTCTCATCCATTCTCCTGAGCGCTAAGACTTGTACTTTCAGGGAAGTCATAACAATGACGATGATAGTGGTAGAATAGTGGTAGTAATAATAAAGGATCTGAGAACTCACGTTTACTATAAGAAATGGGCTGGAATTTTTAGATGTTTCTGTGTCCTAATTCCGTACTAATTAAAATAAAGCAATTGCAGTCTGGATAAAGTTTCAATGTCTGGAACTTGGTGGGCCCACAGAAATGATTGAAGGATGGGTAAAGGTGATTTACAGATGGGGAATCCCAGCCTGCAAGAGGTTAAAAATAATGTGCCACAAATCACCTAGCTGGTGAGTAACAGTGTTGAATTCAGACTCAGGGGGCCTGACTCTGCAGCTGCCATCTTTCCTCCTTAAATATCTTGGTTGATAGGATAGGTTTAGCAATGATGTCTGTTGCATGACAATTTCATGGCTGTCAGTAATGGGTATCTCCAAAGAGCAGTTCACAGATTAACATAAAAGAAAGAAACTTAAAGAAAGAGCACAACAATGAAAGCAAAATCCTGAAACAGCAAAGATGTGAGTCGTCAAAGGAAAATCAGACAAAGAGAGAATTCTGTTATTACCCTTCACTTGGCAAACATTTCCACAGCCCTTACAGTGTGTCAGGCCTTATTCTAAGAGACCCATGCTTGTATACCCTAGGAGGGAGAGCCTGTGCTTACCTCCGTTTCACAGATGCAGTGACTGAGGCAGAGAGATGTCAAGTCATTTGCCCAAGGTCACACTGATGGTTAGTGGAAAGTGGGGGCTTTATGAACCATGTGATCCAGCCCACAACCAAAGAGTGTGCCCTTGACCAATGTCCTGCCATCCATGAGTAATAGTAAAGTTTAAAACATTCTCAAGGTTAGTGTTTAAACTTGTAAACTTTTCAAAGATAAGACAATTTTGTGTATTAAATGCAGGTGACAGATTCTCTTCATTCTCTCCTTTGTTGTCTAAGCTGGGGTTACAGATAAGAAAGGTTAAGAGTGGGTCTCTTTCAGATTATTGCTTCCCAGAGGGAGAGGGGTTGGAAGATCATCTAGACCCTAAATAGGTGAATGTCTTAGGTTTTGGGACCAAGAGTCATTCTTTCTTTGACTGTAACAGGGTACTAAGAAAAACATTTCTTATTGTCTTGTAATATGGCTGAGGTTCCAAAGCTGAGTCTAAGTGTCCACACATTCTAAAAATAGGGGCTGGGCCATCCTTAGCAGACTGGCTAAGCGGTGACCAAGAGCAGTCCTAGGGCTCCTACCTCTAGAGTGAAGAAAGGAAAACTGGGATGGTTAAGAAAGGCGATCCTCCTGGAGCCGCTCAGGAGGCTGCCTTGAAGAAGGGAGGATGAAATCCTATTCCCAGCTGGAGGCTTAACTTGTCCCTGTGGGAACTCAGAGTACCACTCCCCCACCTTGTACTTTCTCTTGGGATGGAATGACAAGTGTCCCCAAGAGCTTGGGGCTTCAAGCAGTGTCTGATGCAAAAGAGACACTGGCTGGAAGGAGATAGGAGATGCCTCTGACTACAAAGCAAGGAGATAGCACAACCCTCCTGCCAATCATGTGGAAAGTGGACAGCTGATGGGAGCCAGGCTAAGCCATCTCAGAAGGACCTCAGCTCAGAAGGCTGCCTGTCTGCCAGGGTGAGGGTACTCCTGCAGGGGAATTCCATATGAGTGCTATGCTGCAAGGCAGCTCAGAGGAGGAGGCATGAGAGGTCTCACTCATGATACAGCATGGAGGCGCCAGTGGACATTACCCAAGAAACCAAACTGTACCATGGGCATTGGGTCATCTGCCCCACCAAGGGCACCATAGACCAGATGGCAAGAACGTGAGTCTAGTAAGGATCTGCTTTTTCTTGACAGCCACTCCATGCCCAGCCCTCAGCTCTGGAGGGGCCCATTAACAGGGCCCTCCCAAAAGAAAGGGAGATGGAGCAGGGAAAACAAAGGAGCCAACCTCCCCAGACTTCTGCTGGCCTTGAGCCCCACAGCTCGTACCTCAGCCAGGGAGAGAGGACACAAGTGGAGGTGGATGGGAAATGCAAGTCCTGATTTAGATTGCACTGGACTTTTTATTGCCTGAAAATGAGATTGTTCTAATACCTGGAGTTAGCCAGAAAAACTCTGGGACCTGTTGGAGATGTTGTCTAGAAACAAAAATGGGAAATTTGACAAAACAATATCTAAAGGAAGAGAATAAAGCAATTTCTGATGCTCATTTAATACAGTGGCCATATGAAGATCAGCTGAGAAACTCCACAGTTCCTTCCAGAGCTCCTCAATGCCCCGTATTCTAAGGAATGAGAAGTTAAAGGGAAGGTGCATTTATTAAGTGCATGCTGTGTACAGGTACTGTGCTAGAACCCTAATACAGTACTTGAAACTTCACAAAATCCTCCCAATAATTCCATGAGTCTGGGATTGGCAATTTCCATTTCATAGATGAAGCAACTGAGGCCCACAGAGGTCAAGGGACTTGCTCAAGGGCAGATAGATACAGAGAGGATTCTGGAGTGGAGATTGGAGCTCAGTGGTCCACAAGAAGCATTGTACAAGGAAAGGGGCTGTGTATGTGTATTCACTGCCACCTCTTCAGAGGCTCAGTGAATGTTTGCTAATGGATGACCACGATGCTGTGGCTTCCCACATGGGCCCTGTGATACTGCCCACTCCTATCGAGGTAAGAGGCAGGACTCAACTCTGGAGATGGGGCTTGGACACTGGACCAAATCGTGGACTAGCTAAAACAGAGACGGGTGGAAGCAGCTTTCCATAAAACACGCCCACCAGTGTGCCATGTCAGTTTACCATTGCTATGGGAACACCCAAGCAATGGGTGTTATTGTCCTTTTCCACGGCAATGGCCCAACAACCCAGGAGTTACCTAGAGATTTCTGCATAAACTACCCTGTAACTTTCACAAAATGGGAAGTTGGTATAAAGAGGACTGCAAACCTGCTCTGATGGGCTCTCTCAGCACACTGCCTATGTGGGCGTCCTGTGCTGCAGGAGCTGTCGCTGACTGATGGAGCTGTGACACTGCCACTTCAAATGCGCTCTCTTCTTCTACCCTACCACCAGCTCACCCATGCATGCCATCCTGGGGGAAGCCAAGAACCCTTGCAAGCTAAGCCCAACTTCGGGGCCTGTCTGCCCTGCAGCACCATCCCTTTCTTTCCTGCAATTTATGCAAGAACATGTGGAGGTTGGCAGGCTCACTTGTCATTGAGATCAAGTTCCATGTCTATGCAAACCACACTGTAAGTACCAAGGGCTCAGGACCACGTGTTCTCAAAGTCCCATGAATCATTTCTGTGAGGAGGGGATCTGCAGACCAGGCTGAGCCTCAGAGCAGTCAAGGGACATCCCCTGGGTCCTGTGGCAAGTCCTCCTTGCTGCATGGTGGACCCAGGTGGCTGCTCTGTAGCCTGAGCCTGCCGGCAGGCCTCCATCTACCCTGCTTCCACCCCTCCCTCCTGGCCTCGCAGCCCACCAGGTGTGCACCCTGTCAGCTCCGTCTGTGTTATGTTGCAGAACATTGGAACTGGCAAAGCTGACAGAGGTTATACACCGCGTGGCTCAGAATAGTAGCATAAGCAGGTGTCTTGTCAAAACAGAATAAGAAACTGTGAAGAAATAGTCTGTGGAACCCAGCCACGTCCTGCTTCCTCTCATTTCTATGGTAAAATAGCAGTGGGGAAACATGGTTAGTTCTTTCAGAATAGTGCATTTCACACGTGGCGCATTTCACGCGTGGAGCACACCAACTTCTAGAATGGTTATCCTGGGTGGGATTTATTTGCCTTCCTTTTCTTTCCTCTTTACTCTGCTCTCTGCCCCTCCCTCTCCTCTCTCTCTCTCCCTCTCTCTTTCTCTCTCTCTCTCTCTCCATATCTCCTCTCCTTTCAAGAGGTCATTAGCTCCCTGACTGCAGCCCTGGGGTCTTGAGGCTTCTGAGGCCTGCAGGCTCCCTTCCCTTTGTCTGAGGAGGATGGGGGAGGCAGTGAATTATTGATGAGGCCTGTGCTCTATGGATGCCCAGGGCTGAGGCTGGGGTGGCCTGGGCCCCTGAAGAAGGCAGCAAGACTGGTTAGTTTGGGAGACAGGGCAGAACCTCTTGGGGTGTAGGTGGCAGGGAGGGGCTGGGGAAAGAGCTCATTGCCTTTTGCCTTTCATTTGCCTCTTTGCAGTGCCTGGGGCTGGGAAGAACAAGAGCTGGAGTCACTGGGAATCCGTGGACAGATGGAGCCACCAGAGGGGAGGTGTGTGAGGCGTCTGCAGGGAATTCACAGTTTACAGTCATTGAGTGTTCAGCCTCCTCACTCTGCTGCTCTCCACTTTTCTGAATCAATTCCCAGAAACCCAGGTCCTGTTCCATCAGGGCTCAGGGGCGTAGAGCCCAGGGCCTGCCTTGCTGAGCCCTGGGGCCACCAGCACAGGAGCCACCCTCTCCCCTCCTCCTCAGCTTTTTCCCATCCCACCCAGACCGAGCAGAAGCTCCCCAGCCTGAATCCCATCTGGGTCAAAGAACACAAGAAAAACTCCATTTGTCACAAGGCCATGGAACAACATTAAGTGGAACCACTCTGTGACATGAAGGACGGCAGGCCCGCAAATTATTCAGCCTCACAGACATTACAGGCATTTTGGAGAGAAAGTGAAAAAAAGATTATTTCAGCGCTGTGGTGTAAAAGAGCTGAACGGCATTCATTGGCTGGCATGCTGTGAGGATTTTCTGCCTTAAAGTAGCTCCCTCCGAGGGGCTGTTTCCTGGGCAGCAGTTCCACCCACCAAGGAATTTGCTTACTTCTTTAGCGTTAACATTGCATTGTGAGAGAGTGTGGGTGGGGGTTGGATGGGGGTGCTAACACCGTCCTTCTCAGGCAGGGAAATGAACGTGTAAGCGGAAATTCTTTATCTTGTCCTCTGCAATTGTGGAGTGAAAAGGAAGGCAGGCTTTGCAGCCCTGCCTCCAGTCTCAGCATGGCTGTGTAACATGCTCTCTGTGGATACATTTGTGCAGGAAAATGTCCCTTGGTGAGGAGAGGCATTCCTGATCCCTTGCAAGAGCCGGGCTCAGAAGCACTTTGGGGAGGGCAGCATTCTTTCAATGCATGGCCTCATCTCCAGCTCCAGCCAGAATCTTTGTCTAGAAAGCCCCCAAATTCCTGAAAATCTACAGCCAGAGATACAGGAGGTCAACAGTCCCACCCCTAATCTTGGACTTCTCACTGGTTAATTTCACTGTCTTGATCAGGGCTCTCCAAAGTCAGGGGAAACGTGAGGATTCTGCTCTTGGGGTTTGTCCCAGTTCCTTTAGAAAGGAAGAAGAGAGATATGGGGGCCTATCCCTGCTTTAGTCCATCCTTCCTCTTGAAGCTGCCCACCCAGGGCTCAGAGCCTTCATCTGAGCACCAATTTACAGTAATGCAGAACACACACACACACACACACACACACACACACACACCCCTCCCCTTCCCATTCCCCCAGGACAAGCTAGGGAAGGCATTGACCAGCCGATTTTCAATGCCCAGGAAATGATGAGCCTGGGCTGCTGGTGGTCTCAGCCTGGTTTGCATCTCTACCTCTGGGAAGTATTGTTTGCAACAAACTGATGTATTTAACAGAAGCGCACACGCAAATGTGCCTCAGCATTGGAAATTGAATCCAGCCCTGGTAGCTCCAGCGCAGGTCTGGCAGTTCCCTTTCTGTGGAGACACACCACAGCTGTCAGGGCTCCAGGGACCAGACTGAGGAGGCCACAGAGGCAGCACCAGCCTCTCTGTGCCAGCCAGAAAGTCATCAGATGGTGGAAGCCCAGAATGGGTGGCAAACCCCTCGTGGGCTTTTAGCAGAATGGTGCTGCCCTCTGCTGGCGAGTTTGGGCTGAGTCACTGGACAGGCAGCTCAGATTCCCAGGCACTGCAGGTGGATTCAACAGGCTTCATGCCCTGTAGAAAGAGAGACTGGTTTATGTTCCCCTGGCAATCAGAGAATGGGACAGAGCATTTCACACTGAAAAGCTGTGAGAGTTCTTTCTCCTTTTTTGTTTTTGAAATTCTGAGCTCTAAGCCAGGAGGCAACACGGAATAAAGGTGGCCAGAGGGAACTGATGCTGGGTTAGAGCCTTCTAAGGGCCTGAAATTGTGCTATGACATCTTGCTGCAGGCATTTACTTTATTCAGAAAGCAACTCTGCTAATTCAAATTTAGAATCTTAATTTGACAAATGAGGAAAGTGTGGCTCAGAATAAATCAATTGTCCTAAAGTCACACAGCTAGCCAATAGCAGAGCCAGGACTGAGTTTGGGCTGTCTGATCCAATGACCACACTCGGCCAACCTTACGGTTTAGATTTTATCTCTGGATGTTGGAGAGCAGGAAGTATCTGACCCTTTGGGGGAGACATGAGGCTCTGTTGCCCAGCTCTTCCCTGTCATAGCACAATTTCAGGCCTTTAGAAGGCTCTCACACAGAATTAGTTCCCTCTAGCCACCTTTATTCTGCATTGCCTCTTGGCTTAGGCTTTTGTTAGAAAATGGATTGCCCAGCCAGATGTGGTGGCTCACACCTGTAATCCCACCACATTGGGAGGCCAAGGTGGGTGAACCATGAGGTCAGGAGATTGAGACCATCCTGGCCAATATGGTGAAAACCTGTCTCTCCTAAAATAAAAAAAAAATAGCCAGTGTTGGTGCACGCCTGTAGTCCCAGCTACTTGACAGGCTGAGGCAGGGGAATCACTTGAACCTGGGAGGCGGAGGTTGTAGTGAGCCGAGATCATGCCACTGCACTCCAGCCTGGGTGACAGAGCGAGACTCTGTCTCAAAAGCAGCCTCAAGAATTGGAAACCCTGCTGGTCTGGCTTTGAATTCTAGCTCTGCTGTTCATAGTTTTGTGACTTTCAAGCCACTTGCCCTCTTGGGTTCTGTTTCTCCTCAGTAAAATGAGGGAACAGGGAAGGATGAGTTTTAGATGGATGTTTATGGTGGTGGTGTTTTTGCCCTCAAGGACATTTCTTAAAATTGGGTTTCTATCTCATAGACACCATGTTTTTCAGGAAAAAACATCTTATCTACCAATATATGTTGTAATAATTTATTCCTTCTCTCAGTTTTGAGAAAACAAAGATACGTGACTGCCTTAGATTGGGTTCCCTGAGAAATGGATTCTGAGACAGGGATCCGTGTATAGGAAGTTGGAGCATGTCCTAGAAATGCTATCAATGAGACAGGGAAGCAAAAGCCAGCAGAGGGTGAGGCAGGACCATGATACATGCATGACAAAGACCTCCGCTGGTCCCCAGGCAGCTCCAGGGCTGGGATGAGTGGCAGTGTGGTCCCCCCTGGGGAAAGCAGGCCGGGCCTGGGCACTCCCACATAGGTCAGGTAAGGGATATCATCTTGGGCAAGGCAGCTCCTTCATCCAGTGCAGTTTCTGGGAAGGGACTAGCCATAAACCAACAGCAGCCAACACTCCCAGACCTGGGGCTCTGGGCAGCTCACCGCAGCATCCACTCCAATCACTGTGTATTCATAAGAAGGAACAAACAGCAGTGAACTCCAACCCATACAAGTTTTACATGGAAGGCCCTATCGAAGGTCAATGTTTACGTTTTATTAGGTGCTTTGCAAGTAAGCATTGCTCACATTTTTGCCTTCCCAGATCCTAAAGGTCCAGGGTCTCTAGGCTGAAAATGTGGCTCCTTCTTTCTAGCATTCTCTGAGGGTGTGGGGTTTGCATGTCCTGGAGATCCCAAGGAGATGCCACCACCAGGGAGCAATAGTGAGCTTCTCAGCAATAGTGAAGTCCTCTGTTCCCATGGTGCCTGGAAGAGGATGTACCTTCCTTGGGCCCACCCAGTCCTGGCCCCAGGCCAAGCCTGAGGGCACAGCTTGGTTGCAGAGCCTGACTAGAGTTCAGCCCAAGCTTATCACCTGGCTGAACACCCTTGAGTGGGTGGCAGCCTATGCACCTGTTCCTGTAGACCCTGCCCTCCCATTTGTCTTTCTCCTCCTCAGCCTCCCTTTCCTCCTCCTTTCAAAGCCTTCACTCTTCTTCCACCCTTCCTGATTCCATGTGCTTGCAGCTCCCCAGAGAGGGTGTCACCCAGGAAGGGTGTCAGAGCCATGAAAATGTTCGCTCTGCCACTGCTGGGAATCTTGCCTAAGGAAATAATCTGAAATACAGGGATCCTTTATCAGGGAAGATAGTCATCCTAATGTCATTTGTAAGAGTGACAGATTCAAGCCATTCTAAATGGCAAACCATGGGGGAATGTGAATTATGGTGTATCAACAAAAGGGACTATCATGCCACCATTAAAAATTATGTGTGTAGAAAACAATGTGAAAACATGTTTATGGCTAATTAGCAACACAGGCTACAAAACTATATTATACAACCTGATTGCAACAATATGAACAAAGTAAACAGTTAAAGGGTGGCAGGAAAATCTGAACTGCTCATGGGCTTGGCTGGAGGAACCACAGCAGGGATCTCTTAACCCTTTTTGTGCCACAGACACCTTTGGCAGCTTGATGAGCCTATGGGCTTACCAGAGTGTTTTTAAATGCCTGAAATATAAACCACAGAATTTCAAAGAAAATCAATAATACTGAAATACAGATATCAAAATATTAAAATGACTTTTCAGGATATGTGCTTCTTTTTAACACCATAAGTAACAAGATCTGGCAGACGGTCAGATAATTACTATACCTACAAAGTAGAGATGAGTTCAAGTAATATTTTAAATTAAGTGCAATAACTGAAATGTGGTATAAAAATGTCTAAGTTTCTGTCAGAGACAAAGTTGTCTATATTGCTAAAACTATTGCTATTGGATGCCAAAATTTATAGTGAATGCCCATGCTGTATTTTGGTTAGATCATGAAATCAGAATGTCACTTTTCCTATCCAAGTTCATGTACTCTCTGAACCTCTTACCAGTCTTCCAGGGGATTTATGGACCCTGATCTTAACGTCCCTGTATCAGACTTCTTTACTTCTTTACCTTTATTCTCTCTAATTCCAAAACTTTTTGTAATAGTCATGCATTGCCTCTATCATGTAAAATAAATCAAGGAATTTTTAAATAAGCAAATGAACAAAGAAAATATAATTCAGGCTTATTTGATCACTTGATAAGGCACTAAGTGCTCTCAGATGCCATATCATTCAGTTCACAGGTTAAATTCCACCAGAGACATGCTATTAATGTAGCCATTTTGCAAATGAAGATGTTGATGCCAATGGAGGTTAAGAGACTTGTCCAAGGTCACACAGTCAGCAAATGACAGAGCCAAAATTTGAATCCAGGTGTTATCTTTCAAAGCCAGACTCTTACCTGTTAGATCCACTGAGCCTGACAATGTATGGCTTATGTGAGTAAGATGAATGAATGTTTTGTTTGTAGAATTGATTTATTTTAGCCACTGTGAAGTAATCTCTTACCATGAATGTTTCTCCTGCTGAAGTACTGCTGCCCTTGATTAAACGTTGTCTGTGCAATTCATGTGTAATCGATGGTACTCTGGGCCCTGAATGAGAATTGGAACGTCTGGTTGGCACAAGTCTGCTGATGGCTTAGGCAGGGACATTCTGTCTCCCAGGGGCTTTCTACGAGTGCTCCTGTGGTCATGTAGACACACTTCAACTTGAGCTTCAGGTGGGATGCTTTCCTGTGAGCAGTGAGCGCAAAAAGCCCTGGCTAAAATGGGGCCCACACAGAAGGCAGAATGGAACTGGGGCTGCACTTCCAGTTTGGAAGCATGAAGTGGGATAAAGAGGGTGATTGAAGAGATGGAAGATTCTCAAGCTGCTTTACTGCAGTCAGGACGTGCCCAAACGGAAGGCTTGGCCAGTCAGTGGCCACGTGGGGGCAGCATCGAGCCAGAATGACAGATGGGCGCTTGGTCTGGTGAATATGCGCGCCCATGTGGAGCCTGCTCTTTGGAAGACCGGTGGTCCTGTGGGACCAGCGTTGGGGAGGGATAATCTCTTTAATAACTCTGAAATGTACTGCTCTTTTTATGAAAGGGCAGTATAACGTGGTGCTTATAAACGTGGGCTCTGGAGAGTTAGCCTATGTGTATTTAAGGACTGTTCTGTTATTTATTAGGTAACTTACTAAGTTTTCTGTGCCTCAGTTTCTCCATGGGGTTGATATGATGACTAAGCGAATACAAATTAGACACCTTTTCAGTTATTTATTGCTGCAAAACAAACCAACCCAAAACAACTCTGTATTTGCTCATGATTCTGCAATTAGGTCAGGGCTCAGTGGGACAGCACCTCACTTCCTCATGTGCTGTTGGCTGGGCAGTTCCAGCAGGGCTGGGTGAGCCAAGAGGGCTTCCTCAAATGCATGGCACCTCAGCTCAAGGCTGGCAGGGCCTCTCTCTCCAGCAGGGCAGTCAGAATGTTTTACATGGTGTTGTGCCAAGCCCCTACTCACCTTAATAGGGAAGTCACCAGGTTCAAGAGGTTGAAAAAAAAACCTAGAGCCAATAAACAAGACAGGGGGTTTGACTAGGGTTTATGTACAGGGGAGAGAGTCCAGTGGCAGTGGGCTGGGCAGTCAAACCACCTTCCTATAACTCAATGGCAGCGGGCTAGGCAGAAAAGCCATAGATAACCACATGAAAACAGCACACAGTTTTTTTTTTCCCCCATTTATTTTATTGCATTTTAGGTTTTGGGGTACATGTGAAGAACATGCAAAATTGTTGCATAGGTACACACGTGGCAGTGTGATTTGCTGCCTTCCTCCCCATCACCTACATCTGG